>NC_044246.1:59268151-59571181 GCF_003957555.1 Calypte anna | reverse complement strand
TGAATACTAAAAAATTATTTATGATATAATAAAACACATTACATTTTTACAGTTACAGCAACCTTCAAAATAAATATGATGATTTTTTTACTAAACTCTAACTGGAATTACTTTTTTTCAAAAGATACATGTTAGAAATTCTTTAGTTTTGAAATGGGAGAAAGAGAAACTACAGATGCTGTATTCACACAGAATGTAGCAGTTGAGGGACAAAATTTTTTTAAGACTAATCTTGGAGATGGTTAGTAAAATGACAAATATTTAGTACCTAAATAGTCCTCTGCTGCACCTTCTATAGAAAAGACACAGGATTTTGAGAACCATAGTTTTATGCTCTTCATTTTGTCTCCTCCTTGTTATTTGCTGTTCAATATGTATTAGTAGAAGAAAAATGTGGCTGCTAACTTGGTAGTTTAGGGTTTCAAAGGGCCTTATTACAAACTGGTGTAATTTCATCCCCCGGCCCCTTTATATAACAGGTTGCATATTTAGATTACTTCATTTTATCCTAGAATTAAACAATAGATTGCAGTGCTGTAGGACAGGACACTAGCAGATGTGAGGCTAAACCCAAAGAACAGGTTTTCACATTTGTGATGTTTGGACAATCATCCCCATTGTGCCCTGGGTAAGTTATTTGCTTTTCATCAGATTATAGAGCCTGTTACTTGCATTTCTTTCCTACTTGTAGCTGGACAGTCCTTAGCAACCTTTTTTGGACAGTGTTGTTTTGGCTGTTTTCGTTTTGTTTTAAAGTGTGGAGGTGTCAGATGTGACCCCCTCACAGGTCAGTTTTCAGCTGTAGTTACTTCTCTGTTGTATGAGTCCTTGTATTTGCAGCATTTGGGTCTTCCCCACCCTGGGGTGGGCAGTCTGCTTGTGCCCAGGAATCTTCTGCTAAAGCTCATTTAAATGAAATTAAAAATAGTGAGTTTTCAATGTCAGTCGTACTTTGAAGACTTGTGTGTCACAGCAGAGCGTGCTGTGGTTGTATCTCTGTGACTGCAGTATTTGTAGGACTTGGAATTTCAGAGGCAATTCATATTGTCAAATTAGCAATGTTGGTTGAAAGAGCTTCTGGAGGTCACCTAGTCTAGGTTCTGGTCATGACGTGCTGGCAGTATGCACAAATATTTCAGTTATGAAAGCAATGAAATCTATTACATTTTGATAAACAAATACCCTTTGAAGGAATTGGGTTCTTAGCAAGCAAAAAAGTATTGCCTTAGTGAGCGATTAATTGCTTTTAACTAAAAACAATCACAGAAGGAAAACACTATACCTTGAAGTAAAAGCAAACCAGCATGCATTTTCCAAGGTACATTTCACAGCATTTTGGAGAGTTGCTTAGGTATTTTGTCATGCCTTTCTCATAGACCCAGAAATTGGCATAGAGAGATGGCTTGCCACGGGTGATTCGCAATTATCACCCACTTTGATTTACTATGGATAAAGAATAAAATGTGGTACTAATATTCCCTGTCTGTAATCTAATAGGAATTTAAGGCAGTTGTTCTCTTCCTGCTGCAGGACTTACATATGGAATAATCACCTCTGGAAACACATAAATAATGTTTTTCTAAGTACTTTGCCTTCTAAACACGTTGGCATTATGTCATTTCTACACTATAATCCACTAGTGCTAAATTTGAAGATGCTTTCTCCAAAACACATTAGCAGTTGTGTGTGTGTTTTATTTTTCCCATTTATCAAATGGGAAAAACCAAATAAGACAACACTCAAAAGCAGATAATGCATTTTGGCATGTGGAATAAACTGAGCTGATCCATGTTTAGATGAATTGTGGATTGCTGGCAAAATACAGTTTAGCATTTACCAAGTATACAAATCTTCACCATAGCCACACAGGAATAGAAATATGCATTTCCTTCTGAGTCAAAAATTATGATTTGAAAGCACTTTTCCTTAAAAACTTTCCTTAAATAGATAATCCCTTCAAAAATTATCCAACAGAATGTGTCAGAACAATGTCCATGGCTTATAACCTTGTGAGATGTGGTGAGAAGAGGGGTTGGCAAACAAATGTTCCTGTCATCGTCACTGTCATGTCTTTTCTGGTTCAGCTCTCCACCTGTCTGCTGGGAGATGTCACTTAGGCAGCATCAGAGGATTAAATGGAGAAGCATTGTATGGGCTGTGTTTAATAAGAAGGGAAGCCAATAAAAGAAATATGTCCTCTTGTCACTTGCTATCCTTGCAGAGCTGATGAGGACTCGCACACAACTGCTCTACAGCTTGCTAGGACTGGTATTCCTGATTCCAGAGAGGAGGCCATAGACTGGAATTTCGGGGTGAAACTACCTGGGAAAATTGCACTTCTTTAAGCTATGTAAACTTCCTTCAAAGTAGACACTAGCTTCTGCACAGAGGGCTCTAGGGTTCCTGTAGTATGGAATAGTGATCAATAGTGATGTTGCAGCTCTGATGTTATAGAGATATCAGACATGTCTTTTACTATATAACACCAGATAATACAGCTAGGAAAAAAAACATAAGGAAAAAACTTGTTTGAAAGGCCTGACAGCTAGCCGAGTTTAGACCTTCTCTGGAACTTCAACAAGGGCTTTTTCATCTAAGAAAATATTTGTGTATACGTCTGTATACATAGCATTTAGAACATATCATCCAGTCCAGTAAAAGGTATTGCCTTTTCTTACAATTGATGATTTTATATATTTAATTATTGGAATCTGACAGACACCTTTCAAACTCTGCAGATGGATTTTGCTTTTAAGATATTACACTTTTTCAAGCATTTAAATTGTGAAATTTATACTCTACTTTTAATTAATTTTCATATTATATTTTAATTTAGGGTTAATCATGAAAATTCCAAGGATGTCCATGTTGGTCCTTTCTTCTGTGAATGCAAAATGATAATATGATTTCCTTAGGATAGTGATTGTGTATCAGCTTAGGCTGCTGATATTCACAGTGGTAAGGTAACATGTCCAGAAATACTTTCTTCAGTAAAAATGAATCAGAGTTTTGTAATGCCCACAAAATATTTGACAAAATGACAGTGAATCAATCTTTAGCCTGTTCATTTTCTAAGGCTAGAAGACCAGTACTTTCAGGTCTGTTAAATGGCTATGCCTACATTTTCACTTGAAAAGTATGGATTGCACTAAGTATATATTTGTTTTATTCTCTTTGATTTTTGTAAAATGTCCAGGTGCAGCAGTGCTGAAGAACATGTAGGACTTAAGGGATGTGATTAAGCTCACTGACATAGATGGTGTTTCTCATGTGCTTTAAGTTAGGCATGTGCTTAAATACTTCTCTGAAAACGACTCAGAAATCTAGTACAAAATAAAAGCAATAATTTCAGAAATATTTTATTAGGAAATACTTCTGAATGAATGATGTGTGGCTATAGCTAATATTTGTTCAGCATCATATAACGGTCATGGTTTCTGTCTTCTCCCTGTAGTAACTTTTCTGTGTGCTCTAACTCAGTAGCTGAGTGACTTGCAAGTCAGATCCTATTAAAAATGAGAAGAATGACAGGGAGAAGTGTTATGTTTTTAAGTAATAAAATTACACTAGATGAAGAGTCTAATTTCATATTTTATAAAATATGTCTTAAACATATTTGGGACATGGAGACCCATTAAACCACACTCACACCTTTGAATTCTTTTATATTAACTTAAATATCTAGCAGCTTAAAGGAGGAAAAATTGAGTGTCGAAATGTTATGGCTACAGTGAATGGAAATATTTTTGCCATAATATAACTTAAGGCAGAACTTGACTCAGAGGATCTCGTTGAAGAAAGTGCAAAACTTGTGTTGCTTCTTTATTATCTATTAATTAGTAAAATAATGTGTTTTAAGATTGTTTCATCCTCCATGCTCCTGAAAGCAACACCTGATAAAAGATGAGAATATTGTTTTTACACCATGGCAGCACTTGAAGTTCATCAGCAGTCAAATATGCTTTAGTCCAAGAGATGCACAGACCCAAATATGAAGGGGCATTGCAGTTGGGATACAAGAGTTTTTTGTTGGAGTGTTTCTCTCACAAAGGCAACTTCTAGGTATGAAACTAAGTTTATTTCAGCAAGGAAAAGATCTGGCTGAGTAAAATATTTCTTAAATGTGGCAACAGACCTAGCTTGTCATACTTCTCTCTTTGTGTCTCTATTTTAACTGCATACTGACACCGGTTTCATGGTATTTAAGGCAAAACCAGGCCAGAATTTTCTTAAACAGAAGCTCTGATAAGCTGTTTGTCATTTTCAGATAACAAGAGGGCTGAGAAATACTCTGAAAACATATATGTTCCTGTAGTGTTTAAGAACATGTACCTGAAATCTAAGATACTTATCAGAAAATTTACTTGTCTGGAAAACCTTGGCCACCTATAGTAAAATTGTAATGTTTCAGTGGAGTCAAGAGACTTTCCCTTTTTCCAGGTGTGTTGTCTACAGCACAAATAAAAAAAGAAAAAAAAAAGGGGGGGGGGGGGGGAGGAGGTAAAGGGGTAGTGGTGGTACAGGTACCTTTGGATAAGCCTGAATCTTAAATGCAATATGACTTGCTGGTTGACCTGACCAAGCATGTTCTTTTGCTAACACTTGTAGATGAAAAAGCTGTATCTGGGCAATAGGCAGCTAAGACATTTCTTTCTGTTTCTGAGACTGATACAAAAAAGTTTAGTGTTCTTTCTTGTAGTGAAAGAAAAAGCTGTATTAAGTGATCTGAACCATTGTATGGTCAGATGTTCTTTATGACATGAATTGTCACTGACATAAACCAGAAAAAAACAATTCTTTAGAGTAAATAGCAACACTAAAATATTTTCTAGATTTTTAACAGGAATAAAAATAGCAGTTTAACAAAGCTCAATGTACTACTACAGTGTAATATATATTACCAACCTAGAACTTTTAATGTGCTCAGTATATTGCGTGGCTTTTCTGACCAATTTCTGAAAGAAGTTTACAAGATGGTTTTCAGTGCCAAATGACATGCTTTTTAAGATTTATGGAGAATATGAGGGGTTTTACTTTTTTCTGTTTGAAAACAACTAAGTTAAATTTGGTAGCATAAAAAGGAGCAGAGTCTGCTGCAAATCAGATTTCAAAGTAGGGACTAAACACAGTGGATTTTTTCTTGGGATCCTTCAGGCATCACTCATTGCTAAGCTCAGATGTATGCAGGTTGACATTCTCATCTCAATTTTCAGTATGTTCTTTGCTGTACATCTCACTAGCAGATAAGGTACAGGGAAGGGACTTGGGAGCGTGTCTCTGATTCAGAGGTGTGCCCAGGCGGCCAAGAAGGCCAATGGCATCCTGGCCTGTATCAAAAACAGCGTCACCAGCAGGTCCAGGGAGGTGATTCTTCCCCTGTACTCAGCGCTGGTTAGGCCACACCTCGAGTACTGTGTCCAGTTCTGGGCCCCTCAGTTTAAGAAGGATGTAGAGGTCCTGGAACAGGTCCAAAGGAGGGCAACCAGGCTGGTGAAGGGACTCGAGCACAGGCCCTATGAGGAGAGGCTGAGAGAGCTGGGGCTGTTCAGCCTGAAGAAGAGGAGGCTCAGGGGAGACCTCATTGCTGTCTACAACTACCTGAAAGGAGGGTGTAGCGAGGTGGGAACTGGACTCTTTTCACAGACGACCTTCAACAAGACAAGAGGACACAGTCTTAAGTTGTGCCAGGGGAGGTTTAGGTTGGATATTAGAAAGAATTTCTTCACGGAGAGGGTGATTAGGCTATGGAATGGACTGCCCGGTGAGGTGGTAGATTCTCCGTCCCTGGAGACATTTAAAAAAAGACTGGATGTGGCACTCAGTGCCATGGTCTAGCAACTGCTCCGGTGGGTCAAGGGTTGGACTAGATGATCTCTGAGGTCCCTTCCAACCCGGCTAATTCTATGATTCTATGATTCTATGAAAGATCATTTTAATCCCTAATGATTCTTTGGTTCCTTCTCTTGCTCTACCTCCTATCCTCAGCACTTGCAGACTGTGGTCTGGAAAATCCTAGAGAGAGAATTTCCAAGGCACATGTGCCTATCATTTGCTAAGATAATACAGAGATGAAATGTTAAGTCTGAATCTTAAGTTAAATATAGGGGAATTAATGGTTTGTTGTTTTTTTGTTTGGTTGGTTTTGTCTGTTTTGTTTTGGTTTTTTGTTGTTTTTTGTTTGGTTTTTTTCTAGTGGAAGCAGTGACTAGTGCGATTTCCTTCATGAAAAGGTCTCTTATAGTGCAAATTTGTAATCATTCTGGATTCTGTAAAACTCTATTTGGTTTTGAATTTTTAGTCTGTGGGTCTGGGCCACATGCAAATGTTTTTGTTTCGGTCATTCAGTCAAAGTATACAAGGGAAGGAGCTGAAGCAAACCTCGCTTATTTCCAAAATGAAAGATTTTCTTATGGCAGTTAACAATGTTGTTAAAATTTAGTACAGGTTTTCAAGTTTCAGTTTGTCATACAGTCACCTTCCCTATGGGAGTGCTCATGGCTTTGTAGTGACATTGGATGGGATGCAACCTGAACATATTTGAGTCATACATAATAACCATGCACAGCTTGGGAACCTCATGTTGGTGGGTGCCACAGTGCAGATACTGAATTCCTTCTTTAAAAAAGTCAGACTATGATTGTAATTAAAAAACCATAAGTGAGTAATGTCTTCTTAAACAGGTTTTGGGAATTCTATGTTTAATGATTCTGAGTAGATATATGCATTTCTCACCTCATGTAGGATCAAGTATGAGAAAACTTGTTCACTAAATGGTGATCCTCATAGTGGCTCTTGAGCAAGTAGGAAGACCTCTACTTGCCTTTTTTTCCCACTCATTTGGAGATTCTTACCTCACTTTTAGAATTCTTCCAGTAGCCTGTGCCTTGACTGAATGTGCTCTCCAGGACTTGGGGCATTTGCTGGAGAAGATTGGGCTGTTATTTTCTCTCCTTTTTAGCTCGTTTAATTTCAGATGAGAAGTAGGCTTGATAGTATGGCAATTTTTGAAACAAAATAACTCTGCAATGAAATCTGTGGAGTATTTCTGTCCTTTCAAAGGGTTTTACCATAAGAGGGAGCAATGCATTTATTAATAAATATAGTAAATAACAATTTAAACTATGCTCTTCAGGGCACCACAAGCGACAATCATAGGTTTCCAAGGAGTTGATACCGCACTGATTTTTGTGTATAGCTTGATTTTATGTCAAGGAATCCAGAGTTAAATATAATGGAGGAAGTTTTTCTATTTTTCTTGCAAGATGCTAAATTTAATCTGGAGATAACTGCAAAATGAAATTAACATTAGAGGAAATAGTCTTTTAGGATCAAGGGCAGTTACATGATGTATCACTGCTCATCAACTCTTCAGCTCTTTCTTTCAGTTCAGTAGTATTTAATTTTGACAAAAACACATGCTAATAAGATTTCCCTGAAAAGTCAACATTGGCATGAAATTTCCAGGTTGAAATAATACCTAAGTTATACTGAGTAGAATTATCTAATATTTTGACAACCTTATGCTGAACTATTTACTGAAAATCTCTAGGTTAATGTAATTTAAACTGTATTTTAGAATATGCCCATGGTAGCACATGTGTTACAATAATGGTACACTTCAGACATTAACCTTAGAGAGGGTTCTGTCAAAAGTCCTGGTGTTGAGCTGTGATAAGTAAGACTGAATAATTGCCTAACAGAACCTCCTGCCAGTTATAATAAAGTCTGAAGAAGTCACTTATTCAAATGCAGTTGATAGATTTGGAAATATATCTATGCTTTATTTTATGTATCTGTATATATATTTACGCTTTACATTTTTACCTAAATGCCTCCATACTGATGAAAAAGAACTTAGAAAATAGGCATTTTACACATTCTGTAGCCATGCAGCTATAGTCAACCTGTTCTACAGGTATCTACAAAATTTGAATACATATCTAGAGCCTGATCCCAACATAATTATTTCTGTGTTGTGCAGCTGTAAAATTCAGAACTTGTGGAAAGCCTATCAGTAGGGCATCAAGTAGACCTACTGTGCAAAGAGCTTATGTGAGCACTTAAAAAAAGACAGGATAAAAAGAGGTGTATTTAGGCTGTACTAATTGCTACTTTCGTCTTCAGTGGTGTATAGGAAAATGTTTGTTTTCCAGACGAGGAAATCTTGGTGTGGTCTATGTGCTAAAATATATGATGATAAAAAGCAATGATAATGGTCAGCAAGCCTGTACTTCATATTCCTTCATGTATGAATTAATTTTTCATGATAATGAGACCCTATTCTTCATCAGGAAGACCTCTCAAATTTTGTCTAATTGTACTTCCATTGATCTTGCAATAATAACGTTGCGGATATGATGCGCAGCAAATCATGCTGCAAAATTCACCCAGTTTACCTGTAAGAGCATGGACCTAATGAATAACTGCAACTATCCCACTGGCAGGCTTTATTCTTTGCTCTCTGGGTTCACTTAACATGCTGTGCATTGAAGAGGAAGGATGCCAGCTGGTTATAAAGGGGTTGAAGCATGGCTTCTTTAAAATCACCAGTTACAGAAACCCATCTGGCATGTCCTCAGGGCAGGAGCTGACTTACTGCTTGGCCTCCTCCAATTTCCAGCAGTCTCGAGGGACACTTTTTGAAGCCTTTAGTGAATACAGGATGAAGTGTCTTAGCAGGAATGATGCAATATTTCAGAACATCTGAAATTTTCAGCTGAGGGCTTTGTAGCACTCAAAAATTATACTTGCTGCTGGTGTAGTTTCAGAGAAAGATGAGGGAAAATAGCAACATTTATGATCCAGTCCAATCAAGGGTGTATTTTAGAAGCATTATCCATACTGGGTATACCATGAAATTCAGGGAAAAGGAAAACCAAACCCAAACCAACCAAGCAAAAAACCAACACAGTGGATAAACTCCAATGGAAATCTCCCCTTTCTATGGAGAAGAATGTTTACCTTCTTGGGGCCTGAAACGTTACTGCCATTATCAGTTGCCAGCACCCTTCCAAAAGACTGTTGATGTCTTCTTCCAGCTGAGCCATTCCCTTGGTAGTGATAGGAAGAAAATAAAGTTTGGTTTTCTTCATTAGCAGTATTTTAGGTTGTTCAAATGAAGAGATTCTGCATGTTTTGACTGTGTATGGCGTCTTTTATGTCTATGCAGTGCAAGGTTCTGGGCCTCTTGGACTGGATGGATTTAGCTGGAGCCATCACTGCTTAGGCACTGTAATTGTTGTTTTACTAAAGCCAGATGACATCTTTGAACTGCTATTAAAACTTCTTACCTCTTTAACATCATGATTCTAGTAGCAATGACACATGTTAATTCCTCTAAAGAGAACAATTGCAGTGCAGAGATCAGAAGCAATGATGAGGATCTAAGGAGGGATCTTGTCTCTGATTACTGCTACAGAGATGAGACTCTTGCATTTGGCTACTGTTACGTGAAGAACAAAACCACATTTCTACCACTGTCTTCCTTTTTTTCTTTTTTTTTGGTCTACAGAAAGCTCAGTTTAGCTGGGGGGAAAGAGTAAGCTGTCTTCTCTATAAATGCTAGTAATATTACACGTAGAACTCTGCTTCCTTAGATGAAAATGCCTCTATTTAAATTAGAGAAAACCAATGAGTGACTTATCCAAGGCCAGACTCAGCTATGCTTGTGAGTCTGACATCCGTAAGCTTCACTGGAACTTGGCATCCTTCCCGGACCTTCCCATTTGATGTCACATTGTGCATACTGTGAGGTTATAATGTCCTAGAAGCTGTAAATTTAATGATGTCAGATTAAAAGAGGGAAATGGAGAAAAGGTTCGTCTTAGAAACTTAAAGAAAAACTGTAGCTACCGTCCAAATGGAAATAAAATGATGAAAAATCTATTTCTGGAGTTGACAAGACTATTCTGCATTGCTAGAAAGGGAATACTAAAAGTATGTCCTGGTCTATCCACTTCATTCTATTGGAAAGCTGTTGGAGGTGATATAATAAGAAAGCATGGAAAATAATGTGTCTGCTCCAGCAAACTATCTTTCTCCCCTCCTCTACCATAGAATGAGGTAAGCTACAGTGAAGAAAAAAACTGAATTTCTTCACTAGTATTTAGGCTAGTGGAGATGTTTTAAAGTGTTTTTTGCTTTTTGTTTTGTTTTGTTTTTCCCCTTTGTCCAGTATAAGCTCACTTTGCTTGAAATATATTTAAGTAACTCTTCTGGGAAAAGTCAATTTTTTTTCCAGAATCTGGCTTCTGATGAATAACAGTCTAAAGCTCACTAGTAGTCTCATTGTATGCTTGCACATCCTGACTCCTGTCTCCAGTCCGTACATTCTGAAAACCATCCAACATCTGTATTACTTTGGTAGTCTTACTACCAAAAGATTTATAATACAATTCTAGCAGATAATGGCATCCACTTTCTGCCCCAATAAAGAATGAAGCTCTTGAATTTTGACCACATTTAGTTACTCTTTTTATTTTATTCAAATATGCACTCCACAGTTTTTATAATTATGGAAAAATTACTAAATCCTTACATTTATTGTATTTGAGCAAAACAAACATTTATAGTTAGCTGAAAATATGTATTAAAGGGGAAGAATAATTGTCTGCTATGCCAGCAAAGGTCTTCTAATTATGACAATTGACTGACATTATATATACAAATGGCCATATATTATGAGTTGTTTTAGACTGATAATACGATATTGTACATTTAAAATCATTAAACTGCCAGGATTTAAAACTACCTGACTTACTATGCAATATATACAACCTGATCATATTGTGTGGTTTAAAAAAATTATTTTATACAATTTTCAGCCATCAGTTAAGAGCTCTCCCCATTCATATGACACAACTTTTGAGTAGTTCTAGTCATCTTTATTAAAACATTATTACTGTATATATTGAATAGCAGACTAAGTGCCCAAGAGCAGTATTACTTTTTGGCTCAAGAGTTATTGCTCCCCTGGGACTTCGGTAATTTGCAAACTCTCTTTAAAGGAAAGAAATTGTAGATTAAAATAAAGGCCACCACAGTTTTACAGCAGATTCTGCCCTTTCTGGGAGCAGTGTGCTTCACTTACATGTAACTTAACATTATTTTCTTGCATGCAAGAGAAGAACCAGTTTGAGGACTCAGAACTCTCATTGTCATATGAAGAAATACCATTTTCATGCTTGCTGTTAGTGCAAGCATTTTAATACATAAAATTTAGTGGAAACCACTTTAAACATCTTTTACATCTACAGAAAAAAGTCACTATTTAAATTCAGAAATGTGTTTATTTTAACTATTCAATTTTGATCAGCCAGTAAACATCTGCTAATTCAGCAGAAAATTCTTGGCTCTGAAAGCAGCAGTAAACAAAGAATCAAAATACATGCAACCAAAACAAACCCTGCAGAACCTCTACTGTATTATGCAGTGGGATTAACAGGTTTATTCACCTTATGTGCTAGGGTTTTATAGTTCATACTAGAAATGTTTGACATTTCAGCAAATTTGGTCTAAGGATGAGAAAAAATATGCCAATTTTTTTTTTTTTTTTTGAGATTGGTCATGCTTGTTGGAGTTGTAATGGTTGGTATGTTTCTGTGCCTACCATGTATCTATAAATTACCACCCTGTGTATATGTCATCTATTAAGAGAAACTGATGCAAAGAATGAGTTATAGAGAATGATGAAGAAAAAGTAAAATCCAGCCCAGATAATTCTGGACAGTGTTCCTGATTAGTATGGCTATAGGAGGTGATGGGCTTTGAGAGCAGCAGAATGAAAAGCCCACAATGAAGTATTTCACTTTCAAAGAGGAATTCTTGTGTCTTTATTTGGCATAGTAAAGCACACGGTGAAGAAACTGCTGCGTGATAGCATGGGTTTGTGATTTGATACCTGATGCCTTAGAGATCCTTCAATAATTGCTGCATGAGGAAAGGAAAAGCCTTCGGAAACTTTCAGTCAGTCTATGGCAGCAATGCATTAACTGGCATACAGAATTTGCAGCCCTCCACTCTTTCTGTCCTATTTATTTGTCATGTTGCTGAGACTTGAAGAGAACGTTACTTCTCTCCCTGAAATACCTCTGCATTCCTGTGAGGATGCTCAGGTGTTACATAGGGTTGGGTTGATAAGCAGGTGCCCTATTTATGAATGCTGCCTATTTGAAAACTCTTCCTTTGACTTAGTCACATAAGGTTGTGTTTCAGTAAGTGTAAGTAGAAAACAGTATCTCATTAGCCTGGCTATATTTGCAAAATTATTTCACCGAACTTGTTGAATAATTGAATTGTACAAAATCCTCTGCATTTGGATGCAAAATATGATAGTAATGCTGTGAGAGTGTCTGTAGCTTCTGGTTTTTTAAGTCCAAAGTTCACTGTGACCAGTACCTACTAAGGTTTCTGTTCCTTAACAGTGTTAATAAAAATTGCCAAGGAATAAAACTGCATCTTTTTAATTTAATTTTCCTGTATTAAAATTATAGTTGCCTTGCAGTGAGGGAGATTCCAAATCTAATCTTTATCTCTTTGAATAAAGCTCTTATGGGCAGCAGAGTATTTTAAAACTTTGGTTCTCAGTGGAATGGTCTGAATGATTCTGCTATTATATCCTTTTAGTCATCTTAGTGTTTTTAAGTGATAGAAAATCAGCATGAACTAGCTGAAAAGAGTAACCTTTTGTACCAAAACAAATATTTGAAACTAAATGAGGCATCTGATATTCCCACATATACTCACAATTACCATTCTTAGACTTGGTTTTCTTCAGTGCAGACTACAGGGCTTTCCTGCTGACTGATAATCACATGCAGATATAACAGCATCTCAAAACTCAAGATTTTTCAGACTTACCAGTGGTTCTTGATCCATCTGGCCCACGTGTGCCCACAGTCAGCTTCCAGCCTTGCTCAAAGTATCTGCTGGGCAGCCTTGCTTCCTGATGGCCACCTTCATTTCAGCTTTGTATGTCTCATAGGGTGCCACTGAATAGAAGCAATAGTACAGAATTTGTGCTCTGCAGTGCAGATAATGAAAGAAAATGTCTGGCCTTCTTGAAGTTATCTTTCCTGTGTGTGATTAATAAACACATACAGAGTTCTTTCCTTCTCTGCTCCCTCTTTTTACTGACTCTTAACTAGGTGTGTGTCAGTAGTTCCAGACCACTAGAACTCCAACAGCTCTTTGGTAACCAGCCATTTGTCCCCTTTATACTAATATGCTTGAAGATGCCCAGAAAAAAGAAAAATAGCATGAGAAAGGAATAGTCTGTGCCTTTTGCAACATTTCTTGTAATGGATGAGGCATGTGAGATACTGAATAGGTCCTGGGGTATGGTTATACTCAGGTCTCCTTTTGTCCATGCAGCATTTTACAGCTGAGTGTGCTTAGCTGCACTGTGTTTTAAACAGTGCATCATATCTTAAAACATACAAGAGTACCTAAATGAAAGCTTACGCTACAAAACTAAGTTCAGTTTCTTTTACTCATGCATTTTGTATCTGTTATACCCATTTCCTATGGTACCATGGACCTGATTCAGAAAAGCATAGAAGCATGTGCTTAATTAAGTGCTTTCTTGTAGAGGTATGCTTTTCTGAATTGGGGCCCATAAGAATAATTGGCATGTGGACTGTAATCTCCCACCTGGGGCACTCTGGGGGTGGATATTAGAAGACAAACAAGGGTGTTTGTGTTGTTCTTTTCTGCTAGTCCTGCTTTCTGAAAGTCTGTTGCTCTAGATTCAGTTTTTGATAAGATGGATTCATCTGCGAGTTGAATTGGGCTTTATGTTTATTATATTCATCACCTAAATCCCTTTGTTTTGAATAAATAAAGATGTAATTGATTGGAAAGTATATTTGCATTTTGTGTTAGAAAGCTAGATGTCATGGCAGCTGTTAAAAAAATTAAAGCAAGCTGTCTCAATGTGGAAATCATTTTTGTCCCCTTTGGTTTTGATATTTAGTGGGGTTTAGTTTTTATTTTTACAAGAAAATTAATTTAGTTATTTAAAATCATGTGATCAGCTGCACAAAGTGTGTTCTTTGGCAAAGACCCAGATTCCTGTTCTCTTTTGGAAGTGCTACAGCTGCAATAAATTTGATTTCACCCTTGATAATTTCTATAATGTGTAGTAATAATGTATTGCTGATTTAATGTTGTTGCCGTTCTACTAAGGAAAAAAGGTCACAAATCAAAAAATCACTAATTCTATTATATTTACCACACAAATGTAGTTGTATATATATAAAATTCAAATATGGTTCAAGATTTGTTTGGCGTTTTGTTTTGGGTGGTTTTCCAAATAATATCAGTTCTGTAGTTTCCATGTTATTTGTCAATTCTGAGAAATCTGGTAGGTTCCTGTGTTTCCTTTGAGGTCTCTGTTGAGCATTTCATAAAAAAAATGCACAAGAATGAAGAAGCTTTGTCTCTACATTCATGGAACACAAAATATTTCTTATACTTGATGCAATAAAAATTTGCAAAATACATATGTAAGACAGGATATTTGGATGAGTGGAAAAAATTGGCCTTTTTATTTTGGTAAAGTAATTTAACTTAAAAAAAAAAAATTATTATTTTAAAAGCTGTTCTGTGGTCTTCTGTGGTTATGCTCATTTCATAGTTTTACCATTTCTTCCAAACTGGTTTTTTTTGTTGTTGTTGTTGCATAGTTAACAGCCTTTTTAACTATTGCATTGCTCGGGCAGACACAGCTTAGTATTTTAGGTTTGTTTTTTCTTTTTTTTCCTTGAAGAATGCTTAATATTTCATAAACCATGCAAAAGCAATTATCTTAGGAGTGAAACTTAGCCTGTGAACAGAAAGGATGAATATCCAAAGGAGAGGGACCAGCCTCCCCCTCCCCATCCTGCCCCAGCCCCCTTCATTCTGTGTGATAATGTGGGACATTGCCTGGCAGGGATGATGCCATTCAACTTGCTGGTTGAATGTTATCATCTCTGTGCTTTGTCTTGTTAAAGAACATTTTTAAGCAGGTAAAAATAGAGTGCATTCTTCCCCTAGTCATCAGGTGTTAAATGCGTGCTCTGATAGTGCAAAGTAGGTTGTCCAAAGGGCTGACACAGCCACCAGTCCGCCTGCCATGCCCAGGTACCACTCCTGTGCAGTCACTGACTCCTTCTTCTCATATTTACATTTATCCCTTGCTAGTCACCAAGGTTTTTAGGTCATGAACCTGGTGCAACAGAAAGGGGGTTGAGTTCCTTCCTTTTCATGGTATTTTTACCTGCTGCCTGTTTAATGGCTTCTCATGTGGAGGTAACTGTAGAGAAGATGCAGAGTCTCTATGCAACCTCTGGGGACTGTGGTCCTGTAGTACTTTGGTAACTCACATCTTGAGGTACATGAAGAACTGAGCAGAGAGGTATCATGGGACATCATGAATGAGCAGAGGCAGGAAAAACAATAATTTCACATCGGGAAGAGATTTATAATTGGGAGGCAACTCTGATGCTGCTGTTTGATCCATCTTTTTATTTATCTTCTCCGTAGAATAAGGCAAAAGGAAAAAAACAAAACTTTCAAGGGCATCTTTCTTCAGCTTCCCATTTAACCTTTCAGGTTCTGCGAAACCAGAACTTTCCTTTGCTTCATTATCTGCAAAGGAAGATCTTTCTCTTTGTTGTTCAGAGAACGTTTTAAATAATTTAGTAAGCACAAGTGATTAAGGCATTAAGAATTAAAGTAGCTTTGGAATCAGGCTGTGGTAATGGAGAAGCACTGCCTAAGTTCCCAGCTGAGCAAAAATGGGGAGCCTTATTTATTCACCCAATTCCTGTAGAACAGGCAAGGCTTTGTTGGAAAGAACTGAACTGAAACCCATGTTTTTAAGGAAGAAAACTTCCCTAAGAACTGTAGTGATTCTTAAATTAACTTTTCAGGCTTACTCTTCTGTAAGTTCATCCTTACAAAGTGGCACATTTTTGGTAGCATTTATTTTACTAAAAGCGTCTGAAATAAAACTATCTGTCCTTTTTTTAAAGTCTTTGGATTATCAATGACACCCTAACATAATTCCAATTCTTCATTAATAATTAACTCTTCATTAAACCCTTTGTAGAACATTGCTAAATAACTGATGGAAAGACTATTGATAAAAATGCTGGTTTTATTATTCAGTAAAGCAAGAAAAAATGTATTTTGACAGGAAAATATTTACCTCAAAATGTAAATGTGTTATTGTTTTACTCTATCCAATTGTCCAATGGATGCTGGACTATGTTTTGCCTGTAAAATGAAACATCACAGTTAGCCAGTATCTATTAACTTCTTGGTCTGCTAGTGAATTGAGGTAACCTCTATAATTCTATTAAGATATAATTTGCTCTAAGAAAGTTTTGTTTGTTTGCTGGATTGATAAACTTCAGGAAAGTCATTCAGAGATAGATTAGTAAGAAGCTAGTCTATTTTTGAGTGGTGTTTTCATACCTATATTTAGTTTGGAAAAAATAGAGTAAAATAAAATTAGTTCCAGGAAGCCAATCAAAAGTAATTATAATCAATGTCCTTAGTAGATGGAAACCTCCTGACAGAAGTGAAGCAAGCTATTCTTTTTTAAAGAGAGAGGCTTGAGAGCACAGGGCAAAACTGCAGAGGAAAATGTTTCCTCTTTCTGCTCCAGTGTTTTTGCTCTTCCCCTTCCACCTCTGCCCTTTCAGGTTCATGGGTCTGGCAGTAAAATAGTTGAAGACAGTGGTATATCTCATTTCTGCAAGAGAATTGTTTGGTGACAGTACTTAGCACTGCTCTCTTGTCTCAGAGGAGTAAGGGCAAGGAATGAGATACAGAGCAAATTTATTTAGATAAAGCAACCTGAAGTACCAATCATCAGGACTGCTGTCCTCTTCTGACTGGACCATGAAATCACTTGTGTGTCATCTCTGTTATGGCATCTAACCAGTAAAATGGTTAGATGCCATCTTCTTTCTTCCTTTGGATTATTCTGTGGTTACTATAAAATGGTTTCTGTGCAAGAGACATCAATAGTTGTAATTATCTGTTTGAAGGCAGGGTGGCTGTGCACTCTCAATCTTCTTGTGTCTTTGCTTACTTTCTGCATACCCTCAGTTACATTTATTTCTTGGCTGAGAAAAAGGTTCCTCATAAGAAAAATGGAAGTATAAATGAAATCAAGAGTGACCAAGGTGTGTGTAGTAGAAAGAAAATTCAACCCTCTTCCACCTTAGTTTAGTGACCTGAACATAATTTTTATACACAGTTACACTGATCACACAGAATCACAGAATCCTAGGGGTTGGAAGGGACCTCGAAAGATCATCTAGTCCAACCCCCCCTGCCAGAGCAGGGCCACCTAGAGTACATCACATAGGAACGTGTCCAGACAGGTTTTGAATGATGATGTACATTTATTTTGATACAGCATAATAGTAGAATTGACTAAATTCATAATTGCTGCTCTTTTAAAGCACCAGTATGTGGTTCTAGAGGTAGTAGGCAAAATCCACCCTTGATTTATGCAGTCTCAATCAACGGGAATAATGACTTTTCCCCTACCTGTATGGCAATTAAGTTGGAGTGTAAGCATCATGGTGTTTAAAACTACATGGTAATGCCCTAGAATATAAAAGAACTTTGCTAAAGGCTTCTTTAAGAAAGAGAATAAAGAATAACATTTAATCTACTCAGTGGCATATGATGTTAAAGACAACAATAAGATGTAGAAAATAAGTTACCTATATTTGTATATATATAAAGATATATACACACCTTTATTTGCAACTGCTCTGTAATAGATTTTTTTTGGTTGGTTTTTTTTTCTTTGTCTTGTTTTTTGTGCTTTTTTATTTTGTTCACATTTTTTGGCTGTTTTTTGTTTTGTGTTGCATTTTTTTTATTATTTTTTGTTTTCTTTTTGCTGTCCAGGTTCACTGTCTAGGAATCTAGAATTTCGGTTTTGTTTTGCCTTTTTTTTTGTTATGCCTTTCTATTTTGCCAGGAAAGTTTGTCTCATTGAAGAACTGGGCATGCCTGCACTATGCAGTGGTGCAAAGTAGGAATACAGGGATTAAGTCTGTGCTGGTTGGCAAACTTGCAAGCATGATGCTGAGTCTGGCTTGGTTAAGATTTGTGGAAAGGTGAATAAACTGGGAAACTGGAGACACAGCAGCAGCTTTAACCACCAAGTAAATGGTAGGAGACATCCCAGAAAATCTTTTTTTTTTTTCTATAAAGCTATTAATAAATCATCAATAAAAATATAGAAACCAGAGAACAGTTACAAAGCATACTTTCCTCCTCTAATTTTTCAGATGGACAGAGCCATGGAATTCTAGAAAGTGAGAACATATCTGCCTTTTTTTCCATTCTTTTGTGGGTAGTTTTTTCAGCAGAGAAATTCTAATTTTGATAAGGAGGTATATATTATACAGCTCACAAGGTGATGAGTTACAAAGAACCCTTCATATCTTGAAGAAAAAATTTAAGTGCAAAAGCTTCCTGTTTGAAATTTTTCTCTGATAACCTTAAAATAACATGATGCTTTTGGTATATTTTGAGGTAGTTTCCCCAGAAATCACAGATCAAGCTAGAAAAGCAATGAAAGAATGTAACTTCTATAACAAATTCCAGTTTTTAATTACAGCCTGACATTGGATGCTTTTCATTCACATAGCCCACATCCCTTTCAAAAGGATATAAGCCAGTTAGCACTTTGACTGTAATTTTTCACATAATTTGCACGTTTGGAAGCAGAGCAAAGCAGCTATTAAGTAGAAGGCTATTCCTCTTTCTCTCCAACCCTCTCCCATGTATGGTGGAGAGAGGAGACCAGAGGCAGATAAGACATCGAGGAAGGGAGATGCAGATCCCTGCAGATGTGTGCAACCAGCACTTCTGCTAAATCAACAATTTTATGATAACCCTGGTTTTTATGTGTGAAAATATTGTTAAATCATCCCTTAAAGTGTATATACACACTTAACCTAAATGATAGCTGTTCCATACTCACAGAAAAATACGTTTTTCTTAATGATGAGATATTAAATAACTTTAGCCAAACTGAAACCAATTCCTCCCAATAGTTAGAATATAGCTCTAGGAAGAGATGTTACAATGTGCTGTGAAGCCAAAAGATTGACAAGAGTAAACAGTGGCTTTGTCTTTCACATGTCAAGAAGTAAATTGTTACTGAAAGCCTAGACATATGATGCTGAAAGACTGGTGTATTCGTTTTGCACATGATAATAGAACAAAATTTTTTATAACTGGAGTCTTTAAAGAAAATTATATAGGAGTGCTTTAAAAATTCATACACATATTATGTGAATTAGATATTTCTATATGTATGTAAGAAGTAACTGAAATAGCATGATAAAATTGTAATTTATTTAAAAAAAAAAGTCGTGCTACTCCAGTCACGCTCTAATCACCTTCCTTCCTTATGAATATTGTCCTCAACACTAAGTTTCTAACAATAAAGCCTTGTATGGCTTCACAGGACATACAAAGTTAAGACATTTGGTGGGGTAAGTCTGGATGTGTGCCCTGTGGGGCTTTTTCATGCCTCTGGGACATGGGAATTGAGCACCCTTTCTGTTACTTTTGTGTATTTATATATAATTTATCTATTGCAGTGAATTCTGTTAATGTTTTGGAAAGCACTCTCCCAGACATAGTAAAAAAAGCCAGTCTTGCTCAGGCAGCTCATTGTTAAGAAGCCAAGCCAAAGAGTGATGGATCACAGATCTAACTGATAAATAGCCATTTTCATATGTTCAGCATTTCCCACCAGGTAGATGATTACAGATTCCTTGATTTCTTTGGTATTACCTTTCTCCATCCATATAAAAGTAAATTAGGGCTCAAGATTCTACTTACTTTTAAATACTTACATCTGTTCTTCTAGATTTAGCCTTTGACACCTGGCTGGTTAGTTTCTGAAGCACTTCTAGCTGCTCAGTAAGATTATCTGGTGATCAAAATTGCCAGCACATTTATCACCAATAAATGAGGGCTACTTTGCATGTTACTGGACAGAAAAAGGAGCATTGATGTTCCTTCCACTGAGAGCTCTGTTATCAGCAGTCTTGTGGGCAGAGTTTGGATCATTTGAATGGGTCAGGGACACCCTGATTCTCTTCTCCCACGTAACAAGTGATAGGACATCAATAAATGACTTTAAGTCGTGCTGGGGAGGTTTAGATTTTATATTAGGAAAAAATTCTTCACCAAAAGTGTTGTCAAGCATTGGAACAGGATGCCCAGAGGCGTGCTTGAGTCACCAGCCCTGGAAGTATTTAAAGATGTGTAGATATAGTACTTAGGGACATGGTTTAGTGGGGGACTTGGCAATGCTGGATTCACGGTTGGACTTGATGATCTTAAAGGTCTTTTCCAACCAAAACAGTTCTATGTTTCTAAGGGAGGTGCAGCTTCAACATCCAAAGTACTCTGGGTGGTTTTGCATTTTAATGAAAAACATTAAAACTAAAGCTTTTCCATACTGATGGAGGACTTGCCTCTTTATTTGGAGTCATCTCTGGTGTGAATAGAATACTGCTTCAAGTTGGGACTTTGGCTATGCTGCCTTCTTTTCTCTCTCTGATATATTTAAGGATCATCTGGTGATCATGAACTCTTCCACATAGTGGTACTTTTCCTACACTTAACTGTGGTTTGGGAAAGCAGATATTTGCAGCAGATGGAGAGCAGGCTGATGATCATATCTTAGGCAAATGTAGCTGCCTAAAAATAGCATCATTAGCCCAGCTATGCACATATTGGCATGGTGCACTCTTACAATTCAGCTCCATTCGTTTTTCATTTTTCCTTACACTGAAATATTTTAAAAGGGTCTGTGAGGTTTTGTGGAATGTAACCTGTCACTGGGAGATACAGAACACTGAAGAAATATTAGAGAAAATGTCTTTCCGCTATTCCACTAAAAACCTTTTTTTTGTCACAGTATTTAAGTCACTACTTGTCATCCTCTCTGCACTTTGTTCTATTTGCTTATGGAACACCCTCATTAGTTTTGGTTTTTTTTTCTGGACTGTTTTGATAGTGCTGACTTATTAGCAGCTGTTATTCCAATTTTGTTTTGTTTTCTTTGGGTTTTAGTTAAGTAGCAAGAGAAAAATGGCATAACGTTATGAAAAAGGTAGTGGGAAGTATGGCACAGTCAGCTTCATCTTCTACTACCAGTGGCATCTTCTTTTCATTCATTTCTTTGGTTCTTTTAAGTCTTGAAACATTGATTCTAGAAACTCAAAATAACTTTCTGCAAACCCACCTGAAATATTTCTTTTCAGCTGTCTCCACTGCTTTATGCCACAAGGAAGAAGTTGCAGAAACTGCAGATATGTAGAGTCCTCACAAGTACTGGAGTTCTATTTAACAAATTTGAAGCTGACCTCATCTTTCCTCATGCCATAGAGAAACACACATATACCTTGGTGTATACTTGGAAGTGCCTGTCTCACCTTCTTATCTGAATTCTATTTCAGGCTGTGTGCATTACTTGTGCAAAATTGCTATAAACCTGTTAAATAATACAGCTTTTCAGGTTAGAACTAAAACCTTATAAATCTGTTTCATCAGCAGCATCTTTTAGAAGGATGGCACAAATGGTGACATCTGGGAGCCAATTCATCATTTAATTAAATTATCCTGTAATGAAATCTGCCTTAATGAGATTAATTTTAATTATTAATCAGTAGCTGACATGGGCACAAGGGACCATAAATAATAAATGGAAGCTGTGTCTGCTCTGTTTCTAAGAAAGGACCTACTTTAGAAGAGCAGTGCTTTTCATGAGGCTGCCTTGGGTTGTGTTTTTTTTTGTTCTGTCACAGTCTCTATTTTGTTGATTTTTTTTTCTGTTTTAAACTTGAAGGAAGAATATTAGTCCTGTTTCTGTTGATGAGTAACTGCTGATGTTTTAGTATTTCATATGGTTCAGTCATTTTATAATCAGTCGCCTTCATTATTCCAGAAATAAATTCTGATTTTGCTTTCATCCGTACTAGGGAGTTATCATTAGTGCATTTTGAAGGTAAGTACTCTAGATATAATTTATTGAGGCCCAAATTACCAAGGCTTTGTACTAGTCTGTGCTAGCAGACCTGTTTTTATATGCATATTCTCACACTTGTGAGGCTTCTCCCATGTTGTGCTGTAATGTCTGTCTTGATGTGGATTACATTAGTGATTGTATTATGAATTCTGTTATAAGGAAACGTATTCCTTGGCCTTAACAGGAGTTTATCTGAGAACCATAGCTAGCACAGGAGAAATTATTCCTATGGGTCCTAATGACAAATGCTCTGTGAGCCCTGAGTGAATAATATGCCTTTACCTTCATGAAAAGACAGATACCACTGGTCCTCATTAGATGAGGGAATGAATAAGTATGTGAACATATTTTTCTAACTTAAGGGAATTCCTTCTTCTGCAGCCAACATGGGCTGCACTTAAGGTGCAATTTCAATCAGAAGATTGATGTCTAATGAATCATAATCTTACCAAATTCTCAGTATATGTGACTACAGTATCTGCTCAGTATACATGGTTCAAAATGAACTTTTTATTCAGTATGGCTCTTAGCCCTCCCAAATTCCTCTTTGATGCAATGGTAAAAAAGACAGTAATATGTTGGGTTTCCCTGCTGTTATTTTAGAAGTCTCTCAAGTGATGGAAATATGGCTTATCAGCTCTTTATGAATTTCCAAAAGGCATGCAGTAGTATTCTGCTTGGAATGCTTTTGAGGATGTTCAACAGGCTTGGGAGGAGAGAGTAGGTCCTCACATGGATAAATATAGAAAACAGGAAACAAAGAATTTAATGGTTAAAAGGGACTAGATGACATCAAGAGAAAAAAAAACTTATTTTTTTTTAATAATGGTTTCAAATTTAATATTTAAATATCCCACTACTAGCTGATGAAGTTTGCTCTTTAGTGTCCCTCAGTTACTGCAGGGTTGGAGAGTGGTTTGGTCAAGTAATTTCCCTTTTCTCACACATTTTCAGTATCTGATGAAGATGTGATATTAGGCTCAGTGCATCATCTTGTTCTCTCAAAAGATCTTATGTTCTTAAGCAAAGCCTTACGAAAAGCTAGGAATGCTGTGTGATTTCTCTTTGTTAGCACAGGGTCCATGCAGACATTTGGTTTTGAGCCACTGAGGCCTGTGCTATGATCTCTCCAGTTCTGGCCAGTCATCCCTTCTGTCACTGTGTTTTGTTAAAATGCAGCATGTTCCACTCTGTTAGCAGCCAAGATTTTTATACTGGATTTCTTGGGTTCCTACGTACACCGCTGCATCATGATCAAACTTGAAGTTGGCTTTGTTCTCCAGGGGCTGATCCAAAGCTCACTGGCTCTTCAAGGAGTCTTCCAAGTAACTGCTGTAGGCTTTGGAACAAATCAAGTATTAATAATGGAAGCTGGAAACGTTCGGAGAAGAGTCACTATTTCACACATGCACATACACACACACTTAGATGTTTTCAATGGATTTATTATCCAAGGGCTATAAAGAATATTTTGTTCAACAGTTGCACATAAAAATAATACTATCCAGTCAGAAAGGAGTAAAGTCACTTCTGGCATGGTGGCCTGGCAGAAGTTAGGATGTCTGTTTTTGAGGGTGGGTGTGCACTCATATCCAAGTGTGTGTGTTTTTGCAGAGTTGCTGCTGATCCAATTAATTTCTAGCTTTCAGGGAAAATTATATGATTACAGTGATCTGTGGATTTATTTTAAAGATTTTAGTTTTCTGTCCAGCTTCTCCCAGATCCATTCAGTAGATGACAGCTTTGACAGCCATACTGGCTAGTCTTTATATATTTAACACTCCATCCCATTCTTCAAGCACATACTGAGATGTGGACAAATGTTTAGTATTATTGTTAAGCTCCAAAATTAAACTTTGTCCAGTTGGACATGATCTACTTGGAAGAGCACAGCTCTGTAGAACATTCTGGTAGTCCTCTTGGGCAGGACAGCCATAATATTGTGCAGTTCACTAATTGCCTTGGATCAAAGTCAAAGCAACACCCAAGCCAGTAACTCAGCCTTTCCTTAACTGCTGAGAAGTGTCTGCTCCCCACAGCTTCTAAGTGGTCATAAGCCCTGTGCATTTTGATTTCTCCCTGTCTATCTTTTTCCATGTTACGAAGTCCCAGTTGGCTCCCACTGAGTTTAAAATATGCCATTTGAAACCACGTTTTCATTAGGCTTATCACCTTTGCATACTGATTTGCTTTTGATCTCATTGGATCTCTGTCCGTTCCATAATCGGTTTGCCCACATTTCCTTATGTATAAATGGATAAGGAGATTTTAGGTAAGATATCTAACTTGCCAAGAAATTGGAATTTGTAAGCTCAGCCAATCTAGATTTCCACTCACTTTCTGATGTATCCATGTGAATGTAAATTGGTTTCAGTCACTTTAATTTACATACCAAAGAGCCAAAAGAAGAGGTGTAAGTTACTATAGGAGTGGATAACTAGCTTATTAATGTGTACTCCTTTTAGTTACATTACCAGTTCAGCTTCTCTCCTGTTGGTTCAGTGTGTCAGCAACATCTTTCTAAGTCAAAACATATTTAAAAATTTCAGTTCTGAAATAATACATGTAAAGATGTCATCTACAATTTCTGAATGAGTATGGATATAAATTTGCCTATTTTATGATTCTTGATCCACTCGTCTTGGGCCTGTTTAGCCATGCCAAGAATCAAGAGACTAAAAATCAAGCTAACAAGGACAAACTTCTGAGCAGTCTGGGTATGGCCTCTGAGATCTGTGATCGATCTGCTCTTGACTTCAGCGGTGAAAGACCAGACCTTCAGAGCAACATTTGTCTTGCTCTTCTTTAAGAGATATTAGAATTAATTCAAGCCATTCTACTTCCCAGGACTCTCTGGTGTAATTCAAAGTGATTAAA
Organism: Calypte anna; assembly: GCF_003957555.1. NCBI lineage: Eukaryota > Metazoa > Chordata > Aves > Apodiformes > Trochilidae > Calypte > Calypte anna. Next base: position 59,546,238 of record NC_044246.1, on the reverse strand, counting down.
GACACCAATTATGACCATGATTTGAGCCACCCATTAAAAAAAAAGCTTTTCTCTGGCTTTTTATGAGAATTCAATTTTTTTTTTCTTTATAACACTTGTCATTCACAGTGTAACCATGAAACATGGACTTGTCTTGCATGACACTTGAAAAATAAGCATTTAGGGAAACAAGTGATATTTAAAGTGGTTTTATGGGCATGCTCAATTTCTGAATCTCAGTTTATATTTTGTTAAAATAATGATACTGCTTTGTAAAACTGGAATTTGGATCAACTTGAAATTTGGATGCAAATCAGAATTCCACCCAAATGCAGAAAAATAGCGTTTAATCTTTTTTATTGAAATAAATGAGTCTTAAATAGTTTGAGTACACAACAAAAATATTTTCTTCCAAGTTTACAGGACGTGTTATACAAGAGAACTATTAATCACAGTTACTTAGTGCACAAGTCATGACACTGGGAGACATTTTCAAAGCTGTCTGAGTACCTAAAGTTGTTGGAAAGTATAAAGGAGGATTTTCAGACGTTACAAGTAAATTAATTGCTGACCTCTGAAAATATAAGTTTGAGTAGGAATTAGGTTTCTTCTTGCCTTTGAAGTTCTGTGTACCAGAAACCTTCAAAAATTAGTTTAGCGAGTAAAGCTCAGCTGCTATTGGTTTTTTTCTTACATGGACTGGGAAAGAGAAAATTTTCTGCTTTTACGTATCTTGATTGAATTTCTTTACATTAGAGGTGGAAAAACTTGATAAAACCCTGAAACTTAGGAGTGTCTGGGAAAGCTAATTTCTGTGTCGGTGAAAACAAAGCCTTTATCTAAAAACCTGTATTTTCCAGCATTTTATCTGTATCATAATGTATTTACTACATTATGATTCTGTGGCTTACTTTTCAATCTTGAATTATACTTGCAAGTTTTTCTTCCTATTTATATCTTGATTATGATTTTATGATTAAAATTGAAGTTCTTATGCATTTAATAATAACTCAGGCTATTTAAACAACTTTTGTTCTCTGGATAATTCTAGAAATTTTTGGTGTTAGTATAGAATGGTACAGTTACAAATGCAATTTTAACATAATGTAGGTTTTTAAACGTGCAATGAATACAAATTATTTAAACGTTAGAAAATACATTTCCTTTGTAATGTGGCTTTTCTAACACTTTACATATAATGTATACAAGTCTTTTGGAATGTTTTGATATATTTAATTATTTGATTTTCTAGATAGTATAATAGCACTCTGTAGCAAGATAATCTTGTAGAAAGATAAGTTTTTCATCCCAGCTTTGAATAGTTTTCACGGGTAATATCAGGACTCTTTTCCTCTTCAGCAGAAATCTCAGTCTTACTCATGTAGACTTTCAGACCATCTTCTTAAAGTTGGATGGTCACTGAATTACATGAATCAGCTCATGGACCAGCTCTTCATAACCTGGTAACTTTCAAACCTTGTAAAATTTAAACACTGAGAAAAAATTTGAAAGATGCTTCTGGGTAATGAGTTCCATGTCACAATTATTAGTGATTTTTATTTTACTCTGTCAGTATCTTTACTGCCAGTTCTCTCATGCTGATGAAATTAATCATATTTCCTTCTATTTAACCTAGTTAGTGTAATCAGTCACTACAAAACCTCTGGTTTTGAAATCAGATTTTCAAAAACCTGCATGATTTAGTATCCAAATCCCTGGGTATTCATTCTCATTTTTAATACCTTTTGAGTTCAATTAACTGTCTGAATCTGACCTTCAGGAAATGTCCTCTGTTTGTTTTGTATTCTGTTAATTTTGCAGAACAGTTCCTCAACTGTTTTCTTGAATCTAAGAATCTAGTATTTTATCATAAAAATAGAGACATAATGGAATCTATCTTCTGTCTTCAGCTTTTCCCTGATTTCATCTTCATCTTTGAAGTCATGTGATGAGGATTCAGGAAAAGCAAGATACAGTGTTTCATGCAGTAGGAAGCTATATGATCTTTTTATGTAATGTCAAATGGAAAACATCATTTAATATTTTCCAAATATTCAAGGTTAATTTAATTATTAATTTACAATGAATTGTTCTTCTGAAACTGTTCGTCAGCTCCTTTTTGTATTTGATTTCCTAAATTTTTTTTCAGATAGTAGTTGTTGCAAGCTACCTGTCCTCCCAGAGTCTCCCTTTGAGCTCCTTAGTTTACACTTGGACTTCGTACCCCTCCAGGTCCTATTTGTTCCCTTCCCAATAACCAACTCTGAGACAATGTGTCCCTCTGAGATTGCAAAACTAACCTAGTAATCTGTGGTCATCCCTCCCTTTTTGTATATATGGTAAATCTTATTATAGAAACCAGAAGTTTAGATTTTAATTAAAAGCTAAACTATCAGCATCAATGGTCCCAGTGTTGCATTTATTTTTCACTAAAGCAAAATCTTTGGTGATTTTTAAATATGAAAAGAACAACCCCATAAATTCACAGCACTGCTTCAGGCGTCTAAGTTTATATAGTTATTTAGTGAATCAAAATTCAGGTTCATCCCACTGAATCCCAACTCCCCCTTCAGGAACCCAAGCTGGAAGTCAGCTGATGGAGAGATGTAGCTTCTGCAACTGTGAATTAGGTCTTGGTTTGCGGGGTCTTGTGCTGGAACTGTCTCAGGACTAAAATGCTCTCTGAAGCGGGCCGTTGATCTTTGTTATTAACTATTCCTGAAGAATCATGGAGTAGAGTTGTACTTTAGCTCCCTAAAATATAAGAAGACCCTTCTGCCCTTCCCCTCTCCTTCCCTGACACTTGGTTAGGTGTAGGGATGAGCTTTGATACTGCATAAATAACTTCCCATAAAATCTATATGAAGGTTACTCAGTGGTCAGGTTTGAGTCTATCTCAATCTTTGTGTGCTGCCACAGGAAAGTATGGAGGGAGATATGAAAATCCATGCTCTGTGTTCAGTTTTACTTGCTTAATCTGCTATTAAAATACATTTCAAGCTGATAAAGGAATATTTTTTTTACCAACACATAATAAAGGTTTGGAATACATTGCTACTAGAGAAGATAAGTGTGAATTTCACGTCCTGGCAGGTTGGTCCAAAACTTCACTGGCATCTACTTTTGAAACCACCAGTGATTTCCCTTTTCATAAACATGTCATTGTATCCCACATAAACCAAAAATCTAATCTGGTATTCTGTTTTGCAATAGAGGCTGAAGGCAGAAAAACTGTGGCTGATATCTTCTAAACTGAGGTCTTAACTGAAGTGCTGTACTCACTGGGGGAAAAAAACTCCAAAACTCCTTCTACTGGCAGGTGTCCCTGCTCTCTTCTCAAACAGGCACTCGTGCAAGGACTTCATTTGTGACTCTAGCAGCTCTGCCATTTTGTGCAGACACAGGCAGGACCTTACTTGTTTCTTAAAAATCCACTAGGGTTGTTGTTTGGAAGTTCCTTTTATCCCTCAGTGGGATATCCCTCATGGCAGGGACTTCAACGCTGGGATGGTCATGGCAGGGACAGAAGGTGCAATAATAGGGTACAAGTTGCTTGGGCCCTGCCTCTGCCCAAATGTGATTGTTTTAGGGCCAAATCAGCAGACACCTTGCATACATGGTTTTGCTCTTCAGTAATTACATGCTCTCTGCATAGGTACACAATTTTTCTTGTATGAAATAGTTGTGCTTAACTGTAGGAGATATCTGAGTTACCAACTTGCATATTTCTTCTCTCTGATGTGCAATTCGAGGTATTTAAAATATTCCTATAGAATTTTCTTGCTAAAACTAAAAAATTTATGGTGTATTCAATATGTATGACTGTATGTATGCTTGAACTGTTTAAAATCTCTGAAGCAATATTTTCATGAACCATATAACTTTTTTAGTAACATCTTAAAGATGTTAGTAAACATCTCTAGAAATATCTGTGAGGCACAAGTCTTATTTCTGATTGCACATATTACAGTGTGATGTCTTTTTCACTGAAAACAGTAAGCATTTTAAATCTGGAAAAGAAAAGAGATCTGAAATACCTGGAAGAAACTTTGCAAGAGTGTTTCAGTATTTCCATTCATGTTGTCATTTGCACACATGCCTAACTGCATACTGTGAATAATCTTATTAAAGCCAGTGAAAGAATTCAGATGTGCACATCCATATGCTTTTGAAAAGATTTCATTGAATACTCCTATTGGCATAGAAACCAGTATTTTGAAAGAAGTATCTTTCTTAAATGTGTATCTCCAAAACGCTTATATTCTAAAAATTACCAAAATATAGTTGTGTCTGTCTGAGAGAAAAGAAAAATATTCAAATGACCAGAATTGCTATGTTACCTTCAAAGCCTAAAAAATCACTTTGGCCTACTACAAGGAAATATCATTAACATATAATTGTCTGTGTCCTATTAGGTTTTGGTATTTGGTTCCCAGATAGAAGTTTTGTTCACCTGCAAATGTTACTAGATTTTCTTCGAATTGTTTCATTTTGTGTGTGTTTCAATTCATTTCATATGTAAGTTTTCAGACATCTGGTTTAGGATTATAAATGTATTGGGATGCAAGAAAAATCCTCACCATGGGCTTTTCAAATTATTGCTTTTTTGTTATCAAATTTGGATAACTTTAACAAATGTCTCATAAGAGTGACAGGAATCAGGTTTTATTAAAACATCTGAATCATGTTATGTAATAATATGCTTTATGATATTTTATTCTGCATTTATGTATGCAAATCTAAATAGCATATAGAAACAACTAATCTGCTTTTCTGTACTTGTGTCCGGAAATAGAGATCACTATTTAAACCAAGAAATTCTCCTAAAAGCTTGTGCTAATGCTGAGAAATTGGTTACGATGATGGAGTATGTTTGCTCTCCAGCACTAGTGACTTGTAAGATGATCCTCCTTTGAAGTTGCTGGAAAATCTCTGAAACACTATATTTTTGAGTAGGGTGGTGTTGAAATCTGTATCCTGATCCGAATTTTGCTCTCCTTTACAACAGTGCAACCCCATTGACTGCAGATGAATTGCAAGTGTAATGAGAAGAAAACCGGATGCAGTGAATTAAAACTTTTTTTGTGAATAGAAAAACCAGGTTAAAAAATACAGCAAGGGTGAAAATTTGCTGCTGTGTCATGGATAGCTGTAGACTGAAGCTAAGGGAGAGTGCTGTTATAAGTCAACATCAATAACCTTCTATTACCAATTGTAAATCTGCATGCTTAAAAATACTGAAGGATTCTTGCATATGAAGAAATGTAGAATTTTAGGGTGTTCTGAAAATTTTAAAAGCCCATAGAGTTTAGTAAGTGATCAGTTTAATAAAATGATATTTTAGCAGAACTACCTACAGAAGTCAAAATCCCACATTCTGCTTTTGATTATTGTGGTGCATTCCACACAAAGTCGGTGAATGCCTCCAGAGAACAGAATATGTCTCTGCACTGCAGAGGACTAAAAAACTTAACTTAGGCTTCAGAATGCAACAGCTCGAAGCAAAGGTTAGATTTAATAAAATTGCAGAGGGAGGATTGTGTTTTAGTTTAGCAGTAAACTGTCAGTGGAGCAAAAAGGAATAAAAGCCTACAGTGTAGCATAGCAGAAAAAGAAGCAAGCTGCTGAAAGCTGGATAATTTGGGGGATATAGAGATGTTACTTCCTCCCTTTGCCAGGCTGTGAAATTCTTTGTAATTCCCACTGGTAAAGTTGCCAGCACAAACAAAGGAAAAAATGGAAACTTCCATGTGATTCCCTCTTTGATGAGTAAAAGAACATAAGCATTTAAAAGAAAATAAAATTATCAGCACCATGTTTGCTATAATTTTTTTGTAAGCATCATGAAAAAAGAGCAGAGAAATCATCCAAATAAAAAAAGATTGCAAGAAATTTAATAATAAATTATGTACCTAAGGCATGATTTTAGAAACAGATACATGCCTAAAAATGCAGTATGCTAACTTCCTAGCAGCTATAGTGTAACCCTGTGTATCTGTAACCCTGTGGAAAAGCTAGGTAAAACATTTTCTTTTTGGTGTGATGTCTGAGGTTTTTTTAACTGTTAATCTCTTCAGATTAAAAGATTGAGATGAATATTTAGTATGGCTCAGCAGTACCTTCAGAGTATGTGTTCTTTATTAATATTTAGTGACTTTAGGAATAAAGGTCATTATACAGAAAGAGTAATAAAAATTTACTTAAAAAATAAATTGATTAATTCATCTTTTGTCCAGATTTGTAAAGGATATTTTTAGGTCTCATAACTGTAGGATGATAGCTGATTCTAATACAGACCAAACTGACTGGCCCAGGTAAGCCAGGTATGTCACTGCCATGCTCATAACCAGACATTTAGGAGCCCAAGAATTTTCACTGTAACCAGACCCTATGTAACTCATGTATGCCAATAATTTTTACTTAAGGCTCTCTTTCAAGGCTTTAATGCAGTAAAAACTATTTCTGTATAAAGTGGCTGGCTTCCCTAAATTTATGAAAGATAAGCTTCATTCACTCACAGCCAGAGCTTTTGCTATACACGCAATTATTAAACTACAGACCTTGCAATTTCTTTTTTAATTTTGCAATTTTTTTTTTTTTAAATCAGGTTATTTTTAGTGCATGTTTAAAAATTATCAAGTTGCACTGAAAGTTTATATTCTAAGAAAGGACAATGGGATTTTTTACATATTTACGTACCAGTCTGAGTAAGAGAGGTGACCTCAGTTAAACTTTGCTTTTGTTAATCCCTTAAAGTGATAGTTTAAAAGAGATTATTTGCTAGAAAAGAGTCATACAAGAGTCATGATCTTTTTTAGGGTGAGTCAGCCATTCCTTAATTCCCATGTCTCCTAAGTCAGAACCCAAACACCATCTTTTCCTTCATGCAAAAAGCACTTCCCCTGCCCCTCCAGGCTTTGCTCCAGGCACAAATAAACAGTGTGAGTCCCAGCACTGTGCCCACAAATGTCAGGATTTGTTGCTGCTGCTCCTGCTTTGCCTGCCCCAGCACAAAAGTATTGCCTTGAAGTGGTTTGCATACCACAGCTTTGGGATCCCTGCTTTCCTTGTCTTGGGCCTGATATTGCTCTTGCTTTGTGGTGAGGAGGTCCGTGGTAATTATGGAGATGCCAATCATTTTTCAAGATAAACAGTAAGTTAAAGCAAGGGTAGAGCCCTTCTTTTAAAGGAAAAAAAAAGTCTCTCATACCATTCCTTAAAACTTCATTTCTTACTGTGTACAATGAAGTTGCCTTATGTGTATTGAGAGGAGGTCCTGTTGTAGAAGCAGAGCAAAACCAAAACAAATGCTCAGCACAAGCAGTGAAGAGTATTATATCCATCTGAAAAAATGAGAGAAATAAATGGACAGAATTTTGTTTTCTCAGGCTGGATGTTACCTTGAATACGTGGCTTGGCTAAGAGCAGTAACTACTTAGGCATTCTTACAGACTGTCTTTGAATGTATAATGGTTACGGTGATTTAAAAATGCAGTTTGCTCATCAGAAGTTGTAGTCAAAAGTCCTAACATCTCAAGCTCTCATTTCCCTTACAGCTTTCCAGGTTGTTTCAAAAATGTTAGCACCTTTCTAACTTTAAAATAACTGTAATTATATCCTGTACTTATTTAAATAAATAACTGGGGGTGTGGTGGGGGGAGGATCATAAAATAAACATGGAAAATTATACTGAAGTTGGCTCTAGAGCCATAAGAAAAACTAGATGTTAAGCTTTCACCGTTGAGTTCATATCTGTGCCCAGCAGTGATCATTGGCACATGAATGATCTTTATTGGAGCCATAGAAAATGTGGTAAAAAAACCACATTATAGTCAATGGGAGCTTCAATTAATACTTTTTTAATGTGCTGCTAAATTATCAAAGATAATCTATCAAAGGTAACTAAATTATCAAAAAAAACCCCTAAATTATCAAAAGATAACTTATTTTAGGAGAAATTATATGAAAACGCATTTCACAAAGTTTATACCATGAACTTACACATTTTGAAAAGCTGAGGATTTTATTTATAGTTGGTTTAATATCAGAATTAATACCGTATTTTTTAAAATGGCACGTAGAAATGAGATGTGAATAATTACTTTTGGGGAAAAAATTACCTACCTTTGGAAGAAACTGAGATGGAGGTGCTGAGGCAGGAAATACTGTATTGCTAATTATTACAATTTTATTGTGTTTATGGCATTAATGTTTCAAAATAAAAGGATGGAGATGTATACTTGCATTTTACATAGTTACATGCAAGACAGCAGAAATATCTTGGAAAATGCAAGTTCTGAGAAAACAAAAGACAAATAAAGAAAACCACAAAACTTTTTTTAAAAGTGAGGTTTTAAAGTTCCTTCAGGAAAGTGTTTGTAAATATGTACAATTTGTTGCCGTTATTGATTTATGTTTACAGTGTAGAATTCTTATTTATAAATTTTTTCCATTATCTCTGTTCAAAAATCTGATCTACTTAGATGTCTGGTTTTTTAATTTGAACTCAGAATTTAGCTAGATTCCATTTATTTTTTTATCTTTTATTTTTTAGATTAAATCAAATCTTTCTTATTTTCTGATAAAAGTTTCAATAATCAAAAAAGTTTATCTCTTGAAGTCCATCTGGCATCTACTGTTTCATTGTTGCTGATCTCTGTATCTGATAAGCAGCTCTCTGCAAGGCTGAGGGAATGAGGAGAGAGAAGGTGATGGGAGGGACTCTGATGGCACCTCAGACTTTGCTCTAAAGAGCTGCAGGCTGGAGAGTGCCCAGGCAAAGAAACAAAAAAAAATTAGTAGACAACAAAACCACCTTAGAGGGGGTCATAAATTTAAATTTAATTTCAATTTATTGAAAAAGCTTAGCATTTCAGACCCAGGAATCTACTCTTTCTGACAGTCTCATAACTAAAAAGGCAAGCTGACAAAAAATGGTAAAAGCAGTTGAGTAAGTTAGATTTTTGACAAAGCTTTGTTGATTGGAGGCATCACTATACCATTATCCATTATATGGCTAAAGGTTGACAGCCCCAGGGCTGGCCATGACCTGCCAGAGCCAGTTGGCCATCCAGGGAAATGCTGGGAGGCCCCAAGATAGAAGAGTCAAGGTCTGGTATGGTCCTGTTGATCAAATTGCCTTCAAACCCTCTTTGAACGCAAGATCTGAGTCCAATAAAATATTTATTTGGCAGTGAATTTGATCTCCAGTTATGAAACTGTTGACCAACCTAAAATCTGACAGGCAGCCCTTTCTCACAGTGTCTCTGCTTCTTAAATTAAAATTTTGGGGGGTATTTTTTATCACTATGTTGCTTGAAAAACATACTGTGGAGGCTCTTAGAACATATTAGACAAGGTTGCTCAATAGGAACAAAATGTGTTGCCACTGTGTGTTCTTCCCTCTAAGATTGTACTAATGAAGTATTTTCTGTCATAAGATGAAATCTGAAGGCACAGTAAAATTTTAGCAACTGTCAAGATGTGTTCAAGAGAAGTATATGCTCCCATTAATGTCTTTAAGAAAATATTATTTATGTAATTAGAGCATTTTCCTTCTCCTCAGTTTCTCCACCTAGATGAAAAAAAAAAATAAAGAAGGTAGAGAAATCTTTCATACCTATACTGCTGTTTTTATTAGTCTGCAAAGCTGTGCATTTAACTGTAACTAGAGTTTATGTGGTCCTGCAGAGTTTCTTAGTTTGTGACATTACTTAAAATATAAAGTCTTGCTAAGGTAAGCTTTTTTTTTTTGGTAGTTCACATATTGCAAGCAAACTGTGAAAAACAATATACAAAACAAAGTGAAGATCAGGAAAAATAGTATCTGAAATAATTTTCACTATTGTGGCCCTAAAGCATAAACTTTTTGGTTGCAGAACTAATTGCAAGAAACACTTAACATTTCATGCTTTCATATTTTCTCAGATTAGTAAAATTGTTATTGACAAATATCATCTGTTTTCCCGTGTCACATTCATGTCCTTAGGATGGAGTTATAAATAAAGGGCATGAAGAAACTTCTGATTTATGCATCCATAGAAAATATCTCCACCTGGTAATCTCAGTTTGCTGACAGGGCAGTTCATCAGTGACAGGGATGCTGTGACAGTGGTTTCCCATGTCAGCCTGAGAAAGGATTTGGTGCTGTAGATGTAATGATTTTCTCTGATCATCTCAAAACTACCTCTGTGTGGCAGAATTGTGGCATAGATTTTTTTTTTTTTTTTATTGCCACTACATGATAAACATTTTCAAAAGTGTCTGGGAGTATACTGTTCCTCCAGGTATCCAGGCCTGAGAAATTATAAAACCGTCTTGCTTTAATGGGAAAAGAAGGATAGTTGATGGTCATTTATTTTGTCTTTGCATTCTTGGGAAGAGAGATGTCAGTCCATGGCTGATGATAGGAGGACAGAGGTGAAATAGTGGCATGGGATGGCAAACAAATCTACTATAGTTTCACTGAGTCAAGACTTTCTGGCATGCTTCTTAACTCAATTTTTGTTTCTCATTTGCTACTGTAAAAGCTCTCTGCAGTTCATTAAGCAGTGTCTCAGGAGTTGAGCCTTAGAGCTCACTTTCAGTGCATGTCCTGTGGTTTTCAGTCTTCCCTTGGCATCATTTGCCAGGATTGCTTTTTCTCTTATTTCTCTTTTTTGGTGGTGAAAAAAAAATTGCTTGCAATCAGTCTCACATTAGCAGAACTCCGTATCTGATGTATTAGTTGTTTAAGTGAATAACGAGTGAGATTATACCAAATGCTAATCTCAAAAGCTTCTGAAGGCTGATTATGCTCTCCCTAGTTCTTTATATATGCTCCAGTGGGTTTTCATTGTCAAAGAGTTGGGCCTTTATTATGCTACATAATGTAGTAAAATGAGGATTACTTGGATTTCAGTGAATGAGATAATACCAGCTCACAGGCACCTGTTTAAGGAGGCACCTTGTATTCCCAAGCATAATTTAAAAAAGGAACAAGATTTCATATGAAAAAGAACTTTTGTACTTAAAATTCATAAATAGGTTTTAAGTAAGAAAAAAGACGTTGGGAAAATCTGGATGGATGTATTTATTAGTGTCCCTTACAGTCCTAAGAATCCATTCTAATAATAAAATGTGGGACCTGTCAAATGATGGCACAAATATCCTAATCTGAACTGACATGGCTTTCTTGACCAGATCATCAATCATGTTTTATTAGCTTTAAGAGAGCCAAGTTACTATCTGTCATTTTGATGCTGTAGTGGTGACAAAAGTGGTGCTGAAAATGTGCTGCAGGTGTAACTTTCACTCGAAGAGCACTTCTGAGCAGCAGTCAAGTTGGTGTTTGTGTGGGGAGAGAGTGCCATCTTCAGTTTCATGTCTCCGTGTGAAAGAAGCCTGAACTTTCTAGTGCTGCCCAATGGCTAAGGAGTGGGGGGAAAAACATCAGTAGAAATTTAGAATCTGTTTTCAATTCTTATTTTTTATGAGACTTTGGAAGAAAAATGCTAAACACCATGTTCTTGATCTCATTTTAAGGTGTAGTTAATTTAGCGGTGTCTGTTGTGATGAGTAATTTCCCGTGGAGTAAGAAGTGAGGCTGGGCTTTGTCCTTTTGGTTTGCAACACTGTATGAAGAAAATAAGAATTGCCTGCTGGTTCACTAACCCCTTGTAACCAGTAGCACACTGAATGTATAAAAATGCATAAGAGTCTGTATGCTGCTGTGTGTTTACTGTGTTTCATAAGAGCCGTCAATTCCATGTATTCTTTCAGCCTAGAACTGACTCGGTGTTTGCATCGGGGTCCTGGCACTTGACCCTTGTTTTTCTTGGCTCTGTGACATTTTGCAGCAGAGCTTGAGGACACTCCTCATCTCTTGTTTCCACCATGTTAACATATTCAAGTAAATATTATCTGGCACAGGCCTTTGGGGGAATATTTCTAAAAGTTTTAAAGTCCACATGAAACAATGGCATCCATCTTCCTTCCTCCTGAATTTCTTTTATTCCGAAGATGAATGTTGCTGGCAGAATTCTTTCTTTCATCTTTAAAAAGACTATTTTTGTCAATATTCACAGACAAGGTTTGTGCCCACAAAAAGCCATATTAATTGCACAATATATGCCCAGGTACGTCTTTTCTGTATATTTTAACACTTAATAGGACTTTGCACAATAAGGAGCAGATGTGTCATAGTGACAGCAGGCAAGCAGGGACCAGGAAGGTGGTTTCATTAAAAGAGCCTTGGGATAAATGCAGCACATTAGATACCCACTGAAAGATAGGAGCTGTTGATGGGGTGACCTCTGAATGCAAGTCATCTTACTATAAACAGAAGGGTGGGGAAAGCCATTGGACAGAGCCAAGCTTGTTTACTATCCAGATCTCCTCTCAGTTAACTGAAGTAACTGGATTGTGCTAGGCTTGGTGTGACAGTTCAAGGAAGAACAAAGTGTCTTCAGTATTTCTGAGTTTAAGAAATCCTAGCTGACCGGTGCCAAAGTTTTTTTGGTCTTGAAAATCCGTCTGCACATCTCAGCTGCTGCTGTTGTACAGTCCAAGTTAATTATTTCGAAACATAACAGATGACATGGGTTTTTTTCTGTCCTGGAAACTGACTTTGCACATTTGGGGAATTCATTTCTGTTCTTCAGACAACTGAGGTAAGGTTATGATGAATTTTAATTTGAGATATTGATGCAAATGCTGTTTATTGTTAAACCAGGAAATATAAGTATTAATTGCACAGTCATATTCTATTCTAACAAAGAAATTTAGTTTTCTTTTCTGTAGTAGCAGTTTTAAACTTATTCTTGAAATGGTGTATTTGTTCACAATGGCCCTAGAGCACAGAATTTTAGGGTACAGGACTGAATCAGTCAAATTCTTTCAGGAAAAGTGTTTTATTACCACAGGAGTTTATTTGTTAAGTGTGGTAAGGAACATAATGTGTAATACTGTAGTACTCTGCAATGTCACATTTTGTCACATCTGTGAGCAGTTCATTGGTTTTTTATTCAGTAACATTATTGTAAGAGACTTAAAAACCATGCTGAGACAGGTGTCTAGACATAAATTGAATTTAAATTAATTAGCGCTAAATTACAAAACCTTTGGATACAAATAAAGTGAGTTTCATTTACAAATAATTCTTTTGAGTCTATTTAGTCCATTTCTAAGTTGATTTAACATTAGTTTGGAAAAAAATAGCACTAAAATGTAATAATGATGCTAAAGCATCAGTCCTTCTGCTCAGTTCGCTGTAACTTGCTCTGTTATCTCTGTTGGGAGTTTGTATTGGTGTCTTACTTTGTTGTTAGTTTGTTTCAAACTTTTTTGTGAGAATGCCGTTTATTGGCAATAAATTTTGATTAAAACTGTATGACTTTGGGGAGCCCCTGCACATATGCTGCTGTTTTATTCAGATCATTTTTCTACCTTAGGTCCTCCATGTAGCAGGGAAACACAGCAGTGCCACTGCTGTGCTGCCTTCAGAGGGCCGTGGTGGGAACTGGCGGAATGATTACTGCTTCTTAAATGTCTGTTTCATTCAGGCAGGCTCGGGGGGGATTTACTTTGGGAGTGCTGTTTTATTATCCTTGTGCAGCAAGCAAAGTCCCAGGGAAGAAAGAGCAACCCGGTATGGTCCCGCTGTCGACAGCCATACGCTGCTATAGGGAACTGTAACATGTAGGGACCTGTTTGGAGCAAGGTATGATAATTATTACAGCCAGTAAGTTCTTCGATTTTGTGCCTGGGTCTGGTGAGCAGCAAGCAGCAGGATCCTGTTACATGTTTCTTTTCTTGGACTGCTCACTATTTTCTGAAATACTTTTCAACTGAACAGCTTTTAACTGTCTCACTACCTTTTGTACCATTGTAATTTCTTCTGAAGTAAATAAAATGTCAGTTTCGGAAAAGGTATTTTAAAGCAAGCAATATTTTGAAAACCCAAATTAAAAATACGGTTCTTGCTAAAGCATTTTTTCCAGGATACTTTGACATTTATTAAGGTGCTTGGTGTAGCTTGTTAAATAGTACAGAGAATCAAGAAGCACCAATCATGTGTGAATGTGGATAATACCAAGCTGAATGTCGATAATAAAGAGCAAAAGAACTTGACTGTGCCTTTGGGGAAGTGTCTGTATGTTTGTGTGATCATGCAGGCAAGTATATGTGTGTTAACATGTGCCCACGGGGAAGATAAGTCATATTACAGAAATTAGAAGTCGAGGTTATTTTCTAAGCTTAAACAGATCACAGTTTGATCCAATGTATGAGTATACTGTAAAATAGAGAAAGCAAGTAAAAAAACACACTGCATACTATCTCTCTCATTTGCATGTTTACTTCTTCTTGATATTTTGTTTTCTGTTGCAAGTAGCTGGACAAACTTTATCAGCTACATTTACTGTGGGATAACACAGGAAATAAGCTGCATTTTATTCAGTTTTAAACTTTGAATTGTAAAATCTATTTACTAAATGTTACAAAGGATTAAAATTTTACAATGATGCATCACTTAGTATTTTTAAATAAAAGGAGAGCATTGTATAAGAAGTGTGTGAGCACTGTAGAATTTAATGCTCTATGTAATATGCTACTTTTTACTTTTTAAAATTTATATTATGAACTCAATTTTCAATTATGCTGCTGGAAATAATAAAAATTACACATTTCTGCAATAGCTGCACAGGAAATACAATATCTCTGTGGTTGATTTCTCTAGTCTATGTAATACTTTATCACTGCCCTGAAATGCATTATTAAACAGTATACAATTATAAGATCTGAAGAAAATATGGAGATTTTTTTTAAAAGCCACTTTTCAAATTAATCTCATTCTAGCACCAAAGTGATGCAGTTAAACATATATGTTGAAGAACCTGGAATAATTTTAAAAAGCATAATTATTCTATTGTTTGCATTGGACTGAACAGAATGTGATAGGCAATATGTCTCAATAGTAAAATTCACACATTGTTTTAGCTGGAGTTGCTTAAAGTTTTTCTTCCTAGGTATTGATGCAAAATTCTCTGTGTGTTGTCATTGTAAATCTGCAACTGTTCTTCAAATTTCAGTTCAGGAATATTCTTTTAAAAGTCATTACCTGATCTGAACAATTACATAATTGTGGCTGATCATCTGGTAGAATAGTTATTAAAACCTTTGGAGGGTAAAATAATCTGAAGCGATTTCAGAGAACCAGATTCTGTATGTATTATATATATATATATGATGTGTGTGTGTATATATATATATATATATAAGTATATTTATATATATATTATATATGTAAAATATAATATATTTTGTGCCCACATGCAAAAAACATATTCTCATGTGTGTTTGAACAGCTCTTTCTATCAAGAGTTTTCTCCTGGATAAAATGAGTTACCTTATGATCAGATTTTTGCTGTCCTTAATCTATTTGTAGTACTTTTCCAGGTGAGCTCTGCATTCAATTAGAGTAACAGCTAAGAACCAAATGTCCATGCTGCTCTGGATGTTCAAAATATTTGTTCCACTGAAGCCGAGTTTAACTTGATTGATACTTGGATTTTTAAGCAAATAAGGACTAATTTTTGCCTGTGGCAAAAAATCTTTGAAGTTTGATGCCTGTGTTGGGGCTGGATTAGTTAAGCGGTAGGACCGGGGCTGGGACTCTGACCCTGTTGTGCTTGGCAGGTTGTGATAAATGGGGGAATCTTTCTTAACCTCCTGGCCAAAACATTCCAGGATCAGGTTGGGGAGACAGGAGAGAAGGGAGGGGGGGTGAAAGATGCAGGAGATTTGGCATGTGAAAGCCGGAGACAAAGGACAGTTTGCTTGTTTGCCTGAAACTGGGGAGAACCCGCTCTTGTGCTGTAGAAAGTGCTGCTGATGAATGGCAATATAAATAACGTTATTTCTGCCCGTTGACCTTGGTAGATGAAATTCATACTTCCCTATGAAGCTGTCTCTTTATTTTTGTTTTGAATGCTTTCGGAGTTCCGAGAATTTGGGCTTTTATATTTTCCTCTACTAAAGAAGTTTTTCATTTAACACTTGAGATATGTGTAGAAAACCATCCAAAATAAGTTGGAAGAACTCCTTACTCCACGTAATTTCCTATTGCAAATATAAGCAAAGTCATATGAATTTGGAAACAAACAAACAAACTAAAAAACCCCAAACAAACAAAAAACCCAACAACCCAATGAGTTAATTGTTTCTGGGAGGCTAATTCCACTATTCTGTTTATAATTTTTTTTAAAGTAAAACATGCCTTTAAGCAATTAAAATTCTATATTTCAATATAGTTATATTCTAAAAATGTAAAAAATATTTTGATATGCTGAAGTAGTATACTTGCATAAAGCAGTCAATTTTTCAAATCTGAAAAAAAGAGGCAAAAGGTGACTTTTATGTGGGCTGCTATATGATACGTCAAGTGGCTCTTTCTTGTGGTATTTTAAGAGCTATGCTACTTTGGTTGTTGTCCCCATTGACTAATAATGAAAAATGTATTATTAGATGGCTTGGGATTTATTTACATACTTCATTCTATAAATAAGGATAATCTGGCTAGTGTTAAGAACTATAGCATAATGAAAATGAAAAGGAACTGTAAATATTTTTAATGTGCTTTCTAATTATGGCTGTTGATGTTACTAGGATACAAGCAAATATATTCTGTATCCTTGTGTATTGATAAAATTAGTATTTTATCCTTTTAGGATTAATTTCCCTGGATGACTTTTTAACACTATGATATTAACTGGATTTTTAATGGATTTTGTGTTGTAAATGTTCCTGGAGTTCACCTGATCATTAATATTTGAGGAGTTACATGTAAATCTTACATGTAGAAAGTAGTCTCACGAAGTAGGATTTTGCTTCTGTGCTGCTTACTAGCAAACAGTAACTATGTGTGCATTATAAGTAATATAATTTCCTATGCACTTATTAGAAAGTATGCTTTAACTGTGGTTTGCCACTGATGAATAATTATTCTTTTTTTTTCTGCCCTTAAAAATTACTTTTTTCTTAGCAATATTTTCTTCTTCTTTTGAAGTAGAGGCATTGAAAACTAAGCTAACCAGAAATAAACTAAATTGGATTGCATGATGATTCAGATGCATGTAAATAGCTCTTTAGATTATATCCATTTGCTTATGAGATTTATACTGCAACACTGTGTGTCATTTTATCTTTTCTCTAACAAATTATTTTTTCAAGAGTTAGACAAAATATGGGCCATAAAGAACAGATTATTTCATTTTGACCAGCAAGTAGTTTGAGCTATGAAAGATTGTTTTGGGTCTTTACCCTAATTGAAGTACATTGCCAAAGTTTTTTGTTATCTGATGTAGTTTATCCATGTTACAACAGCTGCTAGAACTTATTGCAACAATGCTAAACAAATGAGGAAGAACAGAAATGTGTAAAACTGATGAAAAAGGACAGCTGTCTACTGTAAATATGCAGCCAATTTACTGATAAATTTTCAAGGTGGAAAGTGGTGTGCAAGTGCTTCTCGCCTCTTGTACTTCCACATTTTTCTCTGTTTTGAACATACTTTTTTTTTTTTTTTACTTTGTAATTTAGTTATTTGTACACATTTTAAGTAGGTGGCTCTAATTGGAGTGGCCCCAGGGCATTATACAAAAAATACTATTATTGTACAGATAGCTGATGACTTCAGCTTGGGCTATTTTCATAGACCAAGTTATTTGTTCCTGTTCGGATTCATAGATACCATCTGTTCAAATGTCAGATATTTATGGCTGAATATCTTTGATCTACTACCAGGACAAAAACTACTATGGAATATCAGAACAGGGTTTTTTCTTGCTTTCATTGTGGTGGTGGGGGTTTTTTTGTTTGTTTTTTGTTTGGGTTTTTTGTGGGTTTTTGTTGTCATTGTTGGGGGGGTTTTGGGGTTTTTTTGTAATTTTATTTTATTTCAATACTGTCTTAACATGGTCTCAATCTAATTCCCATCTTCCACAATGCTTACAGGACTGTGCCAGCTGATAATGGATAAGCAGGTGCTGAGCTGAAATCGTGTTCATATTACCTGCTCATATTACCTTGTTCATCCTCCCTCCAACCTGTCTTTTTGCTCCATCCACCTGTTACTTTCAGACATTAATTGAGCCCTCCATCCCACAAAAGCATATTCACATACTCACCTTCTTTATTCTGAAATCCTTTCATTGGAGATAATGGGCCTAACCACTATGTCCCTGTTCAGACTTAAGCTGACATCTCTGTAGGCTTGTCCTAAGCTTGACAAGTCTCTAGCTCAGAGAATGCCTTTTGCTAAAGGACTTAATAAAAACATACCCGTACTTAGCCATGGCTGTTACCCTCATAGCTGCTGGAGCAAGGTGGAGGCCACAATGTGAGCCCATGTAAACCTTGATGGGATAGGGTAATTTTCTGCAGTTATTGTGGTTAGTGACAAATGGCATGTTTGTGTTCCCAGGTCTCGGCACATGTACTCAACACGGAGGCACTCCTGCCTTTCAGGGAGATGCCTCTCAGGTACTCCTGCCTATGTTGCAAAGAAGAGCAGTGACTAGCTGGTCTCCTTTCTGACAAAAATAACCAACATTTAGAGCAGTAATTGTCCTTTTTTTTTTCCTGACACACATGCTAGAAATCCACTGGAGCTGAAGAAGTCAGCAATCCGGAGTGATCCTTGCCTTCAGCTGCTGTCAGCCTCCCTTTTACTGAGCCCAAAACACATCAAAACTATCCAGTGGCCAACTGCAAGATAATTTAATTGAAGTTGACATTTTAGCTCATGCACAGTCTGAATTCAAGTACGGATGTGGAACTGAATTGCTTTAGGAAAGAAGTCAGAAGATCTTTTTTGATCTCTGAGTAAACGTCAGTTACATTTTCTTGTCTTTCTGATGCTGTCTGTCCCATATGACACCATCCACTGAGTACAGCAGTCTTTCCTGAGAGATGGAAAGAGATCCAGAAGACATAGAAGTGACCTGAGTCCCTTTTAATAGATAAATGATAAAAATTGTACTGAAAAGCTGCAGCATAGCATTGGTGTTTCTCCTTTTCCAAAGTGCATCTGCCAGGATCAACATTTCTTCTGATTCTATATGACATGCATGTGCTGGACTGGTCACACAGCATGGATTGTGTTGTCAGACACTGCAAGCAATGCACTTATCTCCTACAGTTACATCTGGTTCATATAGCTATAGCTATATAAATTTGTGATAAAACCAACAACAGTGAAAAAAAGTTGACCGAAGTATATCTGAGCAAAAGTAAAAGTGGTACTGGTGAACAAGTGGCTCCATTGGAAGAGCTTGTGTCTACCTTGGTGTCTTGAATAATTAAAGTCTTAACCTTGGCACTGTCTTTGGATCAATGCAAACTGAGATATCATGGAGCTTTAAATGTACTCAACTATTTCATCCCATTGTTTCAGACCATTATATGATTAAGGAATATGAGTAAGATATTCCTTCATTCTTAAATAGACCAGACTTTTATGAAGACTTTTGTTGTTGAAGACTAACTAGTACAAAGTTCAGATCAAGTCAGGCTACCGTGGACACATTAGATCTTTCTTTTCCACTAAATGACATTTCTTGAACTTGTTGACTATAGACCAAAACCACAATTCCAGTCTTTATAGTTCTTTTAACTCTGTAATAAAGAGTGCAGCTGATGACTACAGTACTACATGGAAAGGATGGTGAAGCTGGTGATGCTGTAAACATTTCTTACTCAGTGTTCACCAAGCATCAGTGAAGGAAACTCTCAGTTAGCTAAAAAATGGTAGGCTATTAACTGAGACTAAAGCACTTTTTGGGGGGGCTTATCTTCTTTAACCTTAGCACATAGCAATGTGTAGATTAAAAATATAGAAGGGAAAGAAGAGTACAGGGAGAGGAAAAGGGTTTATCTACTAAACCAGAGTATTTTATGTATATGTGTTTCATTATCTGTAGCAAGGATGAGTACTTAACAGGTGTGTGAATATGTTGTTTACTACACTTAGGTATTGGTATGCTCCTGGATAGAAACCAGGATAGTGAAGAGCAATAAAGAGAAGGTGATTGACAAGGCCATTTGTTTAAATTGCCTCTAAATGAGGGATGGAAAATCTGCGACAAATATTTTTTTATCTTAAGAGGGAAAGACATTAATTGCTGGTGAGGCAAATGAGTCAGGGGAGAAGCTGGGCTCTGCTACTGGCAGGTCAGTATGCAAGCTCTCGTATGAGCTAAGGGAAAGCTAGATCCCAGTGAGGCACCAGCATCTTCAGAACTGAAATGGAAAGCATCTTGTAGCAGTGATACTTGACTTGTGGTAGAGAAATCAGCATTAGCAGTTAAAATACACTGTACTGTTACTCTTACAAGATGGTTTCCACATGAAAAGAAAAAAAGCATGTTTTATTATGCTTTATGGCACAGTACTATATGCTGTTAACAAAATAGGTTGAAGTATTTGCATGATGTATTTGCAACATGGCCAAGTTAACAGAGCCATAAGAACATTAACTTTTGAACTTCCTGACTTTCATTGCTTTAAATTTCAGCTTCAAAGTTTCCTTTTTTTTTTTGCTTTGCATTTGTTGGCCCCAGATAGTTTTGAACAGCAGGAGGAAAGAAAATAAGTTTAAGTCTTCTGAGGGGATACTGAACTTTATGCATATAACAGGAGTTGACTTACTATTCCCTTGAATAGTAAATGATAAGTCCAAAGAACTTTTGATACACCTGGTTTGCTTATGATATTTCTATGAAGCTGAGGAGTCACAGGAATAAATCTAGAAAGCATGGCACACAATGGCTCTTTTCCTGTATCTCAGTATGTTTTGCTCCTGAAAAGAGATCAATGTTATCAGGGAATACTAAGATTTTAAAAGCAAATACTTAGAACTAATGAAAATGTGGGATCACAACAAATGGAGGGGCGATTATGGGACAATAACTGGAGCAAAAATAGGAAGCATTTTTCCATACCTAAATCAAAGATTAAGGCCAAAATAGGCAATAGTCTTGTCTTCAGTGGTTTTTAGAAAACAAATGAGAGGAAGGGAGTGGGAGAAATTAGGAAGGAGAGGGGGAGAGAGACAGAGAAAGAGAGAGTAGAAAGGAATGTGAAAGCAAAAAGAGAGAATGAGATATACAGCGTTGGTGCTTTAGTATTGCTTTCGAATCTGACTCAGGCAAAATATGAGCTCCAGGCTGGTGGAGCTTCCCAGCCTTTGCAACTACTGAATGGGTAGCTAGCTCCTTTTCTTTCTTTCTTTCTTGCTTTCTGGGCCAGGAGCCAGCCTGATGGCCCATCCTCCCAGCAGGGCAGAGGAAAGCGTTCTGTGAGCTGTGAGCTATTAGGTAACCCAGGCTGAAACAAAAGTGCTATTGTGGTGTGGCATTTGCCCTGCCTGCTCCACCAGTTAAAGGAAGGCATATTTCCTTCTTTCATCTTACACAAACAAACAAAAAGAAAAAAAAAGAATGCCAATTTTTCCCACAGTGCATGTACAAATACATGCCAAAATGTAGAAGATAGGTTCCAATCACTTAAATTATGACTTAACTGTCACACCCTTGGATATTTTTTAAAGTGCACTTTTGCCAAAGGCAATTTAAAATGTGTTTTTAAAATGTTTGCAGGTATAACAGACTTGAAAGAAGCTTAGAGCTCTGAACTGAGTGATCCCATTAATCAGGTTGCAAAAACAAACACATAGGAAACCCTTCCACTAACAAGAAAGTACCAAGAAAGGAAAGTTTTGACCCCAAAGATAGCATAGGAATGAGAAAATTGAGGAGTTAAAGTTGTCTCAGGTTTTGTCAATTTATGTCATAAATATACTTCAAAGGCAACTTCTGTTTTTTTTTTCAATAGAAACACAGATTTATATTAAATAAATCTTAGTGATTTACGTAGCACAAAGATTTTTGTCAATAAGACTGTGCTATGTTCGTGAAAGATACAACCATCATGCTCTTCCTTGTAAGTATGAAAAAAGTATTTACAAGGACTGATTAAATCCCTGTTTGCTTCACCGTCTGTGTCCTCAGCACACCAGCAAAGGATCTAATGTGTAGCTGTTCACATCCCAGCCTGGTGAAATCAGATCCAGGGGAAACATAGAGCTGTTTTGCAGCCTCTTGGCCTGTCTGTAGGCTAGTTTATCCACATGTTTTTCTTCAGAGTTTTATACAGAAAATCTAAAATACTGTGGGAGTGATGAAGAGTGTCATCTCAAAAGGTGGAAGCAGATTAGTATATGCTTTCTAAGTGATAGCTCCTTCTTAAAATGCTTAGAGTCAATGACTGGTTCCATGAAGCTGAGGGTCTAAAGCATGAAACTTCAGCAGGAGCTAAAGTCAGAGTTGCAGACAAAGAGGATTTCACGGAAGTGAAGAGACACACGTGCTGTTTGGGACAGTGTGCAGTCCCTCAGTCTGGCAGCACCCATTCCATTTCTTCTGTTTTCCCCACTTACCTGTCCTCATTATTCACAACTCATCTTGGCACAATTCCTATCTGTCTGAAATAGATGACTGTGCTAGTTCAGGTGAAATACCTCTACCTGGGGAGAGGTAGGGAAGACAAGAAGGTAGCAAGGACACCTTTCATCACAAATATGTCCATCTTAGGAAGGATTTGTATGGAAAACAGAAAGAAGCCATGGTGGAAGAATAATGGCTTCCCCTGTTCCCATCCCTTTATCTCACACCTGCACTGTGTTACAGGTTTGAAGCTTCCACACCAGATCCACGGTGTTCCTACCATCTCTAGAAGCATGGAAATGTACCTGGTGTCTTTAATATGAACACTCATATACTGTGATACATGACATACGACGGTCAACTTCAGTAGTTTTCTTCCATGCTCAAAATATATAAATAATTCTCACCTTGTTTTCATTTAAAAATAATAATATAAAAAAATCAGCAAATTCAAACCACAATTTATTTAGAAAGACTTGTTATTTTTAGCTGATAGCCTAACGATTTCATTGCTAAGAAAATGGAAGATTAATCTATTTCAGGATGTAATGTAGTTAAAGTACAGTACAGCTATATACAGTGCCCGCATCATGAAAAATTAAGGAAAAAAAACAGTTTCCTGTTGTTTCAAGGTCTTTTACTCACCTGTAGCATCAGTGTTTTGAATTTTTAACTGTCAGAAAACTACATAAAAAGTGTGGTAACTACAGAGTATTACATTTTTACATACTTCATTTAATTTTATATTACATTTTCATACAAACTGTTTATATGTATTATCTAAATTTATTATTAGTATTCAGCTTAAATAATTGCAAACCTTTTGAGACTTATGGAAGTGTACAGCATTTCAGTGATTCACTGTGAAAAAATCAGCTAAGAATTTGGGATAGTTCCGAATTGTTTTTAGATCTTTCTCTAGGCAACTTTAGCATTTCTGTTTGGTTTTGTGGATGGTTATCTGAGACTTTTTTTCTCACAAAATATATATAGCTATAGAATTATTTTAATTTAGCCATAAAAAGATGTTTCATGCTCAATAATATTTGTATGGGTTTTTTTAATAATTTTGAAAGCATGCACATTTTCAGAGTTGCTACTATTTGTTACTAAATCCTAGCAACCTATCTTTAAGCTAGTCCTCACCTTATTTTTGTGGTCAAGATAATGAATTTGTGTTTGTATATTAATTTATGGTCAAGATTATTTGTTTTAGGATAGCAATTAAGGGTGTCAGGGAATGTTGGATAGCAAAGGAAAGCTTTGATATGATCAGCATGTACAGATAGTAACTGCAATGGTGGGTGGATCAAGGTTGACTTGATGATCTCTGAGGTCCCTTCCAACCCAGTCGATTCTATGATTCTATGATATTCTCTGTGCTAAACGATTTTGGTATCAAGGTGGGTTATAAAGTTTTATGGAAGCACTGTCAAACTCGGTATCTAAAGTACTTAAAGGAGCAATTTTTCATAGTCTCATCACGGACATCCTGAGCTGTATTCTTCTCCTATATTTCCATCAAACTGTTCCCCTGAAAGCCCCAACCTCTCCTGGGGACATGATACAGGCATGGTCTCTGTCCCTGGGCAGGGAGTAGAAGGTGGTGAGCTTTCATCAGGGTATTTTGTTGACGGGAAACATCCAGGCAGTAGAAGTGCACTTGCTCTGCCCACAAGTCAGGCCAACCAGAATTGGCTTGAACACAGGCTGACCAAGTACATAGCTGTTCTTTGAGACATCTTTAGGTCTGCAAAGAGTATTTTTCCTTCTTCATTCTCGTCTCATTGATGTTGGAGCTTCCATAGCTCCACCATGGAGAGATGTTTCCTCCAGACCCAAAGTGTTGCAGGCTCTGCTCAGCCTGGTTGCAGCCTCACTGATTTGAGAGGGATGGTCAAGGCCATATTTGATGCAGTAGATGAAGGAGCTCATCAGATCCATTGCCAGAACAATTTACTGCTGATGTTGCAAGATTTTTCATCTGTGCTTATTGTAAGTGTTAGAAGGGGTTTTTCACCTATGTTATATTATGAGTTTAATACCGTGTGTGTGAGAACACCTCACCGGGCAGGGCCAGTTTAACATTTGGTGTAATGAGGTCCAATAAAATAATGTTAAAGGGATGTTAATGTTACAAAGGAAAATATCAGAAGCAAGGGAATGCCAGACTTAATATGGCCTGTGGAAATCCAGTCTCTTATGCACTATGGTGCAGCTCTTATTACATGACAAGCTAGGCTTTCCAGGGGATGTGTCTTTTTTTTTCAGAGAATTGGTAGTTAGATTTTTTCTTTTTATGTTCCTCAAACAATACTTGTCAAACAGGAAGCATCAAAAGTTCATACTTAATATGAAATTGTCAGTTAAGTATATGCCTTTATCAAAGTTCTTCAATGTTTAATAAATGGGTCTTTCTGTCACAGTGCCATTGTATTATCAGATATTTAAGACAGTTTTCATATTTGAACCAAGGCAGAGATGGAGGTATACATTTTATAAAATGTTGAATATTTGTTCCCCAATTTGAGTCAAATTAGACTTTCGTTTTTCTAGAAAAACATAACTTTTCTACACCACCTTTTAAGTTCAAAGTTTAATTTCCCATCTCGGATCATTAATGAGGTCTGGAGTGTAGCTGCTGTAGTAGAATTAGCCTGTTTGTCTGGCCAGACTGATCACTGAAGATTTTACTAGTGATTTTCACAGATATTTGATGAATTCTCAAGCTTGTGCTTACAGTGTTAGTCCCAAATCTAATTAAAGGAGAGCAGAGCAAACTGTGCTGTGCTGTCCCATCCTATCCTGTCCCAGCACTCTTCCAATGTCCACACTCCACCCCTACGTCTGCCACAATTTTTTCACCTGGCTTCAGCTCTTCTCTAATTTTTTCCCCTGCAGATGCCATTCTTCTTTTACCTCCCAATTTCTATTTTCCCTCTCCATTCCTATTTTTCCTCTGATACTCCCTGCATTCAAGTCTACAGGGATTTTCTGTTTCAGAGTTGTTTCTGTTTGATGGTATCTACACAGCAGGCAATGGGACTGACAAAGCAAAGGGACAGTTTTGCTAATGTCAGTCCCTTTCTTCATTTCACTCAGAAGATACAATCCTAAGTCTTACTTGGTGCCAGCATCTTTGAGATGGACAGCATCAATGCACACGGAGTCTACAGAAAACTCAGGAGGTGGACCACAACAGGAGTCCACTAATGGTGTAAAAACAGTGCTTTTAGAAGCTTATAAACAGAAACAGATTTGAGTGCTGTTTCACAGAGATGGTGATTTCTGGGTACCAGTACACCTGGGATTGCCCCCACTGTGTTCCAGTTTTGGGATTCTGCCTTGGAACTTTCAGGCACTAAGGCTGCTTGTCAGCAGAGGGGCTTGAATTCTAAAATATGAATATACCAGCATGTTTTCTTAAAAAAATAAACTTAAGTATTTTTAGCAGAAACATTTTAAACATTTCACAGCTGGCAACAAGGGTAGAAGATTTCATTGCAGTCTGGCAAAATGCAAACCCAGATGAAACTGGGATCTTACCATTCCTGGGAGGGATTCTCAACATGTATACAACTGAAATTGTGAGAAAACTTGTGCAAACATAGAGAGGGAAAAAAAAGAAAACAGAGCATGAGTAAAGAAAAAGATTCTTTTTATAGCATTTAACGCATGAGAATGTAAACAAATCTAGTGTCAGTGAAAGTTAATTATTTTGAAAACAGTGAGCAAGGCAGATTAAGTGAAAAAACAGTGCAGCTGAAGACAAAGGAAACAATATTTAGTCTTTGATGAAAAGTTTTCACAGTGATTTTCTGTTCACCTTCAAGGGTGGCATAATTTTATGAATAACAACATGTGTTTTGCTACTTGAGTAGCCTTAAAAAGAAATGGTGTTCATTCCATATGGCCACTTGAAAGAAAATCACACCTGTTCCTCCTTTAAGAAATAACATTTTTATTTATTAAACCTTTTTCCTCAAAGAGGAACCCTAAAGATACACTATGAAGTTTACATTCAGTCTCACAGGAAAGGTCTATACTGTGTACTTATGCATGTTTCCTCAGAGAATGATCATAGACAAAATGCATCGTCTATACACCAAGATGAAAACCTGAAATATTCTAGTGTAAAAAAAGTATTTTGGTTTCATTGCAATATTCATGAATGCAAAATATTTCCCCCTCCCCTCCCTCTAAGTTTGTTCCATTTCAAAGGAAGTTTATTTTATACAATCGGTCTATGGCTTTCTGCTACTCTCTTTTATGGTATACCAAAAATTGTCAGGTGTGCTTTTGATTTTTGTTTATGGTTTTTTGTTTGTGGTTTTGGGGTTTTTTTGGTTGTTTGTTTGTTTTTTTATTTTAACCACACAGAGCATAATAAGTCTTTTCAATCACTTGGTAGTATTGGTCAAAGTAAGATGCAGTACCTTCATGAGCAGGGCTAGAACAACTCATCTCTGAGTACCCAGATATTACTTAACTGGGAGAAGAAGCACTTGTCATCCCTGCCCAAGAAAACCAAGGCTCTTAACATACTGTGTGTGTGTGTTAAAAATACTCAGATAGCATTTGTCTATGTTTGAATAATCTCTGGGCTTCTATGGGAGTTGGTCACCAAAAGGCCTGCCATCAATTTGCAAAATCAGGGGGTTGGGATGTGCTGGGTGACTGTCAGGCTCTCCAGCAACTGGTTCAAGTCAGTGGCTGAACTTTCCTGACCTGAAAGGGAGTGAGATCTGAGACCCAGTGCAAACGTGACAGATGGTGCTATGGGTGGCAACCACACTAACGACAAAGGAATTGGAAAGCATAATGTATAAATATGGAAGTTGAAATACCTCTCATGTCATTATATATTGCAGATATGGTGGAAATGTTAAACGAGTTCTTTGGATGCATTTGGAAAATACAGTTAACTTACAGTTTTCAGATTAAAATTAACGTAAGAATTATTTAGCTAACACTCTGTGCTTTGCCCCAGAATCTGGTGTTTATTATTGTGAGCTTTAGCAGGAAACAGAAGCAAGTATCAATGGGGAAAACATTTCTTTACCGAGCTGGGAACAGTATGGCTTTCTCCTTTCCAAGTGGGGAACCTGGCTCTTTGGTTTCTTTGTTTCTAGTGAGACTACTCCCAAGCTATTTTAGCCGTAGGTCTTACATACTAATGGAGCCTGGGTAAGTGCAGTTGGCAGCTGTTCATGGGATAATAATGAAACACACTGTTTAGTGCTGCATACTGGTGCTGTAAAACGTGGGAAGTATTTTATAGAGATCACGGTGAGCAGAGCTGGATCCACTTTAAGCTCTAAAGTGCGTGAACCATGGGTGAGGAAGTTGTGTTTCAACTGAGAGTAACTGGCACTCATTTGCTTTTGCAGGTAAAGAAACCGTGTACAGAGTCAGATGGTTCAGAGCCGCAGAATCCCAGGTATGGTACCGGAGGGCAAACGCCGACCGAGCGCAGGGTGGTGGCTGGGCGCGAGGCGGAGCTGTGCCACACACACGTGGGGTCACAGCATGGCAGACCTGTTTTACAGAGGAATAATAATTGGATTAATTTTAATGGTTTTCCCACTGCAAGAGTTTTTTTTCCTTTTTCCCAATTCAAAATTTGGGCTAGCGCCCAGGTTGTAGAATTTAGCTGGTGCTGGAATTGCCATCCTCATTGTAACAAAAATATCCTATCAAATAGTGCAGGAAAATCTGTGTAATCAAATCTCACTTTCTTCTTTTTTTCTTTTCTTTTTTTCCTTTTTTTTTTTTTTTTTCTTTTTTCTTTTTTTTTTTTTCCCTTTTTTTCCTTTTTTTCTTTTTCTCTTCTTCTTCCTTTTCTTTTTTTCTTTTTTTTCTTTTTTTCCCTTGCATATTTTGAGTCTTGAAGTTTACTGATAGTATAGCTTATTTGAAAAATTCACCTTTATCAAAACTTTTCTTGTTCTCATTTGCAGAAAACATGCCACTGTGCTCCTAAGTTAGGAAGAGGCCATGCACTGTCTACAGAAAATCTTTTCCACTTAGTCTTTGCTAATTTCATATACATGCAAATGGATTGATTTTCTCTGGTTTGCATGTACGTGTATGCAAAATTTTGAGCAAGTGAAGTAATAATTATTTTAGATGTGCCATCAATTCACAATTGATTCACATCTTCCTGCTGTTTAGTAAGATGCTGACAAACAGTGTATTATTTTCTTTGGGATTTGTGGCTTGAAGAGCTTTTGTCTTTGTCTTGATTCTGTTTAGAACACCTGTTTCAGTCTCACAAAAACTCAGACACTTTAAGCTGGGAGGACAGAGCACAAAACAAACCTGACATCACTCTTATGTTGTCATTAAAACTCAGAAAAAACAAGTAATTAAAGGTTGTGCCCCCAAATCCCATCTTAACTATGTCTTTTGCCACTGTTGCATGAGGGATCCTCTGGGGCTGACCTGCAATATCCAGAGCCAACTTAATACCTGTGTCTTGAGCTAGGTTGTGCCCATTTGAATTGTTTTGATTAGCTTTTCACATTTTTTAATACATCCTTTTTTAGTTTTTGTAATAACTGAACACATTTCAGGGAATGAAAAATGGGGTGTCCACTTCCAGTGAAGTCAGTAGAATTTTGCCCTGGACTTCACTAGCGGCAAGTTTTGCCCTTCAGTCCTCATTTAATATTTTCTAAATGAAAAATTTCTAATGCTGTGCTGCTGCTTTGGATTAAAATGTATTCTAAAGGTCAAGTTCTTTCCCAAGTATTTGATGGCACAGAGAATCCCAACTTAACAAAACACTTGTGCATGTGCATAGTTTCAAGTGTCTGCTTGTCCAAATTAGACTGTTGTATCTCAAGTCTTTAAATATTCTGAAGTCCTCTGTGCTCTGATGTAGTTACATCAGATTATGATAGTGCAACAACCCTGAGAACCTAGAATATGACATATGTCATTACCTCTGCACCAGGAAATGCCTTATCATTTCAGCTTATCATCAGCTGTAGTTAAAATTTTTACATACCAAGTCTGAGGAACAGGTTTTTTTTTTCTCCCAAGCGCAAAAGGGAACCCACGTTACAAAGAGTCAGTCTGGAGGCGAAATCTGGTAGTTTCATTTTTTTAAGGTGCATTTTTTGAACAAAAATGCCTTTCAGTTCAAGATCTGCAGCTTCAGTTTGAGGATATTTCAGATAGAGCTGGGATTAATGTTCCTGGCTTGGGTGGGTGCTGTGGATGCAGCCTGGAGCAGGATTTTTTGGTCGGATGGGGATTGGGGGGTGCGACTTGGGTCTTGCAGAGGAATTTCTGGCAGCCCTTTGGCTGGAGCAGCACTAGAGGGCATCACGCAGCACGCAGAACTTTAGAGCCTGGAGCAAGGTAATTCTTCTCTAAACAAGGCTTAAGTGAAAACATTGCACATAAAATGAAACATCAGCATAAAAATGAATGCTGGAGACACACAGCCTTACAGAATAGCTCCTGGCTTGGACCTAAGGGCCAATATCATTCCATTTATTTAGCTAGCTTTATAGTCTGTTGGGTTTTGGATTTGAAACTATTACAATAAATGCAGATGGAAAGTGTTTGTACAGTAGGGGAAGTAATTAAATTGGGTGTGGGAACTTTGTTAGGAGAATTCTTGGAGTGACATGTGTGTATCAGCAGATTCTTTGTCTTGCTTGGCCTTGGTTTGTCTTCTAGAAACATTCAAACTACAGATGTGACTAGTAAATTTTTAAGGGAATTTACTAACCTATGCAGCATATAGAAAATTCTTTCCAGAAGTTTAGTTCCAGCTATACATGCAGTAAAAAATGAGCCTTGCCAACATTTATTTATAGAAAATGGTTGTTATCTCAGCAGGCAGGTCAACTGTACAGATCAATGGGGAAGTGTAAGCACTAGGTTAGGGTGGACAGGTGAGTTGTAAACACAAAGGAAACATGCATGACTCTTCAATTGCTCTGTCAAAATTTCAATTCACAAACGAATTGATACAAAAAATTCTGCCAAATTTTCTTGGGAGTTATTTCATCAGATGTCTATGAACTCGTTGTGAATGTTTCCTTTTATCACCAGATGATTAAACATTGTGCCTAAATAGTGTTATTTTACTTAATCGTGGTGGTGGTGTGGTTGTATCAATATTGTAGCATTCTTTCTTCATAATTTCATAAGAAAAATCAAGTCCACCCTGCAAATCTGGATAGCCATTTAGTCATACAAAATGCTTACAGGTTTCTGGAGCCAGTGTGTGAGACAGAGGCAGTAAATGGCTGGGGCTCGCCAGCCATCGTACTGCAGGTCTGAACGAGATAGGAGTAACATGTATGGGTGGATGCCCTGGCATGCTGGCCCTGTATCAAATTCCCTAGTGAGATTAGGGAGAAAAGTTCCTGTGGTCAGAGCTTTTTGCTCTTAACTTTTTAACATGGTGGGCAAGCTTTAAAATGGTACCAATCCCGAGTCTGCTGAATGGCTCCTACATAGAATTTTATGTCCTACAAGAATTTCTGAAGTCTTGTGCAGTGCATGAAGGTGAATTTGTTTGAAATAGTTAAGAAGTTCCCTTTTTACATAGAATAAGCCATTTTAATTCTAACAAGGAGGCTTTTGGTTGTTTTGAAACTTATGGCTTCATAGCTCAAGACCTTGATGCAGAAATGAGTTAAATACTAGAATAGGTTTGTTTTGGGGTCTGGTAAAATAATAAATCTCAAGTCCCACACTCCTGCTCACACTCAGCGAAGCACATTCAGTTTGGTCACATGTCTCAGTACAGCATTTTTCTTTGAGACAACAGACCCCTTGATGAACGCATCTCTGCTAGCCCCAAATCCAACTTTCCTTCCTTCCAGACTTCCCAGAGATTCCTCTGTGAGATCAAAGTCACAGCAAAAATTGAAATCTGACAATAAATATTGGGTTTGCTGGGCTATATAATGAAATAAGGAGAAAGAAAGGAGGGGAGAGAGTGGGAATGGAAATGGAAATTTAGCAGGCTCTTTGCTGCTTCCATAGAACCCATTGGCTATAGAAAAAAAAATGTTTATTCTCTAGAGGACAGAAGAATTTGAAGAGGAATGGGGAGATTTTTCTGACATCTGAGACAGTTCCTTTTTTCCCCGGAAGTGAAAACAAAAGTGTCCATATATTTAATATCTTTTCCCCTCTTTAGCTATGATTCCTACTTTAAACTATTGTGAAGATTATGTCTATGGGTAAAAAGAGAAAACTGAAGGTTTTGACAGATAGTTTTGTAAGCTTGGGATGAAAGTTGGTTGACAAATTGACTTGCAAAAACATAGTGGTGTCAAAAAGACATTTCTGTGTATTCACAGAAGGGCAATGGATCTTCATATTTTTAACGAGCTTTCTAAGAACAACAGAGTAAGAAGCTTTTCATTTTTGTTGCATAACTATTGCTATAAGCCTCTGGATCCAGTATCTCAAGCAATAATCATTCTTCCTAACTTGGTATTTTCCTTTATGTTCTTTTTTTAATGCACAAAAAGAAAAAAGGAAAAAAAAAAAAAGCAACTCTTAAGAAATACTCCCTTTTAAAACTTTATCAGAACCTGTAACAAGAGCATAATCAGAGGTGTGATAGTTTATTGTGTTAGTACCAGCCTGACAAAGTTCATTTCTATCTATTACTGAGCCACAAAATCACCAGGGATGGTCCCTGGTAGATACTGAATCATATTCACAGACACAGTCACTAGGCCTGTCCAAAAGAGTACAGAGGGATCTTTTAATGTGTTTAAAAAAAGGTCTCCAATAATTTCAATTTAATAATGGATTTCAGTGAAGGCTCAGCAGAGATTGCAGCTGTTCCTCAGATGATTACTGTTCTGTTTCTCCACACCCACACCACTTAAAAGTGCACTACATAGTAAGAATTTAAAAGATAAGAATTCTTGTTTCTACTTTTCACTTTATAAGTCTCTCTCAACATTTCTGAATGAGAAATATAAGTTCAATTTTGTCACTGGTCTCATTTTGTTAACTACTCATGTTTTTCTCATTGGTCAGGAATATAGAGTGCATGAACATGTCCAGAACAATTGCTGTAATTACTGCACTTACAAGTAAATAGGTGTTATTAAATGCCAGTGAAAGCTACAGTTTTCACAATCAGTTCACTGGACCAAGGTTTATTTCTGCAGCAATCTGTGAACACTGCTGTAAATATGATGTTCTCTGTATTTGCTGTACCTGATCTGTGCTAATAGTTCATGAATGCATTAATGAACAGTGTTTCCATGGACATGCATATATTTAACAAAAAAAAAAAAAAAAAGAAAAAGAGGAAAATACCATGTGTCTTCTCCACCATATTCTGGAAAATTAGATCATCAGAAGTGTGTTGTTCTAATCAGTTCAGACTGCATAAACTGTACCTGAAATTTCTCTTTCATTGACTCATTCCTTCAACAAGACTTTCACAGCCTTATCATCAGGATGATGATGTTGATGGTTGATTCTTTCAGTCAGGTGTTGGTTTAATTTTAATACCATATAATTGGTCATATTTACCAGATCTAACATCATAACTCCTCAATGCATATCCAAGCTTTATACACATCTGACAATCTCTGTGATGAAGTTGACTTTCCTATGACTCTTTGAACACAGTGGACTCTGCATTGCCTAGGAAAGTGAGACCAGCAGAACCTTCCCTTTCATTTCAAGAGAAGAACAACAAATGAGTCTTGTTATGTTGTGAAGAAGAGCTTTATGACTGAGCTCTCAAGCAAAATAATTCAGCGATAGTAATAGAAAATGTCATTAAAGATTAAGTAGTTATAATAAAAAAAATACTGGTTTTGCAGTAAAAATGGGCAAGCTCAGACTTACAAACTTTCCTGTGTGTTGGTTAGACATGTTACTCTCCCTCTTCTTAACATCCATGTCTTAAAAGTTTTTTCTAGAGGGAAAGGGTTTGTTATCTGTGAACTATATGTAGCTTATCCTGGCTAATTTTAGTTGCTTTTCTGAGTCATATGTAGTATAGCTCCACTTTATCCTACACTAAATAATTTGTAGATCATAATGACATAAATTTGTTTCTTTTGAAGAAATGAGATTTTGAGAGGACTGATTTAGACTTTGAAGGTGAGAGTCATCTCACCCTGAAATAGACATGTAAGGTAGGTACTTCTAAGGTACCATTTATGTGATCTTTTCTATTAACTGTGAAGACAGATTACTATATCTCTCTTATCCTGAGAAACCATGCAGACTCCACAAATAATCACCTATTGTGCTGATGATTTATCACAAGAACACAACTAGATACACAGGATGGGCAAGGCAATGAAAAAAAAATTTTAATTTTACCAATTAATCTTTTTCTGAAAACTGTTCAGTTCCAGACAGGAATACATGCAATAACAATAATTAAAAAAAAAAAAAAAAAAAAACACCAACAAAAAAAAACCCCAAAGACTAGTATTTCTTGTGTTGAGAGTAAAGTGAAAGGAAAAGCAGTTACAGCAAGACAAGTTTACTATGAAAAGACAGAATAAATAAAGTAAAATGGAAAGATTACCACAAGTAATTTTAGGAACTGAAGGAAAAAATCCAGTCAACAGGAGGGATAGTATATGTCTGTCAAAATATAGCATTCATGTCAGTGAGGCCACTATGGTTACAAACACTTCACCATAGAGAAATATTTGGCAAGATCAAGCCCAGACTTCTCAGTCAAGGCAGAGGCTGGTGAAAAAAAAAGGCTGGTGAAAAAAAAAATCACAATTTTCCAATTTTAAAATAACTGTGTTGTGGAATAAGATTTCTCATAAAGCCTACATTCTGGGGCACACAGGCTTAGCTTGCATTTGAAAGAATGTTTTATACAAACCCGTTACTTATTAAAGGTTTGGTGTGCTTATTAATCTGCATGCCACTTAGGTGGTTTGAGTCAATTAAAATAATCTAGTTAGTGAAATGAGTATGCAGATACATGGCACTGAATGACACGCAGCAACCACAGAAATTGCACCACAGTTGTTGCAAGAAATATGTTGCCTTGCTATGTCATGCAGTTTTCAGGCAGCACAAGTCTTTCCTATTTATAGAGCAGTCTGTGTGGTATCTCTGCCTGCTGTATGCTGATGTTCTCATTTTGCTAACCTTAGAAATTCAGTCTTCTAATTACCCAAGACCTACTGAAACTGGTCACTGTCTGCCCATTGGTTTTTACTGGCTCTGGATCAAGCCTCCAAAGAGTTCTAAAAATATATATATTATATGTTTACAGAAATTACAATAATCTATTTAGAGTGCAAACACATGGTAATCAATGACATCAGAAGGAAGTATTAACAGATCCGTGTGGTTTTAGCAATAAAATGAATGTATTTTTTATATTTCAGGTCCCTTACAAATTCCTGTGGTTTTTGTTAAAATCAGGCATAAAATATTTTCTGTTTTATCAGGAGTACTTTCTCTGGGTGATCCCATGCCAGGTCATGTCAGTGTTAAGACTTCCATTAACCTGAATTAACAATGGGGCAGACTTTGGAATAAACAAAAGGAAAGAACCCAAAAGATTTTAAACACCTTTTGGAAAGTTGTATCAACTCATTGGAAAAAAAATAATAGGGTAAAAAATATTTTAAATGGTATTATTGATATTATGAATATTTTAACATAAGTGTTAGAAGTAATTTGGAGAATTTTGAGTTACCCTTAAGTGCAAGTACATAGTATTTGTCTATTGTCACATACTAGGAAAGATAAGAGCTTTCTGGTATGGATTTGTGTTACTGGAATGAAAGAACCAACCACCACTAATGATTTAAAACCTATTTTAAAAATAGGAAAAATCTAGTACATCTTGAAATGAGATAAATGTCTCTGAGAAAAAGAGAAACATGCTATTCTAAGGGTGTATTGTTAACTGTTGGTAGAAATATGTCCTCATTATGGATAGAGGAGACAATACAAAGTCCTGTACAAATGTGTGCTGCAAGGTACAAATTTAAATTTAAAGGATTTCTTTTATTTGCTGTCCCCTTGGAAATGTGCTATCATTCCTGCTTGCTTAGGTGTATTTTAAAAATGTTCAAAATATGTAGCAGGAGGAGCCATTCTTGCTCCTGAAGCTCGACGAGCTGCTGGTCTCTTCCAGGACTCCAGCCACCACACAGCGCTTCCAGGGTAGAAGTGTAGCAGGAAGAGCCTTTCTTGCTCCAGAGGCTCGACAAGCTGCTGGCCTCTCCATGCCTCGCACCAGAGTGAGCTCAGCTCTGTGGGTGTGTGTCCCACCTTTATTGGCCCCCTGCTCTTGCTCATGCCCAATAGGGGCCTGTCCTAATCAGGCACAGGTGGACTCACACCCACTCACTGATAACTCAAGGCACCTGGTTTCTCTACAAAAATACTACTGAATAATGGCTTGAATCACCTACTCTTAAATTATTTCATGACTGTTTATTTTTTCCCAGTTTTCACTCAGAAACCCCACAAATATATGCTTTAAAAATTAATTGGTATCTTATATGTATTTATTAATTGGATCTGACCTTCAGTCTGATATATCTGAAGTAATTGTCCTAAACATTAGGCTTTTGTGAAACCCATTCCACTTCTTAACAAGTATTACTTATTTCTTAGAATGGGGATTTGAACCAGAAGATCTCATAACCATTATATAAATCTAGTCCCTTTTACTATCATGGACTGATCTGTGAAAAAATTTCCATCATCATGAGTAATTATTTGCTCACACAGTTATTATAGGAATGATGGTGGTGACACCCAGGATATTGCTGTGTCCATATCTGTTTTAAACTCAGCTTATCGTTCTTCTTCCCATATTCCATTCTTCAGAGAAAGGATTTTTTTTTAATGTGAAAGTTTGTGGTTAATTGTGAGGAGGGCTGAAACCACCCTATTTTTATGTAATTAATATTTTTGACATAATTATGACTTCTGAAATGTCTTGTGATTTTTGAGCCTGCTCATGAGTGCGAGTTATTAAGAAGGTGCCAGCCATGAAACCATTTTCAGACATGCCACCATAGGCAGTGGGATGGTGATGCTCTTCAATCTAAATGTGTGTTAGTCCTCTTAATAAGATTTGGGAAAAACTGGCAAACATGAAGCTCTGGAGATGTGTCAATAAATAACTTTATTGGCAGTAGAGAATCAAGAAAACCTCCAACAACTAAAGCCAGAAAAGGGATTAGTGAAGAACTGAAAAGAAGGCTTTCCAAAAGAAAGAACTTTCTGAAAAGAAGAAAAGAACTGAAAAGAAGAACTCTCCAAAATTTCATATATAAGAAGCACAATAAAACTGGGTTGCACAAAGGAATAACTTTTAACCAGGAATGGCAACCTATAAGAAAAATATATGCAGGCAATTGAACATGAATATTATAATCAAAGATTTTTGAAAGTACATTGTAGTAATTTGTTTAATCTAGTAGTCACCATTTCAGAACTTTTTATCAGCACAAGCACAGCACTGTGCAGCACAGTCCTTCCAGCAGTATCTGCCATCCTCTTTATCATCCCTTTTATACTCGGGTGCTCTTGCAGAGCAGAACTTGGGAAACTATGGCAGCTATTTTTATACCAGGCCGAAATAACCACAGTATATGTTCAACTGCCTTTACTACTGGATAAACAGGTGGCACAGTGTGACATATATTCTGATGGCAGAAGTTAAAGTGCAATTTTAACTCTTTGCAAGGCTGTTGGTACTCCCTTCCATCCATTTTCTCTAGCTGGAGCAGCAGGGGCATAGAGAGAGCAGGACTGAAGCCATTCCAGGGGCTTATCTTGCAGCTGGCTGTTACTCATCTATTTTGAATGGATCAGATACCAGCACTGTGGCACTGCTTGCTTCTGTCAGATCCTGGTATGGGCACTGGTAGCCCAACAGACTGAGCTGTTACCAGCTGCATAGGTAAATGGTATTTAAGTTCACTTTTATGTGTGTTCTTCATGCTGCATTAGAGACCAGGCAGTGCTCATTAGCTTACTGCAAGGTGTCCTTGCCTTGCCAGCAGTTCCAAGATTTCAGACTAGCAGTAGAAGGCCTGGCTGAAATTAAATTCTGTGTAGAGTCAGTATATTTTTTGCTCTGCAAAGTGGGTGGGCAAAGCCCAAGTAACTGGCTTTTAAAAGGTCAGCCTTGACTCTTGGAATAAGCATTTGTTACACAACCCTGGGTTGGATTAGATAATCCTTTGAGGTCCCTCTGAGCCCTTAACTTTCTGTGATTCTTCGATTTCTGTCAGTTCTCTCCCCTTATTCTTCCTCACTACTCACTACCAAATTTTGACTAGTTTAAACTGAATCTGCTGATGCATGTGCATGTATTTCTGTATAATATAAATGATTAATCAGTACTTAACATTTTTGAACCTTCAGGAATGTCTTGGGATAGGACAAATGCTATTTTTAAGGAAGCTAACCTAAGATTATACCTGGAAATATTTTTACCTAATCTACTAGTTTGTTAGAGCTTTATCCTATACATTTGAACTGGAATTTGTGCCATAAAATGAACATACATATTCTTCAAGTGCAGCAGATACAATCACAGTGAGAAGGAGTTCTGTTTTTTTCTTTCTTCCCTGGTCTATTTTTTACTATGTTATATCACATTACAGCAGTACCCAGGAGAGACCTAATTCAGACTCTGTTCCAACTTCTTTGACCTCTTGGATACTTCAAATATATTTTAACACTAGCATGTCTGAACAGTAAGAGTATTTTGTTCACCCTGCTTTGCACTTCAGATCCAGTTGAATTGAGTCCTAGAAGAATGTAGACATTAAAAAATTTGTTTTAGATTCAAATTCCTTATTACAAGATTGGTAACTTTAAAATTAATTGCTTTCTTCCTCAAATATTTTTAAGTGTTAAGTTCTTGGGTAGATATCTCAGAACCTGTTGCGACACACTTTAAATACTATCAATTAAACTCTGTGCTCAGTAAGCATTTAAAAAACACCCTGCAGTTTATATGCTGTGCTAGTATTAACATGCCAAAAATCATCTCTTTGCCATTCTTCTAGATTCTGATGAAAGGCTGAGGGACTCTTTTTAGTCTGGACCAGACTGAGCAAAGATCAAAGAGTGAGTGGAAGGAGGATGGGGCCAGTCTTTTTTCAGTGGTGCCCAGTGACAGGATATAGGATGAGAGGTAATGAGTACAAATTTGAGCATAGCAAGTGCCATCTAAATATGAAGAGGAACTTTTCTACTTTGAAGGTGCAGAGCACTGCAACAGGCTGCCCAGACAGGTGGTAGAGTCTCTGTCTTGGGAGACATTCAAACCAGCCTGAATGCCGTTCTGTGCAACCTGCTCTGGGTGAACCTTCTCTGGGAGAGGGGTTGGATCAGATGATCCCCACAGGTCCCCTCCAAGTCCCTTGCATTCTGTGAGCCTGTGTTTAAAAAAACAATAAAATGTAGGACACAAGAACAGAATGAAAAACAACAACAAAAAATCATATAAAAAGAGACCACATGGAAATAAACTGATTGCAAGGTTGCTTTCTGTTTTCTAACGTCTGCTTTTTCTACCCATTAAGCGCATGCAAGTTAAAACTGTTTCACTTTAATATTCCAGATTTGGTCTTCTCATTTTATGTTTAGGTAGCCCCATCAGGGCACTATTCTGTGCTTCAGTACCCTCCACACACAGCTTTGTCTGAGCACTCCTCAGTCATCCTCCTCCTCTGGGAACAGAAGTCAGAGGATCCAGATGACAAGTAGGGAAAGAGGCTCCTCCATAAGCAGCATCTGGCCCTTTGGCAGATTTGTCAAGCACTTCTGCTAATGGGTTTGGATTTGCCTAAGGGTCTTTCATGTGGTCACATTGCAGATGGTCTGTCTGTTCTATCTTCTTTTAAATGCTTTTATTAAAAAAAAAAAAAAAAAAAAAAAAGGCAGAAAACTTTCATGTGATCCTCAGAATTTACACACTCCTTTCCAGCTGATAAGGTTCTTTATGGGTCTCATAAGATGCCTGTGCAGGCTCCTTTTTGTTAGCAATCGCAAAGCTTTCCATATATCCAAACGTGTGTCCTGAGTTTTGTTGGCAATTCTGGACTTAGTTCTTCAGTTAAGCTGACAAGGGATATAATTTACTGTGATCTGAGGCTGTGTTATTGTGAAATTTCTTTGGGAATTATTTTATATCGTTTGTAGAGCAAAGGTAATTTTACCTCCCCTTGCAGCATGAAATATACTTACCTTCCACTATCTGTCCACCTTTGAAAACTGAAGCTCAAATCTGGATTTGTTTAAATGTGGAAATGAGGATGATGGTCTCAGTGTAACTCATAAGGGATTCTTGCCTGCCATTTAAGTGAGGCCCAGGAATGAAGCAGCCAGTCTGTGGGAAGGTATGTTTGGCAGATCTGTGGAGAAAGGTATACACAGTGCCTAGATAAATAAAGCAATCCCCCAGATGGAGTTTTTAGCAGAATTATTTATTGTGTGTTGTGAAGGCAAAAGAGGGAGAATATTCTGTTTAGTGAACTTCATTTTAGTTCTGTTTCAATTTGCAATAGAATCTCTGTCGCTTTAATT
Organism: Calypte anna; assembly: GCF_003957555.1. NCBI lineage: Eukaryota > Metazoa > Chordata > Aves > Apodiformes > Trochilidae > Calypte > Calypte anna. The sequence continues at coordinate 59,506,228 of NC_044246.1, read as the reverse complement.
TTAAAGGATTTTTTAGATTTTATTTGCTTTTCAGTGTAGAGGTAATTGGTAGGTGACTAGATGTAAGATCATGTTTTATTCCTGTGTTATTTCAGGCTTATGTCTTATTTTCCTTCTAATTATGTAGATTAAATGAAATGGTCTCCCCCCCACGCTCTCAAAGATGCTGTGCTTTTCATGACTTTCTCAAAATAGTACTAAAGAAGAATATTAATTCCCCATAGTGTATTGTTATTGTGCCATGTTTCACAACAATGATATTTTTAAATTTGCCAAGGAACAAAAATAATTGAATTGAAATGATGTTATTATTAGTATCTCTCCTACTCCAGTTCCATGTCTGACCAGCCAGGTTCGTAAGCATTGACGGACCAAGGCTAAAGGCAGTAAAGTTCCAGTAAATTCTGCAATATAGTTGTGTGTGAACTTACAAACCAACAGCACTTCAGGGTCTATTTCTACCTCGCTTTTTCCTCAGGACCCTGACAGAAGTGGGTACTTAATGATTTTTTTAAAGTCTAGGGGATCATCAGAAGTCATAGTGAGCTCAAACCATTTGGTGTAAGCTGGACTTTTGGGAGATGGAGCTGTAAATGAGAGCTTCTAGCAGACAGTCTGGTTTCTAGTGCTGCTGTGGGTGTCTTAGGGCAGAAGGAGACTGGAGCAGTGCCTCTGCCCCTGCCCTGGACCCTCTGACCCTGTGGGGCTGTGGCTTTGCAGGCTGGGCTGGAACTGGAGGTCTTACAGATTCGCAGCTGGTACCTTCCCCTGCTTGTGGCTTAAGGGGATAATTCAAGGGGATTGTGCCCTGGAGTCTTCAGCAACACGTATTTAATAGACTCTTAGAAAAATCACCTACTTCACTCCAGATTAAAAAGGCACACAGAAACTCTGTGTATGCTCTAGGTCTCAAATTATAGAATTACTTGGGGAAATCAAACAGTGAAGCAAAATTACTTGTAATCATTTGATACCAATTGTGAAGGTCAGCCAGCATGGGTATATTTGCTAGAACATTGTTCTCTCTCTTGCTCAGAATAAAAGAAGTTGTTTTGAATGCAATTAGTTACTAAAACCGAATGCAATAATCTCCCTGTTCTTTCAGGTGTACAGGCAACAAGGTCTCCTGGACAAAATGAAAAGGGATGTGTGGGACACACTAATGTACCCAGCCATCCAGAAGGGCTATGCCCAGCTACACTTGATCACTTAAAACCAGTATGATCAGATGGTGAAACAGTTAAAGCAACAAGCAGTCAGAAAGTTGCACATATTTATTTTTATTCTAAACCCAGCTCATTGTTGTGACTTCGATTAGAGAAAAGAAATAATTGCTTTTGACACAAACTGCTTTGGAGCCAAACATAATGTGCTCCACATTGAGTAAACTACAAAACATTTGTCTAGGGAGCCAAGGTTCAGATCAGGTTTGTCTTTTAAGGGGAACTTCACTGTTAAAAGTGAGATGCCTTGCCAGTAACTCTATATTTTATATTTAAAAAAAAAGACCAAGCCCAGAGAAGATTCAGAATGCGTGTGTGTTAAAATGTGAAGCTTGAATGAAGCATAAAAACTACAAGTTTCTGGCAACTCCTGTATTTTGACCACTCTGTCATCATAACTCATCCTTTTTGGAGATGGATTAAGTTCTTGCAAGGCCCCTTTAGTGGTGACTAGAGAAATTATATTGAAATGAGGTATGATCACTCTAACACAGCACACCTGAAAGAGCTTATTTTCCCTTGGGAAATCCTTGATGAAAAAGAACCACAGTTCAATAACTAGTTTGAAATATAAGACATTTAATTCAGGGTAAGTCAGACAAAACCCACCCTCTGCTTTTTTGATATGAGAATGTGAGTGCATACTTAACATTATGAAGCCAACCTTTCATTCCTGTTTTCCAAATTTTAGATTTGCTTAAATGTTGTCTTGCATTTCATAAGACATACATACTATAAGTTAGTATTATATATTCCAATCAATAAAGTTATTACGACATTGCAATTAATAATGTAGATATGGATGATACACCAATATCTGGGACCCCGAGCATCCCTGCTGTCCCATCTTCACTGCTGGTGGTGTTTGTGGCAGGTCAAGAGGAGGAATTATGTTCCCCTTCACTGACAGGATACCTCCACCTACTGCACAGACAAACCCAGAAAGAAGGATACTTGAAAGGTACATCAGGTCTAAATATATGAGCTCTCCCACAGCAAAAGCAAGTAACTGATAGTCTCCAGAACCCTGGGAATAGGTATGAGGAATTACATCCATGCCACTATGAAAGAGGTAATTGGAAGATAAGTTATTGATGAAATTATCCCTAGAAATTCCTCTTTCTCATGTGTGAGTGAAGCATTAGGGATTTGGAGAACCTTCCATGCTTTGCTGTTTCTTTCTATTCCAATTTCCCCTTAGCATGTGTTTTGAAAAAGAGCAGTTTCCTCTTTTATTAGGGCAAAGGTGCCAGACCATCCCTCACTCATTGTCCACGGGAAATCAGGGATTCAAACAGCCCTTTCAAAAGTTCTCTCTTCATTTCACCTAAAATAAGATTGTGATGCCATGAGGAGCATCACCCTGTGTTTTCTCTGAGGTGCGTTAAAATTACGTGCAGTTAAACACGGTGGCTTCAAAAGCTTTGTCTTACTGAGGACTGATTGGCAACAAGCTAGTAATTGGAAGAGCTGATCATCTCCACGTTCCCTGTATATATGAGAAATAATCTTGCTCAAATTAGACTTTAAAACACTAAAGAGAGACTTCGTGAGACTCTGCAGTTGTGTTTGTTTCTTGTTCCTTACCTTCAGCCAGGTCGTCTTGTCAGAGGTGCAGAAAGGACTTTGAAATTCCCAGCATTTTCCTGAGATGGTACTCTGAGCTGTATTTCTGCAGAAGCTGGGCTAGAAAGTAAGGCCTCAGGCTTGCTGTTTGCATTTCAGCCATCTCCACAGAAGTGTTTGTTATTTGTTTATGACACAGATCATCATGCTGTAAGAGCCACAGAATTTGCAAGTGCCGATCACATCTGGAAGTGATCAAAAGTGGAAATGGGAGCTGTTGGGTGAACTACTCTTTGAAAATGTGTTCCTGTAATCCAAAGACCTCCATTTAGATCTTACATATCTGTCAATTGGTAGTCTGTATTTCATGTATGTTGGATACTTGACAGCTCCCTGTGGAACTGCAGTGTCATTATAGCTTTTTATTTATTGAAATTTTCATATAGTGACTTCAAAACCTACTTTAGTCACCTTTTTTTAAGTAGCAGGTTAAACGTGAGTTTAACCTTCTGTGTACCTTTATGCATTTTCTGTACATACCAGGAGTAGGAGCTGTGTAAAGCAGCATGTAGGCTGCATGGCCAAGCTTGTGGCAATGTGTGGAACATGCCCCTGCCTGAGCCTCAGCTGTGGCATGGGATTGTGGAATCATTAAGGTTGGAAAAGACCTCTAAGATCATCAAACGCCACCATCATTGGTGCTCCTGGGGTGGTGCTAGCCATGGATTTGGTGCATGCCAGCTGGGGCCAAGACCTGCTCATGTACAGCCCAGGTTCAGTATGGGCCAGCCTGTACATGGACTAGGAAAAAATGAGCTCCCCACCATTCTCTGCTATTCATCAGCCCCTGACCTCAGCTCTCATTAGTGTAGGTGTTCTCAGTCTGGTTTCTGGAGTGGTTTGCTACAGCCAGCTGCCTTTTCTTTGAGAAGACAAGAAACATCTGTTCAGACACCACATTGCTTCTTGAGAGATACTTCATCCAGAGTCCAAAGCAGAGACTCTCAGCTGAAATCATATCACACCAAACCTGTGGCTGTCACATTCAGATAGCTCAGAAAAGAGATCTCAAAGGCTGGGATACAGCTGACCAGAAGCTTTCTTTCTGTGTAGTTTTGCTTTTTTGTGTGTGCTTCAATTTATTATGTCAGCATATAATAGTTTCCCATGTAAAGCTGACATTTGCCTTCATCCAATTAAACCAATCACAATCTGCAAGGACAGAAGGTGAAGTGAAAATGGAGCCATACAGAAAAAAAAAAAAAGCTTCCCATTTTCTATCTTTTTAGTGACAGCCTGCCTGCCTGTTTTGCTAGTGTTCATCTGTGTTTTGTAACTCATAAAATCTGCTGAGCAGAAAGAGGCTGAGCTGGTAGTTTATACTGAGGTAAATAAGTTAATATGGTCCCTCCCCCTGGCCCCCGCCCCTGAATTGTCATGACTTTTGTCTGTTCATTATATTACTTGTTGGCTTTGGTCAAATGGACTACATATCCAACAGCAGAATCCAGAAATTGTTACTAAAAATTATTCTGTTATCCATAAGTGTTGAAATCCAAATTAATTCTACATTGTATTGTGTCAAGGAAATTACATTCATTCCCAATAAAAGTCAAAAAGCAGTGAGAACATAATTCAATGTGGAATTGTGGCCAGCTGAACTGCACTAGAATAGTTAGTTTTCTGTGGTTTTCTGGAAACCACACTGAATGACATTAAACTGAAATAAAATGTCTCAGTCAATCAGAAACCAGGGTAACCATTCAGTTACTGACTTTTTAGCAAATAATAGTTTTCAGCCACCACACAGCACAACAACCCAAGCCTTCTAAATGCATTGCTGGGTTTAGTCATCACAGTAGTAAACCAAACCTTTTCACCTTCATTTTATTCCTCAGACAGGAAAAGAAAAAGTCAGTTTTAGTTTTCCAGGAAAAAAAAAACAAAAGAAACCCAAACCTGAATTTGTAAGCAATTATTTTCCACAGTGTTTAGTCACATTTTCCCACTTAGACTCAAGAAGAAGAAATCCATGCATCCTTTTCATGATGTATGTAAGTAAGATTCATAAGTATCTGCTTATTACTATAACAATAGCCATATGATAGATTTACAAAAGCTATAGCCCTGCATGTGGTTAAAAAAAGAACAAAGCTAAGATTTAATGACAGCAAAAAATACCTGATGCTTGTCAGAAAGCAGATAATCACAAGGTGTCACAAAGTAAAAAAAGCAGGATGAGAGCAAAAATTTAACTGGGGAACTGGGAAGGGGGGCTAGGGATGATGTTGCAGTGCTGATGAAAGAAACATCCTTTTTTCTCTAGGTGGGGATGGTATCAGGAGGCACACTACAGTGCTGGCCTTTGTCACCCAACCTGCTTGCTCACCTTCTCAGCCCAGCCCTCTTGCACCAAGTGCATCCTGAGCATGGACACTGGCTGCCTCTCAGACAGCTCCTGTAAAGTAATACAGTCTACAGGAGGGCTTTTTTTTCTCTTGGAATAAGAGCTTGGGTAGCCAAGACAAGAGGCATGAAAGTAAAAATGAGATACAATCACAAGCAGTGCAACTTCATGTCCCAAAGGATCACATAAGGAGTCCTGTCCTCTGCAAGATAAGCAGTATTGTTGGAATCTAAAAGGCTATTAAAGAAAGTCAGGCAGTTTGGAGTTTTCCTTAAACTATTGTTGCTTTGTACTGGAAGGATCCTTGTCATAGGCAGTTACTGCAGTCCCTGGGTAGGGGCTATTTCCCTGTGAGCATGAAATCATGCACTGAGAAGCTGCATGATATTTAGGCTTGTAATTAATAATCAACATTCATGAGGAATTTTACCTTACTGTACAGTTCTATAAAGGTCAGCTTCATGATATTTTTATTATTTACCATCTCACTGGTGTTTATAAACATGGCAGAAATCTCTAATGTTGCAATTCTTCATTTCATTAAGATTTCTTCCCTGTGACACTCTGACATTAGCTGTAGAATGGCAGAGGGGAAAAAAATTGCATATAAGTGTGGTGTTAGTTTTGCTTCTTTCTTTTACTTTTTAATATGAAAGTTGACACTCTATCAAGAATATCACGAAAAATAGAAGTTATGCAGCTAGAATCCCCTTTCTCATAACTGGTTGAAAAAAGTTTAGCATTTGTTTTCTAGATAAGTTGTTTTTTAATGTAATAAAATAAAATTCTGAAGAGCATTTGCTAGTTTTATCCCTATAACATGACATTTTTACTTCTTCTTAGCACTGTATCAAATCACTTTACAAGTTAAGGAAAGAGGCCTCAAGGAGAATGGAAAGGTCTTGCTGGTGTCCAGCAGTATTACTTGTTTTTAAGTCTCTGGCAGGCTCTGAGAATTCACATGGTGGAGGGTCATGCTTTTGTGAGATTGTGCCTAGAACAGGAAAAGATCTGCTATTTTGTCATCTATTAAGTTGAAGCTGATGAACTGAAAACAAGAGAAGATGAAATCTGTTTTGAGCAAATTTATCTCATTGGCTTCACTATTTCTTCATGTATACATTTTACAGTGGCAAAATAATAACAAAGAGTGCCATAGGCTAAGTAAAAGCACCCAGAAAAGAAAAAGAAAATAATCTGTATTTTAGGGTTAGTGTAATGATTAGAAATGTTATTTATTTGAGGAGTGTTCTTAGGCTGTGTGTTGTGCTATACTGTTTGTAGAAGTCTTTGGTGGAAAGATGTTGGAAAAGGTTTTGTTGTGTATTTAGACACTTAATATGCATGTGTGTGTGGATATTTAGCACCAAAGATTTATTAAAAGACTATATGTAGCTATTCTTTAGTCTAAATGTATTTGTATGTGTCTGTGATTTCCCATCCCATCATCCAGAATCCCTCTCTCTCCATCTCCTTTCTTACTGCCCACTGTGGCCTTCCATGAATGTTAAAGTGTTGGTGAAACTTCTTTTTAATTGTACTGTTAACAGTTTTTGTAGGTGCAAGTAAACAAAAAAACCCTGGCCTAATTGTAGATGTATAAAATGTGGAAAATACAGCTTTCTAGGAGAAAAAAAAGCAGCAAAACAAACCACTAAAAACTCTATAAATGTTTTTTTATAACATTATAAATACATATATTGTTAATGATTGTGCTAAACTTTGTTGCAGGTTTTATGTATATTTTATTGAATGATATTTGTGTATGGGCATCTGTTTAAGTTTTTTTGTCACAGGGAAAGGTTTGTACGAACTAGTTCAGGCTGCATATGGGAGACAGGTGGGCTCAATGGTCATGCCTAGAATGTAGCTGAAAATCTGGCTAAAAACATTTCTGTGGGAAATGGTAGGAAAACCACCCCACTTTTCTTCAAAAGCTTAGTCAGACGGAGAACTGAGCTGACAGCAGTAACAAACAGATCTAATGGAGTCTGTAACCCAACTTTCATATTGTTCTAAATGTTAATTTGAAATAAAGGGAAATTCCCTGTTTGTTTCATTTCAGAAGCTCCAAGGTAGCTGACATATTAATTAGACAAGGCTCCAGGTTTCTGTGAGAAAGTTTGGGCCTGGGTTACCACAGGAGAGATGTAAGAAAAGCAGGGGAAAACTAACCCAACTCCTCCTGCCTCAGATAGTGTGGATTGTTGCCACAGTGAAGCTTGGTAAAGATTCTGCTAATGAAAATTGTGTTGAGAATTTCAAAATTTTTATTTTGAAAATAAAAATCTTTTAAAATACTTGTAAAATTTTTTGTTTTGATTAATTTATGAACTAAATTAAATACCACTTCAAGGAGTCCTTTCGATTCCCTTTTGTTTTAGATTTGCTGCAAATGCTGCACAATGAGTTATTTGTAAAATATTCTGTTAATACTAGGATTTAAAGTACTTTGGTTTCTCATAAGAATATTTTTATAAATCTGGTAAATGATTTGATATTACAAAATTTTTAGTAAAATGTTTGAAATATGGTAGATTGTTTAGCAAAAGTTTTGAGTTTTAAAACATGTTTTTAAAGAAGAAAATTAGCTGAAACCATCAATTTGTAGGATTCATTAATCATCAGTGGAGTTTTGAGTTGTGGAAAGACCCAGCTCTTAGTCCATCTTTATAGTTTTTAATTGAAAATGCAAATGTAAAACAAAGTTATAACAATACAGATTTTCTGGAAATAGATTTTAAATCTGCCAAAGAAAAGCAGCACACAAATGGGTCCGTGATTGTAATGAGAGAAAAAATATGCAGGAATTTCAAAAACAACCCTATAAACAAGGCTTGAACATCTTAACCTTTAAAATAATTTTTAAATTAACTTTAAAATAAAACTTTAAACTTTTAAAACAATATAAATGGAAGCTAAACAGAACTACAGTGATACAGTTTTCAGCTGCACCCATATTCAGCCATACTTAAACCTTCCTACACAAGGCTGGGTTATGATCCTGGGCTGTGCACTCCAGTGGTCTGGGGTGCATCAGAAGTTCTGTTTGATGGCCCTTGTAAAAACAGGCAGGGAATTTTCTCTCTTAGGATTCAGTTCCTTAACCCTTTCCTGATCATAGATTAACCCTTGAAAAGAAGTCTTTTTTAAGGAAGGGGGGAAAATGTGGAAGCCCCAGGATTCATGCACAGCTATCTTTTTGATAGAAACCTGCTTCACTTTCTTGGAGATGTCCACATCCAGTTTGGAGTTGAAACCCCTGGTGATATGGGAGGCTGTTCAGTGCAAGTGGGACGTTTTAGAGGCTTTTCCAGTAAGCCTCTAAAATGATCCGCTAAGTATGTGTAAATACCAATTTTCAAAGACTAAAAGTATAGCCAAAGCAGATTAAAAGACAAATCTATCTTGCCAGTTTTTGTATTTTCACCCAGGAGCTTGGAATCGTGCTAACTTTCACCAAACAGCCAAGAGAAAATTAAAACATCTTCTTACCAAGTAATCTGTTTCCTCTCAAAATTTATCTTTTGATAAAATTTGGCATTTTACTTAATTACTCTGAAAAGTAGTCCAGGACAATGCAAGAGGGGGAAAAGTAAAACTCGACCAGTTATGTGCCTGGCAGAGAAACAGCAAGTGGAAAATAAAGTTGTACAATGTAGGTTTTTTTAAGCAGCTTTAACAATAGATGTAATTCTGTCTAAATTGAAACACATTGCATTTATTAGAGAACAGTGTTTAATAAATAGCTGCATAAACTTAGAAGTATTAATTGGTCCTTTGGAGATCACTTTTTTACTTAGTTAGTGCAGGAAAATACACACTGAACCTGAACCTGCTTCTGATTAAGTCAGTGAAAGCAGGACTCTGATAAACATTTAGTTTCACAAAATGAATTCAAGATGTTGGAAATATTTCATCCATTTTTAAAAACATTTTTCCTGACTCCTCCATTCACTGAAACAGTAAGATTTCAGTAGGTCTATTACATCTTTCCAAGCATTTTTGCTAAGGTAAACTAAATGCATCCAGAAAGGTGAATTGAATGACATCTGTTGCACAGAAGGTAAAATGTGCACTTGAATAAATATATTAAAATAATCCCCTTACTTGTTCACACAGGATAGAACACCCAGGATAAATATAATGTGCACACATGGTTTTGTGAAACTTTTTCTTGGTTTGGACATCCCTTTGTATCCTTGATAAACTACTAATAAGTGCAAGATATCTTTTAATCATGCAGAGAAAATCTCTATTTGTAAATGTACCAGTTTTAAAATTTCATGAGTTAATTAACTTGCCGTGTCTATGGACTTGGATGCCATTTGCTATAAAAAAAAAAGAATATAAGGTGAATAAAATAATTTTCTGTAGCAAAGGTTTCATACGGAACAAAACCTCTTTGTTTACCAAAGCCTGATTGTTTCTATTCTTGCCAAGCAAATGAAAATTGGTGGACTTAGTTTTCTGGCTAAGAAAATCTGATTAATTTGTGTGTGGAAAAGTGCTTAAAATGGATATTTCCTAGATAGACTAGATTATTTAACCAATGATTTTGCTTAAAAAATATTGCTGAAGCATCCGCATCTCTAAGCATGGTACATGCCTGTCTGGAAAACAATTACTGTAATTTTCATGTGAAAGAATTAACAAAACATATGTGAACTTTCTAAGCCAGAACAGCCTATTAGGTGTCTCTGGGCTGATCATACTTGAACAGGAAATGGTGATGCTTAAACTGTTAAGTGAACACGTGGGGAGTATTACACTGTATATGCCGTGAAACACACATTGTTTATTTGGTGTAGCTTTCTCCTGCTCCCTTTAAATACATATAAAGCTGAAACTCACAGACTTTTTTTAACCTTTAGCTGCAGTTCTTGTGCAGACATCCCTAAACAAGAACCAACAGGCCAGTAACCACTTGAGCTCGTTTTATTTCACCCAACACTGATCACATTTCCAGTGGACAATAAATATAATGCAGTGCTGACAGATGTGTAGAAATGTATATACAATTAGATGAAGAAATGTGGGTCAAGGCTGTTCAAATCTCTGTTTATGCCTTTGTGTTTCTTTGAATATGAGTGTATAATCCCTACCTGCTGATGAGTGGCCCCCTGCAATATCAGTCCTCTGCTCATCCACACTGCCCTGCCAGTGGGATACTGGTGCATCTCAGGCTTGATTCAAGCATTTACTGAAGTAAATAAGATTCTTTGCCTGGGCTTCATATGCCTTTGGGTAAGACCTTGGTGCATTTTCTGAGTTGAATTGTTGTATTTCCTGCATTTCCCTGAAGACATTTGAGACAGGAGAGTTTTAAATCTTTATTTTGGGTTAAATGAACATAATGAGAGGCAAGCTTAAGTACCTAGGAGATCAAGAGAATTAGAAGCACAAAAATGGGAGATAGTTTCGTTCTGTGAGGGTTTGTTGTTGTTGTTGTTGTTTTGGTTTGGTTTTGGTTTTTTTCCGTATCTTGAAGACAAAAGAGTCAGACAGCAGACCCCTGTTTGATGCAAAGATGGTGTGGTTTTGTCTGGTGTATTATTTTCGTTTTTTTTTCCCCTAAGGGAGAATGTGTGGAGCACAGAATATATACAATTTCAGAGTTGAATTTTCAATAAATAGCTTAGATGCTGGGTGTTGCTTTAACAACGTGCTACTGCTTTTCTTGCCCAGAATATCAATATACAGGACCAGTTATCCTTCCTGAACTATCCCAACTATTCATCTCTTTTCTAGCCATTTCAGTCTTCTACAATGCAATCAGGCTTTTATAGCTCTGTAAGATAATCTTTCTGTTGGCCTTTGTGGCATACATATGGTAAATGGTTATCCAGTCACAGATGGGCTGGCTACATTGCCTGTACATTGCAAAAGCATTTCTTTGGGAAAAAAAATCTGTGTAATTAATTTATAAATGAAGCAAGGAAGAGGAGAGCACATACTGCAAATTGGGTTGCAATTACTGGTCTAACAATGTTCCTTGTCTTTGTCTGAGAAAGGCAGATCTTTTCTCATTGAATGAAAGCCATCCACAGTCCCCCAGTATAAATGTGATGCTGAAACCCATTACTGATTTTACAAGTTTCCCAGAAGTAACTTAGAAAGGAAGTGATCAAGAGAATCTAGTGAGCTAGTAAGAATATATGCATCTCCTAGATGTTCATGAAAGTTGATTCACCTGCACGGCCTCTTCCTATGATTGAGTGTGAATGCAGGAACTGGTGGTGGCTGGAATAAAGATAGTGAGAAGCTGAAGTTGGTATCCTGATTTTCTGTGTAATGACTGACTTTTACTTAATTTTTCCATTTTTTTCCATGAAATACCTAAATAAGTGCATTTCAACATTTATCCATCCATCTGTGCATCCATATACATGCACTCCCTCATGTACATCACTTGCAAGCACTTTGAGCAATTTCATGAGCTTATGTCCTTCACTTTAAAATATATAAGTAAAAGTCAAAAATACTGGTCCTGTTGTTGTCCATATACAATTGTTTGTTACTTTCTTAGGTTTGGTAAAAGAAAAGAGTACCTTAAGAGAACCTTAAGGGTACCTGCATTAAAACAAAACAAAACAAAACAAAGCAAGCAAATCCGAACCAACCAAAAAGAAAACCCAACTCTCCCCCCCCCAAAAAAAAATTTATATAAAAAGCAGACTATTATAGATAGTACCACAATGCATTTAAATATTGTCACCGTCTTCTGTAACAGGTCTATGGAAATGCAAGATCTAGCCAGTCCTCATAATCTTGTTGGAAGCAGTGATGCACCGGGTAGTTCCAAACTGGATAAACCTAATCTCAGTAGCACTTCAGTTACAACAAATGGAACAGGAGGTAAGTATAATACCCTGCTGGCACTTAGAAAGTTTTGTCTGATTTTTAGTCATATGCATTTTTAACATAATTTCAAAGCTGAGCATAAACCCATTTATAAACCCAGCAAGAAGTATGAAAAAATGGTAGTCACACCGGTGTAAATCTATTAATTCCAACAGCAGAAGTGCAACAATGGAAGTAGGAGAGAGAACTGGACAAAGGTGAAATAGAGAAAATCTTGGAATGGTTGATTTGAACAAAGTGTTAAAAGCTTGTTTACATCTGTTTTAACTTGAAATAGATTGCATTTTCTGTGTCATAATTCATTGCCAACTAATAATGTATTCTTCTACTCTGTGCTACATACATTTAGGTAAATTTCAAATCTCTGTCAAAAGAAGTTAACCAAAATTAGACTTGGAGTTTTTTTAATGTGGTTATTACTGTAGGGACAGCACTACCATGCAGCTTCAACACAGATGTTTCAATGGTTTTAGAGAATAGATTCTGCCACAACTGAATTGGAGCAGTGGGAGGCAGGGTACCATATTTTGTGGTGGAGTGGAGTCCTGTTCCCATTACTGTCCTTGAGAGTGATATCATGGAGGCAAGTCAAGCTAGAGTTTCAACCCTCTTTTATGGAATTAATATTTTGCTGTTTATTTTAAAAGTTGGCACCAAGAAGACTATTTTAGTCTTTCCTTTGACCTCAGTGTAAAGCATTTTATTAACTTATCCCTATTAAAAAACAATATATATGTCAGTGTCAATAAAAAGTGTATGTGCATGTGAGTGTAACAGAGCTCTGCAGAGTACAACTCAACTGTTAAAGTTCAAGCTATTTATATTTTTAAATAAAATCCGTATTCTGGCATAAAGAGAAGGGAAAACTTCGAGCATGCAATTAAAGAACGCTAATAACTAGATGCCTCCATATTATACCTGGATAAATAAAGCAGTTAAAATAATACTCATAAAACCAAGTCGGTGCAGTTAAAAGACTTGGCCCAAAGTGCAAAATCCCTTAATTGCTTTGAAGCCTGTTGCCATCCCCTGAGCAGACTCTGGGACAATGAACGCTTACACCATTACTGACTGTTCTCAGGAGACACCATGACTGTGTTAAATACCGCCGACTGGTTGCTGAGTTGCAGTGCCCCTTCTTCTGCAACAAGTATGAGAGACCCTGGTACAGTGCATGTGTGTGGTGGTGTGTCCCCATGGCTGCTGTGTAACACCTCTCTTGGTTTGCTCTGTCCTTTTGTTATGCGGTTTGGACATTTTCATGGGGTCCCCCCCTCCCTTTCTTTTTTTTCCCCACCCTTTCAACAAGGCCTCTCCCACATCCAGGAAACTGGTAGGAAGCTGCAACAAACATTTACCCTGCCATGCTTTAAAAGTTATTTGATGAGCAAGGAGAAGTAAACCAGCTTAAAAGCAGACCTAGATCTGTGTTTCTAATTGAGTATATTCCCTAGAAAAACTTTAAGGCTTGCTTAAAGGAAGAAGAAAATAATTTCTATGACATGCTATGTGGTTTATTGTTTTATGTGAACTCCTGTTTGCTTTATGCGACCTGTTTGCTTTAATATCCATTGCTCTTGCTTGATCCACTTCATGTGTAGTATTACATCTCTTGCCCCTAAAACTGTTTATTTTCAGTCTTTAACATAGAGAGGTCCTTTAGGAAAAAAAAAAAAGAGGTTGGCAGAGTAGTAGTCATATTGGTCTGCTAAATCCTTTCATCAAGTGAAGAACATGTTGTAGAAGCTGTTGCTTGTTGGGAGCTGTATTCTGAGTTCATCTTAGAATACTTAAGTTTGGAAAGGATCCCTGGAGGTCATCTGGGACAACCTTTGCTCAGAGCAGGGCCAACTTTGCTGCTAGATCATGTTGCTCAAGGCAGCATCTCATTGAATGTTGAATATCTCCAACGTGGGAGGTGCCTCTCTGGGCACTCATTCCAGGGCCTGACTAATCCTGCAGCGAAGAATTTTCTTCTTAATTCTAATTGGATTTTTCCCTTGCTGCAGCTTGTGTATGTTGCCTTTTGTGATTTCACAGGGTGTCTTTTGAGGAGAGAGTGCCTTTGCTCTTTGTCATCTTTGCTCCTTCCCATTAGATAACTGCAGACAGCAATTAGCTCACCCCTCAGCCTTCTTGTCCTAGGGCAGAAGTAGCCCAGCTTCTTCTCTCTTTTCATGTAGATCATGTGCCCCAGCTTCTGACATTGATAATACCTCTACTTTGTTAGCATGTTCAGTCTTCACTGTTAGAAACAGTAAGATATATTCCCAGATTGAGATGTTTTTCACTTTATTTCTACTCTTCCAGTGTGTGGAGGAGGACAAAAAAAAAAAAAAAAAAAAAAAAAGAAAGAAAGAAAAAAAAATAATCTTCACTTTAAAAAATAGAACATTAGATATATAGTCTTTAAAGTGTTCATGCAAAATACTCGTTCAAACTCTTAGCCTTTGCATAATGTGTTGATCAATTGATGTAGTATAATCAAAACCATGCTTTATCTTCCATGTGAAAAATGTAGGTATGATAATATGTTTTTAAGTGGCATTAGCTTTTGTTTTTCAGGGGTTTTGTAATGATGTTAGAATCCTTCTTTTTTTTTCTTTTAAGTTAGCTTTGTGTTTTTTCCCTCTTGGTTTAATGACATACAACATAAAGAATATAAAGCTAACATCTAACTGTACTAAGATCTTGATTCCTTACTGTGATAAAATCAAGCACATATAAAAGCACTTTCTATATGTATTTTTCAAGAAAACGGAGTGCCAATGTTTTTCAAGTTAAGTACATGAGGGAGTTTCTTTTGTTTTGGATTTTTTTCTGCTTGACAGGGAGGGAAAAAGATGGTGACTGCTGGTGCTGATGGAAGTGCACTGCAGTTGCCATTAACCAGAACAAGACACAACTCTTAAGTAAACATTTCAATTCAATACTCAAGTTTTTATTAAATAAAAGTTAGGCATCTACTGGAGTGTCTTTCTGGATGCAATACTGAAAATAAGTTTATAGCTCAGTATGGGTGATAGTGGAGGAATAATAGGAGGAATAACTGTATGGTTCTGCAGGTGTTGTTTTTCCATGAGAAAACCAAGTCCTTTGTTTAGCTCATCCACTACTTTTTCATCTGCAGACTGTAGGAGGGATGGTGAATTTGAGGGCAGCTCAGCCTGGTTTGGGACTCAGTCTCCCTCTGGAAGTGCCTCTTTTTCTCAGCTGGACATAATGGGAGATTAGTATGAATCTAATTTATTTGCTTAAGTTGGATGACTTGACTGAGACATGGTTTGTAAATACATTGCCATCTCAGGTCATGAAACTACTCCCCTCTCCTTAACGATTTCTTTGGAAGTTAAACATGGATGCAGTGATGTTGACAGATGAGAGCTTTGGTCAGCTTAGCTGATGTCCTTCAGAGGCATCATTTTAAAAAAAGACTGGATGTGGCACTCAGTGCCATGGTCTAGCAACTGCTCCGGTGGGTCAAGGGTTGGACTAGATGATCTCTGAGGTCCCTTCCAACCCGGCTAATTCTATGATTCTATGATCAGGTAACCAGCTGTCAGAAAATGCCTTTGCTTGGTGTATGTTAGACCTCTACCAGCCCAACTGTCAGAGCAAAGTCTTCTCCACAAATCCTGGACAGTGCCCTTGGAATTTTCATACCTGGCATGTGGCCACTGCAGTGGACACAGATGTCCTCATTGCTACTTCGTTCTGCTCCCCTCAGCAGTGACCAGATCCTGTGATATTTACAAACAAGTTGCTGATTTACATGCAATAAATGATCACACCCATAGACCTAACTGACCTTTGCAAACCAATTGAGATAAAGTTGATGATTTCCACATTTGCCAAACATATAATAAAACTGCAGTATACTCTGTGCTGCTCTTGCTCAACGCATCAATTAGAAGGGTGATTCCCAAATTCCATTACAAAAGTCCATGCCAGGTATTCTGTTTAGGTAACACATTAAAATATAAAATCTAGATTGCCTCTGTGGTGCTTTCAATTATCGCATGGATGGCAAGAGTGCATGATGATCTGTAAGAAGTAATTTGGGTTCAGAGTGGACCCAAATATTTTGTAACCTCTGAGCTAGAAGCTGACTTGTTAAGGCTGTCGTTTGTGTCCTACTTCTGTTCTTTTGCTTTCTTTCCTTTAAACTTCTCATTTATGGAAAATTGCTTGCTGGTGTCCTAGCTCCCCCACAGACTGCAAGAGAGGAAGGGGAAAGGCAGAATTCTGGCACTGTGAAAGTAATTTGCTTCCATATGAGCATGAAACCATATAATTATTATTGTTTTATTTTTGTTATGTGCTACATCCCTTGACAGCTAGTGTTTCCTTCCTCTCTGCTACAATTAGGGAATTGTTAGGTAAGACTGAGGTTGAAATCTCCCCAGAAGACACTCCAGTTTCAAAGACCTACAGATAGACAAACTCACAGATAAAAAGCTGTGCAGATGCGTGGCCATTCCAGACAGTGAATGTGTAGGGTGTCTTAATACCGTGGTAGAGCCAAGGTTGAAGCTGTTGCAGTGCATGCTTGTTCTAGCTGGACTACTGCTAGTGAGACTGGCATGAATTACAAATTTATAAGTAAAACCTCATGTCTACTTATTCTTCTATGTAGTGTCTCTTCTTGCAGTCAAAACAGAACCCATGAACAGCACTGAAACAACAACTACAACTGGAGATGGATCACTTGACACTTTTACTGGGTCAGGTAAAGCCATAATAAGATCACATACTGTTAGGTGCACATTAATATAGCAGTCTTCACTAATGAACATTTCACTGCATGAAAGCAATCTTAAAAAAACCTACAATAAAGTAACATTTTTATCCTAAATAATAATGATAAAATTTTCATTTTGTAAATGAAAATCTACAACTTTCATGAACAATTGTCTTAATGAAGATTTCATGGTGCCTAAGATGATTACTGTGTGTACGAATCTTACAGTCCTAATGTTATTTTTATCTCTAGAAGCTATTCTTATTTGTAAAATTTAAAATTAAAGGGTTATATTTCAGCGCTAATCTTTTTATTCCTATAAACCATGTGTTAGTTTAAACACTGATCAGATTGCCATAAGCTGCTTTCTTCCATGAAAATAAAGTCTGCATTTTACTTTAAATAATTATACGTTTCAGTTACTTCTTCTCGAAAGATTCAAACAAACAGCAATTTTTAAATAGATTCCTACAAACTATTAAAAGGTGATTAACTCTGGAAAGATACAATCTACCTTCTAATCATTAGGATGGATAATAATAATATTAGGACAAAGAGGGGGAAGAATAAATTTATACCTGAAAAAATAAGTTCAGTGATGGCCTGACTGAAATGTCACTGAAGCCTAGAATCGCCACTTCACACAAGTAGTACTCTTACTTTGGAAGACTTAGGTAGTCAAGCACTGTTTAAAATATTTGTGAAATCATAACATTTAAAATGTTTTTAAGATTGACTTTATTTTTCTGGAATTTTTTTTTGGGCATTAGTAAATGCAGATATACTCTGAGGTTGGTTATTCAGAAAAATATGTTAGTGACTGAAGAAGAGGTCTTCAGTCAGATGTAAAGCAAGCATGTACTATATCTGATATGAAAAAATGAAAATGTTATCCTCATTATGTTTATACTGAAAGGAACCCTATCGACTGAAAGTCTAACAAGCTCCATAAAAAAATTAATAGTTTTGGCTAAAGTTAGCTTTTCTTTTTCATTCCATTGTTACTTTATCCCAAAATGCATTAGGAATGATTACAGATTATAAAATGTCCAACCACACATACATTCCTGCTATTGATGGTGAAATTTTATCAGGTTCTGACATGTATTTAAGACATCTGAGTTGGATTACATGTGTAAAACATTGTTAAGGCAACATTTTCATGAAGGGCTGCCAAAAATTGCCACCTCCAGTTCAGGCTTAGACAGCTAAGTAACAGTTTGATTTTGGCAGGTGCCACTCACCCATTAGCTCTCACTAAATTCAGAAAAAATCGTAGGAGATTTGTAAACAGTTAATTCCTCAAAAAAGAAAGGCAGGAATTTGAGCCTTACACAATGAATGATGCTTGTTAGCCATCTGCATACCCAAAAGAAATGCAAACCTGTTTCTCAGTTTAGGTCATATACTCCAGTATTAATTGAGTACAGTCATCCACAGAGGGAAATAAACAATCTGCCTGCCTGGGTCTTGTGCAATCATTGTCATCATCAGTGTGACACACAAAGCTACCTTGGTAACGCACTGAGCCTTCCATAAAGGGTAAATCCATTACTTTCACACTTGCCTTTTACTGATAGTTCCAAATCTGAGAATTCACTTGGCTCACTTTTGTGGAAGAAGTGTTGAAGAACACTGAATTTTTAACAAAACTGCTTACTTGGGAAATTTACTAGGTTGCCAAAGACAATAAATACTGACTAGTACAAAGATGCTATTTCAGACAAAGCATCTGCCATTGAAAATAATGCATAACAAAGTCCAATACTGTTTCTTCCTAATAATCAGTTACATATGTGTGTTGTTCCCAACTGTGACAAGGTAGTAGTGCTGGTACTTCCCATGCAGATTTCAGAGCATCTTAGAAGCTCATTTGGTGAGGATGCTTGAACACACAGGCCGCTAGCAGGGATACCAACAACTCTGTCTTATACAAGCATAGGTCAGAAGGATTCAAGGACTCCTAGTTGAGTAGGGGAGGATTTAAGTATGTCATTGAATATTTTATGAAATGAGGCATGGGTGAAAAGGGAAGGCCTTATGTTGACAGCCATTTGAGAGTCTGCCATGCAGAAATCCTCTCCTTCAAATATTCTACTCATTAAAATTGATTTCTATGCTCCAAGGTCAATAGAAGCCTGTGACATGTCCTAACACTGAGCTTAAGGCTGAACAAGCCCTTTGGGGTGTAAAGGAGCCATCTCTGTCCCTGATGTCCAGATGTAACACAGACAGTGATGCTCACACTGTGTGAAGTATAGGGCAGGAAAGACATATTGGCCTTTACAGGTAACTGTGATGAACCCTAATTTTTGATGTAAAAGTCGAAAAATAAAGGACTTAGCTCTCTTGCATGGAGATTGACCTTTGCCAGTGGCCTTGCGCAGTCCATTGGGCCAGATTCTTGGCAGAGCTGTAGCTCAGATGTTGCAGCTCATTCTCAGGACTCTGGTTCCTCCATCCTGCAGAGCTGCCCCAGAGAGAAACTGTGCCTCTTAGCCAGGGTTATCCAGGTAGAGAGTCACTTTGTGCATCCCTCTTCCTCCTCTTTTTTCTTCAAAGAATGACAGCTGGTAATTAATATCAGTATCCTTGATTTCAAGCTTTCTGATTCTGCAGCAGGCTGCCAGTGGAGTGGTTAATCACACCAGAATAGCCTTAAACTGAGCATTTTCATACTCTGAATTTGCTGCAACTGCTGACTGTAATGCATTCTTGTGTTGATATTTCTTACAATACTGAAATAATTTGAGAACTGTTCATCATTTTAATAGAGTTGAGATAAAGAAATTTGAAGCTTTAATCATCCTTTTTCCCTAGTACTCATTAGGCACAATAAGGAAATAAAACCCCCCATAATATCTCTTCTGTATAACCTGTTTGATCCCCTTCTGTGTAAATAGTGTCATTTGCCATTTAAATAAGATCATTTTAACCTAGTTTTCCTTCACAGAATTTTCCAGATACATAATGAAAAATTTTAAAAATTCCAGCTTGTGTTAAAATACTGAACCAAACACATGCTATCAGAACAGTTTATAGGTCATAGGGATACCACAGGGAAGCCTAATTACTCTTCAAACCTTAAAGAACTGAGAGTTATGAGAGCTCTGTGTACTGATTATATTAATTTATATAGCTACAGACTCATCTAACTCTGGGAACAGCTTTATGCACATTGAGTGGATCACTCTATAGACTGAGCTTAAACCAAGGAAAGCCATTCTTAAACCAAAAAAAAAAAAAAAAAAAGAAGAAATAAAAAACTAGACTATCCACACAAGATTAGATTGAGCAGACTTCCATTACAATCAAACCCTCAATATCTTTTCAATCAGCAACTACTTTATGAAAGCTGGGGGCACATGTTCCAAAAATTATTATCCAATTCTTTACTTTCAAGCAATACTCAACAACAAATTTAAAAAAGCTAATTGTTTTTCTTCTACTGTATTTATTTTTCTTTTAAGTCCTGCATCTTCTAAATGCATTTAAATCAGCTTTAAAAAAATATGAAGTTCTGCATAAGTTCAAAGTAATAGATCCAAAGAGGTTAATTAGGCCTTGATGTAAAAATACATCATGTTTTATAAAAGTTAAGAACCTAAACCTCTTTGTCACTGCCATAATTTTGAAAGTTCATTTCTACTACCATTACGAACAACTCAGGAAGAGAGTACACTTTGAAGTACAACTATGATTGATTAGACTAAAGAAATGCCAGTGCTTCGTCGTGTACTACTTTAATCTTTTGAAAAGTGAATGAACAGCAGATGGCCTGATAAAGACACTCCGTATGTTTGCCCAGTATGGATTTGCTCTGAAGGGATTGGTTCAACACTTTAGAGTACATATATTTGGAATACATCTGTCTTAGTCAAGACAGATGGCTAAAGGAAAGAGAAACTTCCAAACACTTGGAATTAATCCAGTGTGAGCACTGCTTCTGAATGAAATTTTAATGGGATATGACTATTGTTCTGTTAGCTTTCTTGGAAGAATGCAGCTGTGACTCGTATAGACATACACAATTTTGATGGATACTGAATAGGATTGTTTATATTTACTTTTGAAATAAAAAATATTGTTGCTACAGACTATATTCTGGTCTACCTGGTGATAAGGACTCCTCTAGTAATCAATCCAGTATCTTCTGTCTCTGACTAAAATTAACCATACCCATATAAAACATTTTTCCTTCCCAGTATTAAAATTAAGCTTGTTAATGTGAGACTTTAAAAGTATGTGTATATTATTTCAATCCCATGAAATACCATATGTTAAATCACAAGATTCTTTTTAACTACCAATTGTAATACAACTTGCAAATTTGAAAGACCTGTATGGGGATCATATTATTCATGAAATTGCCTCTGCAATATATTCAGAAACACGTCAGTCAAGCTGAAAAAGCATGACAGACCCAGAGCAACTAGTGAGTTCTGTACAATGATGAATGATTGGGGAGTTATTAAATTTTTGTGTTAATATGTTGCAGTTCAGGTGATATCTACTTTGTTGAAAAGCTATGACTTTCAACAGGCTTCTCTGCTAATGCTGCATTAGTATTCAGACTGTTTGGCTGTATTGGTCTCATGACATTTCTAACTGCTGTACTCTTGTTTTTTGTTTTTCAGTAATAACAAGTAGTGGCTACAGCCCAAGATCTGCACACCAGTATTCTCCACAGATATATCCCTCCAAGTTAGTGTCGGCACCTCTTCTGGTCTTTTATAGGGAATTGCCCTTGGCTGTTATGCAGTTCTGTGGTTTGTTGCAAACAAGTGTTTGTCAGCAGTAGAAACACAGAGAAAGGAACATACTTAAGCCTCAGTACTGGCTCTATTATAGCTTGCTCTCCCAACCTTTTCATTCCTCACATGGCTACAGAGTAAGATCCTGTTCTGTGCAGTGCATTAATACTGCACCCTTGAATATCTGCAAGAAACAGAAGAGAAAAAATGGCCTATTGTCTTCTCAAACATAACAGTGGAGATAATGTATATAGACATATTTTGAAGAAAGTTTATATTTAGAAATCTCAATTGAATGTTCAAGATGTGTACTGTGGGGTAACCCTGTCACAACCCCTCCCAGCAGCAGCATTGCCAAATGCTTCCAAACATTCCACAATCATGAAGCGCCCTTTGCTCCTCCTTCTCTGGTATCGTAAGATTTAAAAATCTAATAAATTGGATCAGCTTATGATATATTTTTCCAGTCTTAAGTACATTTTTAGAAATATAAAATTTATTTTACTGATTTTTTTGAGAAAAGCAATCACACAAAGTCAGAAGTGGGAACTTTAGGAAAAAGCACCAAAGATGTTATATGAAACTGCTAAAGTTGGCAAGCTAGTAGCTCGTTTGTCCTAAACTCAGTGTTGATTTCAGTATTCCATCTATTCGTTTCTGTCCATTTGACACATCTACCTAAGTGATTTTGATACGGAAGAACCATTGAAACTGTAGCTGATTAGGCTTTCTCGAGTTTCTTTAGTACATTTGTATTCATATCACTACAGAAAATATTTATTGATGCACAAAGTAGGTGCCTGAACTAAGAACAGCCTGCCTTACTCAAAACAAGTTCTGGCAAACTATATCTGATACTTTTGGCCAAATGCATTACAATGTTTAATAGAATTTTTAATCTACTCTAATAATTTATTGGCATCTAAATTAATGAGTAACCCTTTTCTTATAGTAACTGCTGCCAACTGTACTGAACTAATTAGAATGAAAAAAAAACAATAAAAAAATTAGAAATTAGAATCTGAAGTTTAGTCATGGCTTTTAATGGTCAGGTTTCAGTTAGCATAATTCTGCAGAGTGTGTTTATTCAACTCTCGGTCCATAAAGTCTTATTTGACTTACAAAACAATCCAAGACAAATGTTCTCTGTATGTTTTTGCAACTCTGGAGGGCAAAATTTAAACTTGATTTCATTCAATCTGTCTATAAACCCCCAGTATTTATAAATACAAGAGCATTTTTATTTCTATTTTATTCTCCTAGCCCGTATTTTCCAAATGTTTAAAGCCCATCTGGTTACCAAAGCACAGCCATCGATATTTTTCATCATGCACAGTCCATCTCCCACTGAAGCCAGGAGCTGGATTTCTTGAAGCACAACCATACACAGAGGACATAATGTAGTAGCTTTAATGTTCACCTCTGTATTTCCTTTATTCTTCTGGTCCAAGTTTCATTCCACTGGATTAAAAAAGCATAAGGACTTTTCTGATTTAAACAAGCTGATCGTGACTCAGAGGGGTCAAATCTTTATAAAGTCGTGTCACAGTGTCACAGTCCACCTAGAGCTGGACACAGTATCTTGAGAATTAAATCGTACTGATGGGACAGCAGGAATATTCACCATGCCTTGGTGAATGTGAGGCGGGATGGTTTTCAGCTTATTTCATTTGGGGATGGAATAAATCCCAGAAGAGAAACGTTTGGCAGAATAATTAACTGCATTTGGACATCTTTAAACGTTTTTCTTTACTTTATTGCTTGAATCAACATACAAAGTATTTGTTGCCACAGTAATGCTATTTTTCCTGATATTTAGGCCCTATCCACACATTCTTTCTACACCAGCAGCTCAAACAATGTCTGCCTATGCCGGACAAACCCAGTATTCGGGAATGCAGCAACCAGCGGTCTATACAGCCTACTCACAGACCGGACAGCCCTACAGCTTACCCACCTACGGTATTTGACCTCTTATTACTTCATTTTATCTAGAAGTAGGTTGTGAATGTTTGGGGTTTGGTTTGGGTTTCTTTTCTTTCTTTTGTATTTTCCCAGCTGTTACAAAATATTTTAAAGAATCGGTTGAAAATTAATTTCTTATACAGATTTGGGTGTAATGTTGCCAGGCATCAAGACGGAAAGTGGGCTCTCGCAGACCCAATCACCACTGCAGAGCGGATGCCTCAGTTACAGCCCAGGGTTTTCCACCCCACAGCCAGGCCAAACTCCCTACTCTTACCAGATGCCAGGTGAGTAGCCACCACCAAGAGAGCTCATCCCATCCCACTGCTGCTGACAGCCTCCTCACCCTCTAGATTCATGATATATTTTCCATTCCCTTTTGTGAAGTCTGGCAAGTACATTTATCATTGGCAGCTACTTTTACCTATAAAATTTAAAGATAAGTATTTTTCCCAGTTGGGATGAACACATATGTATTTATTTTGGCCATTTCTTAATTTAGATTTGGTCATGCAATGCAGTCTCTATTTGCTCCTTTATTTTGTTTTATGGGATGAAATCACATGGCAGGACTGGAAGCATTTTTTGCATTCATTAGTGTGCATTTCCATTTCCATGTTTCTCAGTATGTTGCAATTTGACACTGTTTTTCTCCTGGGATGAATATAATTTGTTAGAATTTCTCCTTAATTCATACTCTTCTTTCATTTATTATCCAATTATTAATTTGCTTATTATCCTTTGACCATTGATAACCTGTTTACTCTTCTTTCATTTATTAGACAATTATTAATTTGCTTGTTATCCTTTGATCATGGATAACTGTTTTATTTGGGTATTTTTTTAGCTTTTTGTACAACAGTTAATCTTTTACATATTAGAAGTTACAAAATTAGTCATCTGAAATGTTGAAAACAAGAACATGCCTCGTTACAGATCAAAACACCTGGGTGATAAAATATTCTTAGAACAGTTTTTTATTTCACAAGTGAGCATACAATAAAGTGTTAGAAATGAAGGCAAAAGAGTAAAAGACTATTTGTGGAGAGGTGAGATACTGCAATAAACTGAGAAATGCTTTCCTGACAAATGTAATGACTTGGTGTCAATACTGTCCTCGCATGGTGTTAAGAAGAATGTATGCATGGATGCATGGGAGTATTTAATTTCTTTTAGAGTTTATAGTTTATACAAGAAATAAGTTTTTTGTTCTTCTGATTGATCTACATCTTAATACAAAATATTGTATTTAGTTCTTACAATTAATTGTATTTTTTAATTTTAGGTTCTAGTTTTACACCATCGTCCACTATTTATGCAAACAATTCTGTTTCAAATTCTACAAACTTCAGTAGTTCACAGCAGGTATGAATATTAGCTTTTTTATTTTTTTTTTGTCAGTTACTAAAGGATTTATATAACTCCAATGATAACGTTATTTTCATTTAGATCTTTTAAGTTATATTAGTCTCACTGTGGCTGAATGCTGGTTTCTGTGGAAAGTAAAAAAAAAAAAACAACAAACAAACTTTTTCACACAAAAGACACAAAAGTGTCTTTTGATACTTAAGGATCCTCTATCTAATCTTTTACTGAAAGTAAAAATAAAATTAATAAAACAAAAATTAAAAAATTATCTAACCCCCTCAAACTCTTGCAGAAAGTCATACAATTACAAACTTAGAAATACTTAATGGAAAAATTATTTACTTAATTAAGTACTCTGCTGCATTTGTTCTTTTAGGATTATCCATCATACACAGCTTTTGGCCAAAATCAATATGCACAGTATTACTCAGCATCAACATATGGTGCATATATGACCTCAAACAATACAGCTGATGGCACTTCATCATCATCAACCTACCAGTTACAGGACTCTCTCCCTGGCCTGACTAGTCAACCAGGTACAGATCTGCATTCAGGTGAAAGCAATTTTTCTATTTTATTCTGTATAGTATAAAGACAAGATTTCCATATCCACCTTGTTTAAACATTGACATTTTAAACTCATGCCTTTCAGAAATCTTTATCATGCAAGCCAGCCAAAATTTGCTCTCTTTTTCTGTTTAGCTAGGAAACAGGTCAGGCTTATTTGTTAGTTAAATAAAGTTCTGTGCTGACTGAGATAGTTGTGTGTGGAAGGAAAAGGCCTGAAGAGTTACAGCACTTTGGAAGGGGTCTGTTAGTAACAACAACAAAATAACCAACCCGTGTGGTAACAAATATTTAGTAAATTTTGAAATAACAATTCAGTGAGCTCTCCTGTTACTGAGATTGAAACGTCCTTGTACCCACCTACGCGTTGTGAAGCATTGCTCTAAAGAACTGAAAACAAAATTCTGTTTTTCCTTTGTTTATGCTGAACCATGCTGTCTAGGGTGCATAGGCTTTATTTAAACGTATACATTTATTTACATGTATAAAGTAATGACTGATAATTCACAAATTTAGATAACTAAGGATAGATCTGTGTGTTATTAGCACAAGCCACTTTAAAAAAAATAGCATTGAAGTGGTTCGAGTTGCAGAAAGAAAGAACTTTCTAAGGAGTCATCGGGAGACCCAGTTTGCCTTCCCAGCTCTGCCCCCTGGTGCACATCCACTACAGCACGGTGGTTTCTTACATAGCTTTCTTATAACCCAGTTCACAGTCATTTACCTGATCCATTCAATGTTTTGTGAAAAAAAAAAGTTATTAGAGATTTCTTTTTTCATGCTAGGTTTCTAAGTTCCTGAATCTCTCACCAATTTATTTTCCCATATTAAATATAAATGGGACTAAAGAAAAGTTAGAATTATGTATTTGAAATTATGCATAGCATAGTGTAGAGCTGTGAAGATTCCTAGATTAGAAATTCACAACCACAGTCAGACAAGTGTGGTATCCTTACTGGAGTAATGGAGTCTGCTTTTAATGCTCTCTTTCCTGTATTCTTTCTGTTGCACAGGAAGTTTTTAAAGATCTAGCTCAGTATTATGTCATATATGCATAACCTAAGCAGCCAGCTAAGGGTGTGCATCTATGGGAGAGATTCTTGATTGCCAGCTTCCTGGCTCAGCAGGATCAGGGGAATCTCTTCCAGGGACACTGACTTCACTCATGGAGCATGGGTAGTGTCTGTCTTACCCTCAGACTGTAAGTAGTTATAAAAAGACTAACAAACAAATTAGGTTCTGAATAGGGGCCACATATGCATTAATCACAAAATCAACTCATTTCATAAATTTTCCTGTTTCTCCTCCGGACGACTACAACGTCACACCCAAAAAGTATAGTAGAAAAACTGATGCACAAAGGAGGGTAAACTCCTTATATCTACCAAAAGTGTTAAAATGTCAGAATTTTGATGGCATGAGTTAAAGTTTTTCCTTTCCTCAAGTGATTTTTAAAGTGCGTGTATGTGTGGTGTGGTGTGGCATGGTATGGGATGGAATGGATATGGGGAGATAAGTATTCCCTTGATTTTTGATGCAAATGTGAAAAAATGCTTAGTCTCACAATTCAACTTTAGGAAGAAAAAGATAAATGGTAACTTGAAATCAAGTGAAAATTCTACAGTGGGAGGACATCCATAATGGATACAAATAATAATTTAAATATTTTTAAAGAGTGTGAAGGGTACTCAGAAGAGGTTTGTATTTTATAATTGTGCATGAACTGTGTATTTTTCCTTGTTCCTTTGTTATTCATCCATATTCTTATTGCTGAAAATTAGTGTTTCCTGTGTTGTTTTCCCCTTGTGTATCTGTTTCCTAGAAAGGCTGTATAAATTTATCACATATTATAAATTCCCTTAGTATTGAGTAGCATTGACAGAGAAAAGTAGTCTTACATAGCCTGAGCAAGCTGAAAAAATATCAGAAACTTCATACCTGTGAAACAGTAAAGTTTTTTCTTGTTTTGGGATTTTTTAAGCATATGAAAATGTTCTTTTGTTATGTAGGTTTTGCATCTAAACTTACAAATCTTCCCACATACTCCTTATTTCTGTTGAATTGTTGCACTGTTCACACAACCCTCTGCCCAGAGTGCAACACCCACTTTAAGAATACATGACATGCCTGTGCCTTTCTGTGCCACTGTAAAAATAAATTTCCATCAGCAAGGTGCAGTGTCTCAGAGATCACTTCAAATACAGTATAGAGCTTCAGCACTCCCTGCATTCACTGCCATCTGACTGGACTTAGCACTCAAACCTTAAGATTTACTCCAACTAAAACCAAAGATGAAACCCAGCAAGGTACTTCACTCTTCGGCCTTCCCTGCTAGCTGTTGATTCAGATAACTAATCTAGGCCTCTAGTACTCACCAGACATACAAGATTTTTTGTTTTCATAATAAAGCCCTATCAAATCAAGAGTTAGTATCAGTTATGATATTATTTATTGGTTGAGTAACAAAAATAAGATGAAGATTTTAATACACTTTACTCTTTCTGCTACTCATAGTAAACTATAACACATTATAAACCAGGATAAAAAGATTTGTAATGTTAAAGCCATCTATTCTTTCTGGTAAGAATATGTAACAAAAGACAATTCTGAAGGAGAGTATGAAGGGGATCAGTAGTTCATCCATCCTGCACCTGTGTAAAGCTCAGGTTCTTACCCTTTCCATGGATTTCACTTCTGGGTTTGTGATATGTCTGCCATGCACCAAGATTTTTCAAAACACATTCATAACCACAGAGGATCTGTGTGACAAATAGGTATCTCCAACTAGAGCTACTGCAAGGTTTCCACTGCATCAAAGGCTCCATGCTGGGCGTGTGTATGAACATCTGTGATAAAGAAGTCATACCATATTCTGGTTTTAGCATTTTCCTCTTGCTTTATTGCATCTCTGATGCTGCTCATAGTTCCAGAGGGAGGAAGCTATGAAATATATTTATTAGGCATGTGTTGACTATTGGAAAAGCTAAAAAATGTCAAACATTGCAATAAAAATTTCTGTCTGAGCTGCAGTAGGAATTCTTCATGAGGGTAATGTTTTCAATACTCTTTGGTACAGCAATTTCTTGCATTCTTTTATGTTACATTGCTGCATATTTTAATAAGTTTTCTTTTATCATCATTGACCCAATTTCTAAAGCAAATGGAGGAGAAGAAAATGCAGTTGTTCCTTTAGCATTCTATTGGTAAAAAACAAGCCAGGCAATTAAACCTACAGTTGTTAAAAAAAAAAAAATAAAAGCACTACTGACTTCTGTGGTTCTAAAATAGATGCATAACTTGCATTCAAGTAAGAGACAGCTGCTCATTCAGATTTAGAGATTAGCGTAATGAAATAAAGTTGGCTTTAAATATCTAGAACTTACAAGGTACAGTGATTAGTTACAGTTCTGATTAATGGATAATTATGCACTCACAGACAGCCTTGACCCAAGCAGAAGCCTGGGGCAACTGGTAATCGCTAATGCTAAATGAAAATTGGAGTTATTTACTTCAGTTGTTGGATATTTTCAGAGAAGATTTAGAACAGGGCCTTTTTTGTATTCTATTTTTCGTAGATTAGAGTAAACATAGTCATTGAGAACAGATGTTTTAATACATTACGGTAGAAATCAGTCTTGATTTTCTTGTAAAATGATGAAATGTTATAAATATGAAGACTTATGTGGTAAGAATGTAAACATTCATCTTCACTTACTTAATTTTTGCCTTTTCATTTCTGTGGTTTTGTTTTGGAATATTTTTTCCACTTTGTCAGAAAAATCTAGGAAATTACATTTTTGAGCAGAACTCTAGCACACAAAGAACTTCTTTTAAAGTGGAGGTTTTCACTTCACGATGGCTCTGGTTATGAAACATCTTTTTTGTATATTTGTACGTTTACTGAAGTATATTTTGCTGTTCTTCTTATGGAGAAAGAACTGAGATAATGTGACCTTATTGATCGCCCTACTGCCTGCAGTGTCCTTACTGACATCAACACCATGCTGGGAATAGAAATGATTACTCAACAAGAACTCTCCCTCCGTTCTGCAGGGACAAAGCAAAAACAGCACAGGAGCATTATTCATTAGATATTATTACTGCTCTATTTTCCTATCATTTCTTGGCAAGCAAGAGTTTTAACTGACAGAGAAAATACTATAGAATATGCGTATATCCAAATTAGGACAAACCTACCTAAAATGGTATCTGGAATAAATTCACAGACTCTTCTTAGCAGCTGCCTAAAAGTTTGGCTCTACTCAGCTCAAGCAGAGAAAATTAGTTTCATGACATTGAACTAAGTCATCACCTAGTTTGAGAAAAAAGTGGTAGTGTCTTCTTCTAGGCAATAACAGAATCATCTCAGTACTTTTCCAGGAATTAACAAAGGCAGATTTGATTTTCCTCTCTTTCATGGAATATTCACCACCTTCCTCTTGTGGGTACAGGGATGTGGATTCTCAGTCATGAAAATATGTCTTTATACTTCATATGTTTCGGTCATTCAGTCAAATAAAACAGTGTGCCCTGGAGAAGGGGACCTAGTGAACCTTCGTATGCCCTCCAGGAAAATCAATAGGCTCAGGAACTAAATTTCTTCTTTTTTTCCCCTTTCCTCAAATCTTGAATTCTTTCCTCACAATATCTAGAGCTCCCGTTCAGGAATGTGACATTATGGGCTTAAATCTTATTCTTCCAAGACATACAACAGTATTTTTCCAGTCAAGGTACAAAAATATAGCCTCCCAGTGTATTTATTTTAATAATCTTCTGTATGTGGCTCACTATAAGGCATAAATAAATGATGGCAGAGATTAAGAATTTAACTATTGCATTACATTGCACTCAGACTCTTAATGCAATTCGAGTCTATTTTTTGTTCTTAGAGCCTGTTAGACTAGAATTGTTTTCTTTGTTGTGGAGGGAGAATGAGGTGAATGACTCCAAGATGATCATAGAAACATTCAGTCATTCATGTTGGAAGGGACCACTGCAGGTCTTTTTTGTCCAGCACGCTCATGGATGAGCCAATTTAGATCATGCTGCTCAGAGCTGTGTCCAAAGTAGTTCTGAGTGTCTCTAAGGACAGAAAATGCACAGCCTCTCATGGCACCTTTCCCAGGGCCTGACCACTCTCATAAGGAAGGATTTTTATCTTATTTCTAACAAAAATATACCTTGGGATTTCTGTCCATTGCTTTTCTCTGTGTACCTCCATGAAGAGTCACTCAGGATTTCCTCCTATGCATTCACCCTTTAACTGTCTTGGTTGCCCTCACCTGAATTAACTCCATTTTTTTTTTCAGTCTCTCCCTTATATTTGGAAACCCAAAACTAGACATTTTTCAAGACTGGTCTTGCAAGTTCAAAATGGAGCAGAAAATTCACCCTCTTTTTGTTGCTGGCTACTGTTTCTGTTGCCTGGTGGATTTTGGTAAACTTTGTAATGCTCCTTTGCAAAAATGAATAATGCTTAAATTCCAGCTCAAAATCAGATGCATCATAGATGATTCTTACGAGATATTTGTACCAAGAATGTTAATTTATTCTGTAGAGATGCCATCATGACCACTTTAAACAAATATTACCGAAATGTCCCGGAAACACATGCAGCACAAGGACTCCCTTGAATTCAACTCTGCGGTAGATACCAGATGTATTTTTCTATCTCTAATGGAGGAAATAAAATCATTAATAGATTAAGTGATGAGGGAGGATTTTTGTCATTTAGCATTCAGGAACCAAGCCAAACTGCACTTATTGCTAGGAGCTTTGCAAGGGCACTGAAAGTTCTGTGTTATAAAGAAAAGGATTTTTTCCATTTACTCAGCTGCCGCATAAAAATACTTTGTAAGGGGGAGTTCTACACCATCCTTCCTGCAGCCTGTCTGACATCACTTCTGGTTTGTGATCACCTCTGAAGTCATACAGTGGTCTGGATTGGAAGGGACCTTAAAGATCATCTTGTTCCAAGCCCCCTGCATGGGCAGGGACACCTCCCACTAGACCAAATTCCTCTAAGCCCCCCAGTTCCTTTGTTATGAGCATAGGCAATGTAGTTCAGGGAGAAGCCTGAGTGTAAAGAGCAACTATGCCAAATCAGACCGAAGGTCCTTCTAGCACCTCTTCTCTCTGAAAGCAGACCATAGCTGATGCTCAGAGAAAGATGATCAGAATACAGCAATCATAGAATGGCTAAGGTTGGACAAGTATTACTTCATCCTCTTTAAGGTAGTTAGGTTAACTGGAACATTGCATTAAATATTATGACCTTCCTCTCCCAATTTATGGGGCAGAGTTAAGGTGAAACAAAAAAAGTGAACTCTATTAAAGAGCAGGTAACATGGGAGGAGGAGACAAAGTGGGGAGCTGACCATCTCTTTCTGGTGTGCGGACGTGTGCCAAAGGGTCTTCTGGTAAAAGTAACACAGGACAAAAAAAAAACAAACAAAAAAACCCCTTATGATTTAAAAATACAGAACTAATTTTTCCGTGAATGGTTCACTTTCCAGGAGAGTTTGACACAGTGCAGAGCCCCTCCACGCCAATCAAAGATCTTGATGAGAGAACATGTAGGAGTTCTGGGTCAAAGTCTCGGGGTAGAGGGCGGAAGAATAATCCATCACCCCCTCCGGACAGTGACTTAGAGGTATGCCTATGGTAATTGATGGATGGTGATGTGAAAGTTTCTTCTGATGAAAAGTAAATTCTGAAAACTACAGCTGTGGAAATAGCTTAGAGGCTTTTTAGAAAATACCATGGACCCAGTATCACTAACTGAGTATGAATATAACAAATATTAGTTGCTCTTTTAAGTTACATGTACAATGGGGCATTACTGTTCTTTATGACAAAGTTAGGCAGAAAAGTAAATTATTGAGTCAGCTTTGAACATTTTAGATCTAAGATTGTGTATCTTTCAGTTTCTCATGGAACAGAACCACAATTTTTTGTGATTTCTTCATTGAAAATTGTCACATTTTCTTTTAGCTTTTTGACTAGGAGATCTCAAATATATTGCTCAGCTTAGTTACCAGCATTTATGAATGCAGTCTAAATATGCAGAATCATCCAGCCATAGCCTTTCTAATACTTATGAGCAGGTTTGTCCTTGCAGTCATATGTCAGTGGCTTTCAATAAGGCATCTTACATCAGTGAAATTATGCTTGTGCTTAAGTATGTACAAGATCAGTGCCTTAGTGAAGAAATATATCTTTCTAATATATGGGAGTGACGATTTAAAACACAGGTGACCTCTTAGCAACTGAGTAATTATAGTCCTATTACTCCTGGGTTAGCAGTGCTCTGCCATTCTGTGACAGGAGGAGGAAGCAGAGCATCTGTTTGTGTTGAACACTCCAGATTTGGCATTAGGAAAAGGTATTGGTGTTGGTGGGATGTGTGTGGGGGGGTGGGGTGCTGTGAGGTGTGTCCCCTGCAGCCAGGGGTCTTTTCTTTTTTTGAGTTAGAATAATCCATGTAACCCTACAATGTTGTTTTAATTGTGTATGACATTATATGATGCATATAGCACTTTTACCCATGACTTAATTGTAGCCATGCAGGAGAAATAAAGAGGAATCCTGAATCAGTAAGGCTTGCAGAGAAGCATCAGAGAATAGTTTATCCTTAAGTTAACAGTTATCTTTGACCTCCATAATGTTTCTGAAATCTGTGGTATGCTGCTTTTTTGAAAAGCTTTTTAAGGGACAAATAAATGGTTGAAGAGTTCAAAAGTTACTCTCCTTCTGACTTTTGGCATGCATGAGACACTGTACTTGCTGATTTTAAGAGCCAACCTGTTTGGTTAAGCAGTTAGTTAAAATTCAGGACTGAGCAGTAATTTCAGCCCTGGGATGGAATGGTGGTGGGAATTTGATGTTATTTGTTTACTAAGACTGTCGCCACTTCATTTTTCAGCGTGTGTTTGTTTGGGATTTGGATGAAACTATCATAGTTTTTCATTCGCTGCTCACAGGATCCTACGCACAGAAGTATGGCAAGGTATGTGAGCTCTGAATTCTGTGTCCATTCAAGAGTGGGGGAGTTGTCTTGGCTGCACATGTACATGTTTTTCACCTTCTGTGTTCATCATGGTGTGGCTGAAGGTAGAGGGAAAGTTGGCAGTAAAACCCATTTCTAGAATGTTAACGTGAAAAATCAAGGAGAGAAATGAAACGCAGACCCTAAGCCCAATATATAAGGAAGGGCTGAAGCAGATGCTTCAGTTGAGGGAAGAGTTTAAAGAGGAACAAGTATGAGTTTCTGAGGTATGTTGGAAGCTAGGCTGCAGGGAGATAGTACAGATGATGGGCAAGTGGAAATAACTGACTATTTGGATATATATAGAGAGAAATAAATAAACTAGAGTGACGGGTGAATTTACAGGGTAATTGATGAACTGAGCAAGTAAGAGACAGACCTGCTTCAAGAGCAGATGCAGATGTTATTCTTTGACTCCTCAGCTTTTCCATTGAATCTTTGGTTCCTTTGGCTGGCTCTGGGGTGAGTAATGCCGGGGAGTGAATCCCTGTTCCAGGCAGACAGTCATACTCATCCTCTCCCTTCGGGTGAGATCCAAAAGGAGTTCATGTCATGGAGAAAGGAGCAGAGGGCAGGAGGAAGAGTGAGGGAGGCAGAGAGAGGCAGATGCAGGCTGCAGGAGCAGAGGTCCCTTGCTGAGTCAGCAGTGAGTCCCACAGGGCTGGTGCTGGGAGCTCAGGTCATGGTGCTCAGGCCAGGGGGAGAAGGTGGGCAGACCAGTGCATTAGCAGCCATAGTGGACTGCTGGGAGGGGTAGAGCTAAAGACCTGGATAAAACAAAACACTAGGGCAAATGTCTGGAAGGAAAGAAAATGGACAGGGAAGATGATAGTATGTCCATACATGGATATAGGTTTTCTAACTGTTGTGTAATTAATACAAAGGTATTTCTTTTTAAGAGCATAACTATGTTCATGCCATCAGACAAAGGGATAGTTTAGCTATGCTTCCTGCCTCTTTATTTCAGCCAGAATCAGATGCTCAAGAAAAGGATGTGAGAAAGAGTACGTCAAAGAAATGCTTTCCACACATACCTCTGCAGCTAGTGGGTTAGAAATATCAGTGCCAGACCTGTGGATTACAGCCACAGATGGCCCAGCATTTTGAGATAGCTGTTTGTGGTTATTAAAAGAGAAAGTGAATAGGAAAACTCATAGAAGCAGACAAAAATCTGAAGATTTTGAATACTATAAGGGTAGTTCATGTGTTGTAAAAAACTGCTTTGGTTGTTTTGCAGCTTTATGGTGCCAGATCAGTACAGATTTTAGTATTCTGTCAAAAACTCCTCGTCTGCTGTTTTTCAAACACCATAACAACAGTGACTTTGTGAGAGCCATCTCTATTGTAGACTTATCAAAACAGGAGAGAAATTTAGCTGAACATGAGCATTTATATCACTTTTGAGTGTAGCCCACAGACTGCCACAGAACTTGCTGAATTACCCCAGCAATGTAGTCATTCCTTTCATCCCATTTTGATTGTGCCCGTAGGATGTTTACATCTCATGCAGCAATTCACATAATGTATGAATCAAGTTAGTCAATTTCAATGCAAAGTTTTAAAAATCAGAGCACGTTTTGTAGCTCACAGACATCTGTGACTAACTGGAAAGTGTCTTGGAGACAGAAACAGAAATGTAAGTCCTCTTAATTTCTCACTTTGTTATGAGTAGGGTTATATCAAAACATCCAAGTATCACTGTTCTTTAAGAGCCAAACTACTGCTATAATTGACTCTCCATTCCTTAAAAAACAGTAATGACATGTTAACAGCCAGTAGTACTGACAGCTGATAGAGATGGCTTGTGTAAACCAAGAGTATCTCAAGGGCAAGTAAATAATTGTGGTTATACTGCTGAGATCAGAATCAGTAAACCATCAGGAAAACCATGAAGCAAAACAAAAGAAATTTTGAAGTAATTTTTTTTTCTACTGATAGGTGGCATCCATACAAGAAATGTATTCCTTTCCAGAGTCCGTAGAATAAAAGTAGTATTGCCAATGAAACTGAAATTTAAAAATATTGTTGTCTGTAAGGAGGATAGAGCAGTAAGAAAGGGAATACAGAGTGAGCTTATGAGCAGGTTTTAACTTCTGCATGCCACTGAAATGTTGCCTGAATTAAATATTGGATGTATCTGAGCCTAAGTGCCTAAGAGGTGAGACATGGAAGAAGGGAAAGGCAGCACAGCTGGACCTCAGTTGATCTCTGGTGCATGGCCTCTTCAGCAGGTGCTGTCCTTATCTTTTCTGCATATGATTTTCATCTGCAGACAAGGTCTTGATCCAGCCTGGAGTCTGGATTGTTATGAGAATTGAGTTACTATGAGAGTAGATAATCTATGAATTGTGAGGATCCCAGTGGAAGTCTTGAGAGCACATAGGTCTTTCAGAAGCATTGAGAGAGCTGTTTATACTGAAAGGTGGTATAAAATTATTACATGACAATGAAAAAATGTTTGGGTTATATAAAATAACAATTATACTAAGTTATTTAATTCTGGCGATCTGCTATCTGATTTGAAAAAATAAGACTTGTAATGTCACCAAAAAAAAAACAAAAACAAAAAAAAACCCAACAAAAAACAAAACAGGAAGAATATTGCTTTAAGGGAAGGCATCTCATTGTACCAGGTAAATTCCATACATTCTAGGAGTGAGTATACTGGGTTTAGAGCTAGTGTGAATATACAGATAGTCAAGGATATTTTCCTTCAGTTCTTTCCTATTTACTCCATGACATAAACTTCCATTCCTCTTTTCTACTGGCTCTTTATCCTATTTCTTTCAGTAACTGGGTGAAAACAAAATATTCATAAGTGATGCTTTTAATCTCTCTGCTCTGCAATTCAGGCTGCACAGAGAATCCAGAAAGTGGAGGTGCAGCATATGGAGACCAATGCAGGAGCCTTTCAGAGCTGCTGTGGTATCAGCAGACAAATAGTTTCTCTTTAACAAGATTTACACAGCTTAACTAGTGCTTGGAGTAGAAGAGAAAAAGGAAAAGCAAACCAGCATCCCCATAGATGAAGGGGGCATTAATTGGCAGAGACTCTGCGGGAAGACCTGGAACCAGTAGGCACATTTCAGGTCATATATTTATCAAGAGAACAACAGATTTCTGACTTGTGCTTAAGATTTTGCCAGAGGCTGATCAGTTCATTTCTCTGATATTTCAAATGTAAGACTTATCTAGAGGAATGTTCTTTGGCTTGATGCTTTCTACCTGATTTCTGACAACTTTTTGGTGTAGTAGCTATTTGGTTGGGCTGGACAGAACTAACAAAACATTAAAAAATTACATTACATCTTTGTTAGGTTTCAAGGAAACCATGCTGTCTCCCTGCAGTAAGAGTTCCTCTCATTGTTCAGCTTGTTTGCTCATCTGCTCCGTACTTCATAAAAATAGCACATTTCTATTTTTAATTATTTACTGCGGCAGCAAATTACGAACACTGGCATTTGAACTGTTACATTATGACTTGTGTGGCTGATGATGGTTTTTGCAGTTGAGCACCAGTTGGCAGATACAGTTTTCTCCAGTGCTGAGCTCCTAAGTGAGGATTTGTTGATATGACAGGACATGTGTTAGATGTCCTCATCTGTTAAAAGTATATGAGGTACATTCTTATTCCCCGTGAACAGTGTGTACTCCTTGCTCCATTGCATTCCAGTTATTCTTGCTGATTTAAGGCTGATTAAGCTGGAGTTTTGTCTACTTCTGCACATTTACATTTCATTCATTTATCCCAGGTCAATCTAGAGGGCAAGGATGCCCAAGTAAACGTTGTGACTCAAGGTGCAGCCAGTTAAAAAAGAAATTCCCTTGTGACCTTAGAAGGGGGAGAATGTGGTTTCAAAGTGCAAAGATCAAAACAAAACCACACTTGATGGTCACATTTGGACATTTTTGATAACACCACCAATGACAGAAGGTTGGCAGGGAGATTACTTTAACCTTGTACACTTCTTTGGAGAGGGATTAGAAGCTTTTTATTGCTCACTCTCTGCCTGTCCAGTCATGGAAAAGAAAATCTTTGTCACTATTAGCACCCATCATGACATCCACAAATTCACTCATAAACATGCTTTTGTCTGTCTGTATTAATAGTGCATCTCTCATGAACTCCAGTTGTCCTCTCCATTCAATCCCTCATTGTTGGAGACCTCTGAGTGCATTTTTCTACCAGCTTCTAGAGACCGTGGAACAGAAACTTGTTATATGTTGTACAGGAGTTTTCCTTCTTCGGCCACCAGATAGGGTAATTAAGAGGAGATATATTCCCCTC
This sequence comes from Calypte anna, assembly GCF_003957555.1. NCBI lineage: Eukaryota > Metazoa > Chordata > Aves > Apodiformes > Trochilidae > Calypte > Calypte anna. The sequence goes on along the minus strand of NC_044246.1, from coordinate 59,468,435 downwards.
CCCAATTACCACTCACATGAAGCTCTCCTGGGATCCAGTGTCTCCTGTGAGAGAGTGGGAGCTGAACTTAAACTTGAGATTCCTACATAATGTAGGAAAGTGTTCTTAATCTAAAACTATTAGGGCTTAAGCATTTCCACTTCTGCCAGAGGCTGATTTTGTCATCTTTTCACAACAGCCACCCAGTGAAAATCTATCTTTACAATATTGTTCAGGTATTTTGTTCATTTTTTCTCCTTATTTTTAAGGATTCATGTCTACAAATTCCTGCCACAATGAATCTACCTGAGAGTCTATTTATCTGTTTTCTGTGTTTTTATAAAAAAGTCACTGGTCCATTGGTATTATTTTTCCATCAAATTTAATTATGTTGAACATCTTTTGTTGCAACATGACCTTTCAAGACAACAGTAAATAGAATGCTTTCACTAATGGAAACTGAGCTTTTGAGGCTTTATTCCAGTCACTGTCCTCTTGGACAAAACATTTAAATATTGGTTCTCCCAGGACATTTTTACCTAGTCTCTTAGGAGGCATTCCAGTGGATGGACCAGTCTGGTACAGAAGTACACAGACAGACAGTCTGGCTCCAGTTTAGTGCCTTCATACTAACGTAACTAAAGTAATTTGTATTTTGGTATACAGAAGTGCTGTAGCTGGTCTTGACTCTTTTGCACGCTACTGATATCTGGCTAAAATCATGCCTCTGAGGCCCAAAGAGTTGTGCTTCTTTATGCTGCAAATTATCTAGGGAAAACTTCCAGATTTTTTTTTCTTTATATTGTTTCCTCTTTTGTGTACGTTTGTGCAGAGTAGCACAAAATACCATGTTGGCAGAAGTTCAGTTTCTCAATTTGCTCTGCTCAAATCTGTATCAGCTGTACATGTTTCTTGCTTTCTTTTCAACACTCAGTTCTTTGTGCCACTTGAGTGAGTCTGCAACTTCTGCTTCTAGTTGAAAGACAGTAAAATGATGATTGGGATGTTCTTCCACATAGTGCAAACATTATAAAACCACAAGACTCTGGCAAATCCTCTTTGCCTGTCTATTTTTTTTTTTTATGTGAAGGAGTGAACTTAACATGGCAAGAGCTGGAATGTGATGTTTAATTCTTGTTAAACAGTTGCAGTGCAAGTTTTGGCCAATTCATTAAAGGCAAAATTGTTCACATCTTGAGTATTCAATTCCAGTGACTCTTCTTAACAGAAGTTGTTATGGAGAGATGCCAGACTGATTTCATGCTTAGCTGAAATGAATTATTTTCTTTATTTTATTTTACATATAGAACCCAGCAATATCCTATATATGCCTTTGTCAAAACAGGAATATAGGAAATCTCATTTTAACAGTAATAAAGTCAGGCATAGTTGGTTACAAAAATACTACTAATAAGAAAATCATAAAAGCTTTGTCACATTTATGTCTTTCAACTATACTAGACAAGGCAGGAAATTGTGATACATACTTGGTAGTTTCTGTAAAAATAAATTGGATTATAATGGAATATGTTGTAGCAAATTTCCGCATTTAAGTCTGCTTCTACCCAGGAAGGGGAAAAAAGAGGCTGGGAATCAAAAGTCTGAGATTCCAGTCTTGGAACCACTCCAGTGAATAACTAAACTCACGTAAATAATAATGAGTTACCACCTGTGCATAAAGTTATGCACATGTCTTAGTTTTCATAGGAAGCAAATTGCAAATACTCTTTATTATATTTATCTAGGAAGAAAAACTTGTAATTTACTATGAATAGAAAAAATGCCAGAGAAAGGAGAGAGAAACACATGTTTATAGGTGATGACATTTTGATAAAAGCATTATGGCTTGATAAGGAATCTCATGCGTCCAGAGAATTTTGATGATTTGTGTTCTAAATTCTATCTTACACGAGATTTTACAAATCTGTTAATGTGTGTTCCTTACTCATCCCCTTGGAAAACTGACCTTTGCCTTCAACCACGTGACTTTCAGTTCTAGTTAACATGATTGCAGAAGACGTAGGGGTTGAAGTTCTGTTACTAAACACTGCATTTGGTTTTGACTTCTGAAAGGTAGTCTCGGCCAGGCCAAGGGTCACCATAAAAATATTTCCTTTCACTGCCAGAGAATAGTGTCTAACTTTGGATCATTACAATTTCTTGTACACTATTCTCCCCTTCAAGTCTGACTTTTTCATGAGGAAGGGTCAGATATGTCTATGTTTTAGATTTTACCATTAGTTTTTAAGTGCTGGAGGGCAGAAGCCATCTTTTATTCTGTCATTGCAAAGCCCTGGAGTAACGGATGTCTGAACCTAATTGGGAAGCCTTTGATCCTAATACTAACAAATGATCATTTGAGGCTTTGTGTGATTTTGTTGACAGATGCTGGGAAACTTTTAGACTTTTAATCTCAAGGTATTTAAGTTTCTGAAAACTTGCTAGCATCAATCAGAGTTTAAATTATGAACTACAGATTTTTTTTCTTATTTTAATGCAAAGAGGATCACATCTATTTTAAAAGCAGTACATTAAGCATAAAAAGTCAAATGAACCTCACAAGCTAATTAAGGCAATGATAAAACTATTTACCAGATGTCAGCTGAGCATCAGGAACTGTCTATGTGAATTCTCAGTCTAAACCAAATGTAAGAAAATGCAAATGGAGTTAGCCTCTTTCCTAGGAAGCCTAGAAAAGTTAAATTATTATCTCACATTTAGTGTACACTAAGTGCTCCCAGGGAAACTGTTATTGCAGATCAGTAGCTTTGTGGTATGCTGCTGAGGTAGAGTTCTTTAATGGTGAGGAAACTGACCTGAGAACAGATCAAGCTTTCTGGATGAATCTCATTCAGGGACAGGAATCATGCATTTCATCAGAAATACAGGGATGATCTGTAGCAAACAAACACACTTGTACATGCTTTCCTATTCCTGTGGATCACCTGAAGAGTTGTGCCATAGACTGTAGGCATGCTGAAGAGCACTGAGAAGAACACTTAAGTATCTGCAATAAAATCATAAAGGAGAGCCTGGAAATTCACCACTGAGTGCCCACATGGAAGAAGGGTAAATATTGAGATGGAGAAAAGGACCAAGTGCAGGGGCTGATAATTTGTGCTGAAGCAGTGGGAAGTGTGGGAAATGTTATACAGGCCTAAGCATAGGCAAGGCAGTGATGTTTATCCAAGGTGAAACTCAATCTGGGGAAGTGGGTTCAGACTACCTTTTTTTTATAAAGCAGAGATATTAGAAATTGAAAAGGCCTCTCTTCCTATCACATTTGAATAATTCCTTACAAAGCAATAATTTTGTAGAGATTACTACCTTCCCTACTCCAGTTTAGCAAGACCTTGCTGAGGACTTCTGTGTGCCCTAAAGTTGGGAAGAAAAGGCAAGAGATCAGAGGAATTGTGCAGTGGACTAGGTACTACATGCAGTAATTTCATTCCTATCTCTGCTGCTCAGTGTGTTTGGTCAGAAAAATTAGTTACTGCTCTATAACTCAGCTTTTTTATGCCCACATATTGACTGAGAAGATACTTATATATTTCTGTGAAAGGCTCAGGGATTAAAAAATCTTGTGTGTTCTTATTATAATAAATACATAAACTTTCATAAATAAGGCTGTAAACAGGAACTTCTCGCAAAAGATATATGAAAGAAAATGAATAAGGCCACCAAGTTTTCATTTGTCAGTTTAACCAAGTTACAAATGACTTTCAAAAAACCTTGAATGTTTCAACATATTCAGCACCCCAAATGTTCTCACACTGATTCATCCATCTCTTTTTGCTGTGATATACCTTAATAGCTAAAAGTGAAAGGATTTTGGAGACATTGTAGTGTTATTTTTTCATAACATATGTATAGAATAGTGTTTAAAGTAGTTCTGATATAACTTAAAGGTATTTGAGTATATAACCTTGCTTTCTGTTTTTTAAGGATCCACCAATGGCAGTGACCCTTGGACTGAGAATGGAAGAAATGATTTTTAATCTTGCTGACACACATTTATTTTTCAATGATTTAGAGGTAAGAATCAAATGAACACAAACACTGTTATGCCTGGGTTTTTAACATAGTGTTTTTGCTGTGCATTAGTCTTTGTGGTTTGTAACATTTTTCTGCCTACCTAGACTTGAGTATACTCTAAGCAGAGATGTTAACCAAGTGGCAATGACTTTCCATGACACCAGAGTCCTCTGTGAAGCTCAGTGAATTTGCAAAGTACCCTTTCCTCTCTTGTCCTATGGTCATCTTTCAATTTCCATGGACTTAGTCATTTCTGTAGTCTTAGTGGACTTAGTCTGTAGTCATTTCAAGGAGGGGGACACATGTGCCTCCCATTCTTTATCTTCAAGTTGTCTATGTTCACTTTTGGTGGGTACCATCATCTGACCACAACAGACTGTGTTCTTCTCTTCCTATACCTGAGTAGCCTTTTGGCCACAGCCCCCTGCTTCTTGCTCAGTGGTAGAAGAGCAAGAAGCTCCACAGACTTCATTTCACTCCAGGAGGCCAAATCTGCTAATGTGGAAAGTGACAGTCTTACAATTATATATGTGTCAAGAGATAGGAGTTTAAAACAATTCTCAAAATAAATTATGGGATTTTCAGACCTTCTCCTGGTCTAAATTAGTTGTTTTCTCAGTCATACTGGATCTCAGAATTCCCTCTTTGGACAGATATTTTGCCTCTAATGGCAGTTGGAAAAGTCTGAGGTTTTGTCTAAAATGCCAGAGAAAGGTCTCTGATGAACAAGTAGAAAAAATAAGTGAGATTTTTCCATTCACTTGGACATTGATTTTTCTAGTGTAGGCAATAAGAAAAGCAGAAAGTACCAGGCTGTCATCCCTTGCAGACCTCATTTCTTCTCAGCTCTTTTAAAGTCAAGGAGCTGGGATCTATTCACCTATACCTGAGCTGCACTTCCTCCTTCCAGCAACACAAATGCAAATGAAAACCCTGGACATGCCTTTTCCATTCAGTGTGTTTATCCCAGTGCTACTGAGTCATCACTTGACAATGCAAATGCATTTGGTGAATGTTCTCTTTCTGGTGCCCCATAGCAGGGACTGATTCCAAATCAATTTTTCAAAGCATTGCTTAGATTTCTTTTTAGCAGACCTTTGCCCCTGGGTGTTCAGATTCCATAACTTTAAACAGTTTGGTAGCATGTAACCAGAGTTCTTCAATCTTGTTCTGAGTTCAGTTGGAAGAGTTCAGCAAAAGGGAGCTTTACTCTCTTTCCATACCATTTTATTCTTGATTATGGCCATTAAAGCTTCATTCCTTTCTCTCATTATTTGTTTTCTTTGTAGATCTCAGCTGTCATAGGTGGATCATCACATTTTGTATATTCTTCTTAGGGTGGTTTTAATGTACTGTCCAAAAAAATCATACTCCGGCTCATTCCAAGATTGAACAGTATCCAAACAGTTTTCAGTTTTAGATAAATCAAAAATACTACGTGGGGACTCTTGGAGTAAATCAATCAGCATGAGTATCTTAAAACCAATTTCTATATGAAATTAGGTATTTTCTAATCCATAATTTGTCTTTGTTTCGAAACCAACTATCATAAAATTGATATTTTATTGATATAAAATTCCAAGCCTCTTGTTCTGAAATGAGCTATACGCACACAATCTGGCATAGGCAAGAAGACCTTCAGTCTTCTTTCTTCATAGCAAATGAGATAGAGTTTCATAGCATCTTATACCAAAGCACATAGGGGCATTCTTTAATAGAGAGACTAATAAATCTGTTTACATTCATTTTCAGAGTACCCGAACATTACTGAATATTACCTCATAGTACATCTGCACAGATACATAGAATCATAGAATGGGTTGGGTTGGAAGGGACCTTAAAGATCATCTAGATCCAACCCTTCTGCCATAGGCAGAGACATCTCCCACTAGAACAGGTTACACAAAGCCCCATCCAACCTGGCCTTGAACATTTACAGGTAGGGGGCATCACACAAATGTGTTCATGATGACCAGGTAATGAATTTTGAGAATTCTCCAGTTCTGACCTGGTGTCTTTCACGTTTCTCCATTTCTCTTTCTCTTTCCATCCTCCCCCAGGAGAGGGGAGGTGAATACTGAGCTGCTGATGGCCACGGCCATCAACACACAAGACCTTCAGTTTTTACTAGAGGAAGTGAGATAGGCCTTTATTCACTAGACAGATTACTTTTCTTTTCATCATCTCACTTTTTTAATGCTGAGCCATCAGGTCCCATACCTTCTGTCTTCTTTCATCTTCATCCCACACTAAACCTAGTGGCTCTAGACATGCCAGGGGTAATGGACTAATGAATCTCTCTTCCTGTAATACTGACTCCAGTCACTACATCTAAGCTCTTTTTTCCCCTGACTTTCTTCATTGCAAACACTGCATACCAAGGTCTAGTAATAATAACCAAGTTATTGAAAGCTCTCACATACAAAAATAAAGTTTTCCTTCCTCTATGCAAATCTGTCTCACTACAATGACTGCTGATGCAGAAATTCCGATGTGTTGAGACATTCCCTGCTGACCCAGTAACCCATGTTCTAATCATCCAAGCTGCACTTTTATTTCAGGCTAGGCTGTTCTCCAGCTATTTCATTCTCAGTGTATAAATTTTAGTTAGTTTGAAATGTATCACTTGGGAGGGCAGTTGGTGTTTTGCCATGAAAATGGGAGGCTGGTGCTCTCGAAAGTTCATGTGCCTGAACAATTCTTAGAGATGAGACTCAGTTCCGTAATAATATCCAGACTAATGCATTATATTCTCAACCTGGTAAGGAATAAATTGAAGGTTTTCTCCCTATCTCAGTATTAATTTTAAGTCAGCTTTTAGAAGTGTTGTTAGGACATACTACACATGCAAAACAATTTCTACAAATTGCAAAGAGAAATTTGGAGATGAATCGTTCAGCTCCATTATCCCCTGCATTCCCAGAATGATGAAGAAAAAAGATAAATTCTTTCAAACAAACTGAGTTACATTTCCATTTTTCTGATAACCCTACAATATTTTTAAAAAGATTTTGTCATCTTTTTTTTTTTTTTCTCACTAGGAATGGGAATGGGAAATAAAAATTAGATTTAGACTTGTAATTTGTGAGGCACGTCAAACTACTTCTAGCAGAGAGTTCAACCTATGCATAAAAATGGTATTCTGTCTAGCCTGAGAAACATAGTGCTGAATATACTCTCTGTAATAATTTGTGTTCAGTGTGTTGAGCCAGTGTTTTTACTGGATAATAAAATTCCTGTCAATTCCAGGAGGATATATTTAATGGATATTTGTTGTTTCTGTACTGTCAGATTTTCAGGCTCTAAAAAATGCTGCTTAGAATTGACTGCACTCAGATATAATTTAAATTAGTATTGCTTCAAGCAAAAGACTCTTATTGTACCTAGATTCTCCTCCTGTATTCTAAATAATAAGAAATCTATTATATCCTTCTTAGTTTTGACATTGCACTGACAGTGCCACTATACTTGAATGTAACAAATACTGTGGCTGATGTGAAAAATATATTATCTTAATATTTAAAGTGACAGAAAGTTTTCTTTCTTTCCTTCTTCCTTCCAATGTTTTAATCTCTTTTACAAGATAACTCAGATCTAGTGTTGTGCCACAATTTGCCTGCATCTTTTGGGAAAAGTAGAGTGTTGTCTCTAATTTGCTCAAACCATCAAACCTTTTTTGGTCAAACCACCAAACCTGCTTTTTGTTTTTGCTTTTTTTTCATCATTTATGTGAATTTGTAAAATGTAAAATTTTTAGTTGAAGTGGATGAGTAGGTGAGAAAATAAAGTAAAATGAAGCAAGGAGTGGTGGGCACATGAGTTTATTGTTGGTCAGCAAATGTGTATCCCCAGTATGGCGAGGAGGTAATCAGAGATCTGAAAGGATAAGAGAAAGGGAGAAAGGAGGAGGCTGGGAAGTGCTGTTGGGTTTGATGTGGCTGGAGATTTAACAACCTTTCTGTAGGGACAAGGGGCAAGTAATCAGAAAATGAACAGCATGTTCCCCTAAACTCCTGTTCCTGGAGGCAATGATCAAATTGTGAGATAAAAAAGTAAAAGGAAAGAGCCAAGCCTTTGCCACCTACTCATATTTACCTTAATAATGAAATTAGCAGCAGAACAGTTACCTGGAATTTTCAAGGCTATAACAATGTAGCTGAAGAGCTTAATAAAACCCAAACAATAGCAGACACTCCTTATCTATCAGAGCTTCTTTGTGCCCTCCATTTAATTAATACACCTTCAAATCCATGGAACTGAATTTTAAAATTATCTTATAATTTGATGGGCTCCTGGGAAACCTGTGAAGGTGTTGTTCAGATATTGCTAAGTACAGAATCAGAATTTGTCCCAGAGGGGCTTTCTGTCTGATTTTTTAGTTTCCTACAATGGGTCAAGTACAGTTGCATTTCTTCTAGTGTGTAAGTAATAAGTAAGGATAAAGAAATTAATTTTTCATTTCACCTGCCATTTGCACTTTTCTTTCTCTTTTCATTGGCTATTATACAAGAAATCATCCTCTTTAGAATAGTATACAGCTCAAGATAATCTCATCAGACAGAACCAAAAAAAATTTATTTTTCTAGTGAGGAGAATGGTTCATTTCTGTTCTTTGAATGCAGCTCTTTCATGCCTGTCTTAATGGATTAAGCCAGATGGGCAGAGTTTGGCCACTCACTCTTTTAATCTTGACATAGAATTCTAAATTATTTCTTGTATGATGTAGTGAAATTGAATATTTGAGAATTAAATTATATGTGTTTATTTTATACAAAAATGCTGATTTATTTTTTAACAACTTACTTGTGTGGGTAAAGGTCTGTTAAATTTTCTTTCAGTGTAAAGCAAACATAACAGAAAGGAAAAATAGTCATTCCCCAACTCTAGGAACTTGTTGCATACACATTTGGAAATCACTCCCCTGTTTATATTTATTTTTTATCTGAACAGTTTAGGTCTGGTACTTGACTGAGACTGGAAACTTAGAACTCTGTACTCCTGCATGCCACGGAGAGTTTGAATTAAGTGCTGCTTGTCTGCAACTTTATTTGAAGTAGATGACTCAGGCAACTCTATTTGAGGCACAGAACTGTGCATTTTGAAAGCTCAGCCTCATTTTATCTTACTGATGAGGTTATATTAGCTGAAAATACTATTTAGGGAGTAATTTTAAAATACTCCCCTAAGCTTTTTGTAAACTATATTAGGATTATCTTCACAACAGCTATTTTAAATATTAAAAAAAACACAGGAAAGTAAAATCTCTGGACAATAAATTTCAGGCATGTCTGTGGATTAAGATGTAAATTCTAGCAAGCACAAATTCTAGACAAAAATACAATGCCTGTTTATATTTACTCTTGCATAGTGGCTTGAGTTACATATTTATTTATGTGCTTCTCCCACATTTTTCTGTCCTTTTGCCATAACTGCTGTGCAGAAAAGGACATTTGATAGCTATCTAATTATGAAACCATCTTGGAGAGTAGCTCAGTTTTGCAGTACACCTTAGTTCTCTGGAGTTACTTTCATCCCTTCTGAAAGTAGAAAAGAATGAAATGCTTGATTATCTGATTTGCAGCCAAAGGCATTTGGATAAACCAAGAGCAGAATCTGATAAGTATCCAAATTTCTAGAGCCTTAAAAGAAATTACATGTCTGTGGAGGTTCATCACTATCATCTTTTAAGAAGAGGAGGAATAAGGTTTAGGTGATTTTAGAATATTGGCATACTAAAGAGACTAAAAATTGGATTTGAAATTGTTGGGTTTTCTTCAATTAAAATAATTTTTTAATCAATAATCACACCAAAATTACATATCTCTTTTCTAAAGGCTTATTTTAATTAAGAATTTCTACAGTGAAAACTGTATTATTTTAAAGGCTGTATTATTTTAAAGAAATTGGTTGTAATAGGAAACTGAACGCGTGCATATGCTGCCATCTTCTGGTGCACTTAGTGGCCTGCACCTATCATTTATTTTCTGTACTAAAAATGTAGGGAGCATACTCTCTTATAAGGTAATTTATGATTTGATTTTTTTTTTTCAACAGGAGTGTGATCAAGTTCATATAGATGACGTTTCTTCTGATGATAATGGACAAGACCTAAGGTAAGATAGAGCACTTTTGCTTCTTTTTTTTTCTTCAAAGATTAAATAAATTGAGCATTTACAGGAATACATTATATTTATTTTTACTGTATTTTGGGTGTTTGCAGTACCTACAGTTTTGCAACTGATGGCTTCCATGCAGCTGCAAGTAGTGCAAACCTTTGTCTGCCAACAGGTGTAAGAGGAGGGGTTGACTGGATGAGGAAGCTGGCTTTTCGTTATAGAAGAGTAAAAGAGTTGTATAATACTTACAAGAACAACATAGGAGGTGAGTTTATTTGTCAAAATCCATTTAGAATGCCGATCAGATTAAACTGCATGGCGATGAACTCCCACCAAGGGAATGTGCCTTGGAAGCCACAAAGTGAATGGAAAGTCAAGTGACTGGACCTTGGGCTATTGAAAGCTGCCATCTGTAATGACAGAGCTGGCATTGTGCTGCTGTGCAGGAGAGCCAGAGGTGAGGAAGCAGATCAGACTTCCACTTGGCATCCGCAGAGCTTATGCTCCTGCAGACCCAGCTCAGCTATGCCTATTTACCAATTGGTTGACTGACTTATTCTGACTTATGCTGTTATACTAGGAAGGAGGTTGCATAGTTTCCACAGCACAAACTGGTTGTGACTGGCCTATTCCATCCTGAATTTTCATGATCTAGTTGGTAACAACTCTACTGGGTACCTGCTAGTTTATTTTCAGCAGTGGATGCAAGGAAACCATAGCACTGCTATACTGCTAGCCCTCTTTTTTTAATCAATCTCTTAAAATGTTAACTGTGTTAGAAAGGAATCAGAATCTCATCTGGGCTCAGAACTTTCCTGTCACTGTTTTCAATCATGCTCTTGTCCATGACAACCGGCTTGTAGGAAATCAAGCAGTAGTACTGAAAGGATCTGCCCTGGAGGGTCCTGTGTGACTTTCAGAAGCAGCCAGTGCTCTTCTGAGGTAGGGAATATGTCAAATGACTCCTTCAAGGAGAATCTGTGAGAACAGTGAACACTTACAACTCTTCAAGAGTTGATACAGACACAGCTGAGGACAACCCAACCAGGAAGAAGTCCAAGTGAACACTCTCATATAATGTGGGCTTTTTCAAGTCATCTGAAATTTGTTTCAAAGAAAGCTAAAACTCAAAGAAAGATCAGCTTCAGCAAAAACAGACATTTGGGTGTTTTTTAGCACTTTCTGCAGTCTCCCAGAAACAGCAAACATTACAACTAACACAGTCAGTGAATTAGTCATTACCTTAATCTTTTCCCAAAATATGCAAATCTAGAAGCTATTTTTCACTTTTAGTAATTCAGAGTCTTTACTTGCCACGGGAAGAAGCAACAGGGCCAAAAGATGATAGCAGATGGTTGGCTTTCACTTGCCCTGCCTTACCCTTTGTTGGTGTCGTGAATGGATTTTTTTTTTATATAGTAATACTACTTGAAATAGCATTACCCAAAAGTTTTCTGTATTTTCTTAGATCCCCTAAGGTATCAAAGATTCTAGAGCTGTTGCATGTCATAAAACTATTAGCTTTATTAGTAAAAGACTAAGTCCAAGAGCACATCATAGGGAAATAAATTAAGAGAAACAATAGTTGTTAAGGTAGAATGCAATATGTGATGCATTGTATTTCATTTTTTATTTGTTCCCACAAATCCTGCTTCTGAATTCCCTATCAGTGGGCATCCATACCCTAGTTCTTAGATTTTTTAGTCATCTTTTTATCACATATGTATCTATTTATTTCAAAATAGCTGCTAAAAGGCAATAGAAGGTTAGATCTATGTATTTTCAGGTTGCTTCATTTCAGTCTTTTGAAGGAAGCAATCACCTCCTGGCTTCTATCAGGAATAGTGTGACCAGCAGGAGAAGGGAAGTGATGGTGCCCCTGTACTTAGCACTGGTGAGGCCACACCTCAAGTGCTGGGTTCAGTTCTGGGCCCCTCACTAGAAGAAAGACATCAAGGTGCTGGAGTGGGTTCAGAGATGGGCGACCAAGCTGGTGAAGGGTCTGGTGAACCCATTCTGGTGAACCAAGCTGGTGAACACACCCTTTGAGGAGAGGCTGAGGGAACTGGGAATGTTTAGCTGGAGAAGAGGAGGCTGACAGGTGACCTTGTTGGTCTCTACAGCTACCTGAAAGGATGTTGCAGAGAGGTGGGTGCTGACCTCTGCTCTCAAGTGAACAATGACAGGACTACAGGAAATGACCTGAAGCTGCACCAGGAGAGGTTTAGGCTGGATATGAGGAAGATTTTTTTTTTACTGAGAGAGTAGTCAGGTGTTTGAATTGACTGACCTGGGACGTGGTGGAATCACCAGCCCTGGAATTATTTAAAAAATGTGCAGATGAGGCACTTCAGGACACGGTCTAGTGTGCAGGGTGATGCAGATATTGATATATATTTTTTATTTATTTTATTGGGGGGAGAGCATGTTAACTGTTGGATGCCATGAGCTTAGAGGTCTTTTCCAACTGTGGTGATTCTGTGATTATCTTCAATATTCTCTGACATTGCTTGATATATATTGAAAAGCAAATAAAAAGAACAATTTAATGAGACTTGAAGACAACAGATTTGCTCTTTGATAGTTGGGTTTGGGGGATTTTTTTTTTTTTTTGTTCTAGTGGAACTTAAAGTGGAAAGAACGACCATAAAGTCTATACATAATGCATAATTTAATTTTTCTTTTCTTTTCGTGCTTTTTTACATAAAAGGACTGCTGGGTCCCGCTAAAAGAGATGCATGGTTGCAATTAAGAGCAGAGATTGAAGCTCTGACAGACTCCTGGCTAACAAATGCACTCAAATCATTATCAATTATCAGCACAAGGTATGTATTTGAGTCTAATGTAAAAACCTTTCTAGCTTTGGACTTTTAATAGCTATTCTCTGACATCTAGGTTACAATAAATTAGTTTCTTTAAAAAACAGTACAGGTCTAATATGACTCTGGAATAGGACAGGAAAGGTTCTGGAAAGGTTCCCTGGGAAGTTCCCTATTTCATTTACAGTGATATCAGCATTTACTGAAAGTAGTATGAATTCCATTCTAAAATGTGATAAACATCCCTGTGTACACTGAAAACGTGTTGTAGAATTCTGAACCAGCCTTTATTATCTTCTGGGCTGCATTCTGTGTTGTCTCTCTGTTCTCTCCTTGTCTCTCTGTTCTGTCCTTCAATGCTTGTGCCTATTTGCAGTGCTACCTATATACTATTTAGATCTCAGAACACAAAATCATGTCCTTCCAGACAAATCAGTATGTGTTAGCTTTCAGAAGACCAAAAATCTCTTTAAAATGAATTGGAAGTCTGGGTGCCTAGAGATTGGACATAAAATGTATTGTTCCTTTGAAATAATAAAACTGAATACTGCTTAGTCAGGCATGTAATGTGTAATCAGAAATCCAAAAAAAATCTGGGTTTAAGACATAAAAAAAGAACCATGTGAATCTATCTTGCCTTCTGAACATGTCTGACAAAAACTCAGTGTCAAATGGGAAGAGCAAACTTGGAAAGATATGGAAAACTTTAAACATAAAGACTTTTGCAATATGCTTATCTCTTAATTGTTTATTTGACAGTGTCTTGAGCACCTTGAGGTAAAAAGAAAAAGGATTCTGTGAGCCATTGTGTTTAGCTCTGCACTTCTTTCTTAACTACCAGTCTTCAAAAAGAAGTAATGAAAGCCCATTGAGCACTGGTTGGAAGAGTCTGCAAAACTGTTACCAGTTTCTTAGGACTGTTAGATAATTGTTATTTGTCTTGCCTTCAAAGACCTGTACAACTATAAATCTTCAGAAGCTATCCATGAGGCATCTAAATGTTGCCTGAAAGGAAATTGAGATACATTACAGCAGGAATAGTAGCCTAAGGACTTGTTTGGAATTTGTGGAAGACCCAGAAGGAAAAATCAAAACTATTTGCTCTCAGCTCCATGTACACACCACAGTCACATTCGTGTTCCAGTCCATCAGTGCCTAAAGCAGCCTGGCACTGGGTTTTGTGTTGTGCAACTGCTACCATCCCCAGCATTGCCTGCTAGCTTATTAACATGTTTCTCCCTCTTCTTAGAAATATGCTTACTCTTGAAACCTGAGAAAAGTTATGTCATTGTGCAGAAATGTCTATTGGCTGCTTATTTCTCCTCAAGACAGGAGTAACAAATGAATTTTTCTTGGTCTTCTAACTCTTTAATTTGGCTGGCAGCTACTGTTGATTAATTGCCAGTGAGAAAATGATGCTTTCAAATCATTTCAAGGCCTCTTTTTGGAGGCACTTGATGATCTTAAATATCTATATTTTAGTGGACCCATCTTCAAGGACCTAATTTTTATAAATCAGTGTGGAATATTTCCTACAAATTAGGCCTGCATACTTATAGGATTTTGCCAAAAGTTGCATGTATATTTTTCTGGAAGGGATGGTGCTGAGCAGTACTGCTGTGTGAGTGAAAGTCAGTGTTGAAGAATCTTGAGTATGCTCTCCACAGCTGGTTAACCTTATCAGTATTTGGGTAATGGTTATAAACTATTTAAATTTAAACTATTTCTCTCATTTTAGGAGTAACTGTGTAAACGTGTTGGTAACAACAACCCAGCTTATTCCAGCACTTGCAAAAGTTCTACTATACAGCTTGGGAGGAGCTTTTCCTATTGAAAATATTTACAGTGCAACCAAAATAGGTAAGAAAATTATTCTTTCATCCATTCTGACTACATTGCGTCGCAAATATTTTTTTTTTCCAGTAACAGATGGATTCCAGGCCACTTCCCTGGCACTTGGTATGTTAGGCATAAGATTTCGGCATTGCATGTGTTCAGATGTGTTTATGTTGATAAATTCCAAAGTCACCCTATTTTCAGTGATGCCTGAAGGAATTAAGTTCCCCATACTGATTAAGAACCCCAGAAGGTCCTAAGTATGGTACAAAACCCTAAAAGTGTGCAGAAAATCATGAAGAAAAGTATTTTATTAATTAAAATCTGAGCAGAACTTCTCTTAAATAGATGCAGCTCTGACCCTCAGCTCAATAGGCCACAAGCTTTTTCTGGAAGTACATCAGTGATGGTGATGACAAGCTGTGCTGATGGAAATGCCACCAGGGCACTTCCCTGCTCTGTTGACAACTGTGTTACTTTTGTGTATCACAGTCTGGAAATCTATGGGTTTTGGAAGCAGCATCCAAATTTTTTCTTGCAAACCAAAAAAGTTATCATTCCTGTGAAATGTGACAACCTACAGTGACCGATAATTTTGGCAGATTTCCTGATTTTTATTATTAATTCAGGAATGTCTAATTTCTATACCTATGGCAACCTTTATAGCATGGAGTATGACACTTCATTGACAAAAGCGTTACAATATATTCCCTAAATTATTTTTACAAGTGAAAAAAATAAAGCATATTCTAACAGTGTCAGAAAATACTATTACACCAGCCAACCTTTAATTAGGTGTAGCTGTTCTCTAGACACACATACCTCATATAATTTAAAAACCTAAGTCAAAGCATGAAGCATCCCAAATACCTCTAAGCATTTAGTACTGAGCAGCCTCTGGAATTAATATAATCTGCCATACAGCCTGTATTTTTTTGATTCAGTTGCCAAGACTGCACTCAGACCAAAGGATGGAGCATTAAAAAATAGTGCCAACAGCACAGAAAAGGTGTGGTGAAGTGAAGCACAGTCTCTGGAGACTGTCAAAATAATTCTTCAGCAGTAATTCCTTCTGAGAACAGTGTGGCTGTTGTTACACCCCTTTTCAAAACACAGCAAATTCTGGGGTACAAAATCTCTCTCTACTTTTCATCTCAATGATCTCTGCATTGTGTTTAGCACAGGACTGTGCAGCTACTGCTTGCCGGCACCAAAGTCTGGCCCACATTCAACATACATTTGATGTTTTCCTTAATCATAAGCTCTTTTTTGTGGGCCAGCTTAAAAAAAGCAGGAGGAGAGCAGTAAGGATTGGATGTCTAGAAATCATGAGTTTGTGAGAAGAGACTAAAACCTGGGACAGAGATAGACATGGTAAAAAAACAAGGTTAAGAGCTGTTGAAGAGAGGAAATAAATACTCTTTCTCTGCTGATGGGAGGTATGACAGTAGGTAAAGATCTCTTTAGGTCTTTTGTAGGTCACTTGTCAAAGAGAAAGTTAAATATGGAGATCACCTGTGGGAACAGTGAAATCATCATATTAGGTCAGTTTCACCACAAGCATTTCTTGGTAAAACTGAACCTCCAGTTTAACGAAAAGATCGGTAGATGACTTTGCTTTGTCCCTTTCAATCTTGGGTATTGTTGTTTCTGGCTTAGCCTGCTTGATTCTACATTTCTCCAAGGGAGCCAAATGCTTCATGGAAGTTCTCACAGGAACCTGTTGTCTAATTTTGTTTTGCTTGTATATTGCTCTTCAAACACTTTTTCCCATTGCTATGCTATTCATTGTTGCAGATACATTACAACTAAAATTTCTGCTTCCCTTGAAAAAATATTATTACATTAACAGGGAAATAGTTGAATTCAGCTATTCATTCACTGACATTCTTTTTAGCCATGCTACTAATTCTTTTGTTTTAGTGGTTTTTCTATAACTCCTAAGAGATTTAGTTTTACCTGCAGTGGCTTAGCATCATTGAGGAAATTGCTTCTCATCAGTTTGGGTTCTAAATTCCAAGTTTCAGAACTTTAAAAAAGTAGTAGTAACACTGTCTTATCACTGCAATAATCCTTTTTAGGGCTTTGCCATAACTCATTTGATAGCTTGAGTAAGTAGTGCATTGTTTTTCAGGCAAAGAGAGCTGTTTTGAGCGTATAGTGTCCAGATTTGGCACTAACATAACTTATGTTGTGATTGGAGATGGCCGAGATGAGGAACATGCAGCTAATCAGGTAACTTCACTCTGAAATCTTATCTCATTTATCTTCCAGGAAAAGAAAGTTGCTTTGAACGAATAATGCAAAGGTTTGGCAGAAAAGTAGTATATGTTGTAATTGGGGATGGTGTAGAAGAAGAACAGGCAGCAAAAAAGGTAACCTGTCTCCTGAAATGTTGGTGTGATACATAGCTACTAATGCAAGCCTTTCTGTTTGCATTTCTCTCAGTGTGGCACAATGACAGAATGACAAATAATTTCAGTTCGCAGATGCAAGGCAGCAAAAGCATGATGAGATCAAAACTCAGAGTGAAATGAACCATTTGGATTCTAGCATTTGGTTCACTTGCATTTGAAAAGAAAAAAAAATATATAATTTTTTTAAATTAATGAAAAATCATTGCATCAAATGTGTCTCACTAGCTTCAACAAATTAAAGATGAACAGAGGAGATGGAAACATGATGGTTGGGTGGTATTTTTCTTTAAATGGTGAATTCAGGGAGGTTTCAAAAGAACCAGGTTTCCCTGGTTACAAAGACCAGGGAAAAGCATCGGAAGGACTGTGCAAATTCTTTAGCTAACATAGATGAAGATCTGTAATTTACTGGAGCAAATATGGTGAACATATAATTTGCTTCAAGAAAGATGTGTCTGAAAAAGGAAAATTAACACAACATAGAGAGGGTGCACAAAATCTCTGTTTCTAAACCAGAGCAATTTCTTTACAAACACTCAGTTTCTCTCAATATAATAATTCTAGTTTTATCAGGTAAGTTTTCAACATTCAGAAACAGATCACATAAGTAATTTGCACCATACTTCTCAGTATAACCTCGGAAGTGTGCAGAAAGTGACAATTTTTGCCTCATGATGTCTGCACAGGACAAGTGGCATAAATATCATTGTGATAGGAGCAGCAAACTAAAGTGCCCTTTAAGTGCAAGAGACCGGGAATGGAAACAAAATGAAAATAGCCAAAATGCTCATTCCAAATGGTTCCTTAATATAGGTACCGATCTGGTGATGGGTCTTTTATAGTTTGTGTTAAAGCAAGTAGGTTGGATTGTGTACTTTCCAGTTTGGCATGCTTTTGTCTTAATGCTGGCTACATTGCATGGATAGATAGAGAATTTAGAGAGATGGATTAATAGAGCACGTTACAAATAGATCTGAACAGAACATGAATGTACTGAGGTTTTTTTTTCTCTCCTGACAAATTGCTGAAGGAGAATAGTGCATATACCTGCATCTCTCCTAGACACTGATGCTTTCTGGAAGATAACTCTTATCTTTTTTTAAACAAGAAATGTGTAATTTTCTTATCCAAAGAGTTTTGGTTTTTTCCCTTAGATGGAGAAAAAGATAATACAACTCTGTTTCAAAGTGTTGCGTGTGAAGTCTCTCTTAATGAAAGTCTTACAGCCCTTTAAATGATCAGTCGGTATTTTGCAAAGTCTAAGAAGACCAGAAAGGGATCTCCTATTAATGCTGTCATGTGGGTTTGCATGCTAACAACAAGCACACAGCCCTTACTAAATAATGAGCTCTTTACAAAGAAACTATTAAAAAGGCTGTCTAATTAATTTAAGTTGAATTATTAAGCTCAGATCTATTTTGGTCTGATTTTTGTCAGTATTTTACTAGCAAAAATCAATCCAGAAACAAAGTTGCGTAAAAGACATGGTGGTGATCTGACCAGCCTTGTGTGTCATGTACCACCCTGTGTCACCATGTTCATCTTTCCTGACCTTTTACCCCCTCTAACAAACACAGCACAACATGCCTTTCTGGAGGATATCCAGTCATTCGGACCTCTTGGCTCTCCATCAAGCACTGGAACTAGAGTATTTGTAACTGTGTTCTAAAGCTGGCGATCCTTTCTTTTATATATATATATATATATATATATATAGACACATATATATATATATATTTCAAGTACACTGAATTTTTATGTGTGATTCAATGCCTCGGGCTTTACACATATGAATTGTCTTAAGAAGTGAAGAAATATTTGGAATTTAAAATTCCAAACTGAAGAATTCAGATTGCTGAATGGAGTTGAAATGTTAGCGCTACATAAGGAAGCTCTATGGTCTTATATATGCAACATTTTAAAATGAATTAAAACTGTGGAGGTTGCTGGTACACACCAAGTGAGCCCTGACAGGAGTGAACAAAGGACTCGAACTGGCAAAGCACCAACACGCGTTTTCCAGCCGACAAGGTGGTGTTCAACAACATTCCTCAAAATGGGAAATATTCTCAGCACTGAGGTTTGAACCAGACTTTAGCCTACCTAACCCAGAAAATATGAATTGGAATGCACTCAGACTGTATAATGACAATCCCGTCTAGACCTGTAATTTGTGTAAATTATTGATGAAAATAATTTACTGTTACTTTATTAGCAGCTGATTCTGGAAGTGGATTTAATTTTTCTTTCTTTTGTGGGGGGGGCAGGGGAGGGGGAGGGTTATATAATATTGTCTCTTTTATAAGTTTGGCAAACAGAATGTGCATAATGATGTGTTGTGCCTTAAAGAGAAGACTGTGTTTGTGTGTTATAATGTAATTTTGGTTAAAAACTATGTAGATAAACAAAAAAAAAAAAACTTTGTGATAATTTTTGACATGACCAAATTTGAAATTCAAAGAAATCAAAGTGCAAGGCTGCACCAAAGCATTTAAGTATTTGTTGCAGTAAGAAAAAATAATAAAGGAAAGTTTGTGTTTTTATTTGGATTCTGAATAATTCCACTGATGGACTGAGGAAAGTTAAGAGTATGTTGGGAGGCTGATACTGGGGACCGCTACTTGGAGAGCTTAAAAAAAAATGTTTAACACCTTCAGCATAATTTCTTGATTCTCCAAGGAGAGAACTAAGAGCCATATTCATGCATTAATTTAGTCTACTGAAAACCATACAGTGCACACATCTTCTGTGGATAAAAGAATAAATTCCCACCCAGCAGACAGAGTGCAAGTGGCATTACTGGAAGGTGAAACTGAAGTTAAGCCCAGATGGACAATTAGACACACTTTTTAGGAATGCACAAAAGATGTTACATTTACCAAATTCAGGATCAGCCCAAGCTGCTGAAATTGTGGGCATGATGACACTGGCCATTTCATACATTTACTCTGCTAAATATAATAGTGTGTTGGTAGTTTCTCCTTTCCGTTCCACATTTATGTGTCTTCTGTTTTGGGGTCAACGTGATTTTCCTCACCCATTTTTGATTGCAAAGGAACAATACAAAACGTTTTGAATATGGAAATTCAAATAGCATGTCAAGCATCTGAGGAGAGAATAAGGAAGGGATTTTTATTAATAAATATTGAGAAATGTGTTACCTTAATTTTTATAATTTCTATTCAAAATTATGGTCTGTACAGTGATAATTACCTTGCAAGTTTTAACCATGCTACCCTTTGGCTCTGGAAAATGAGTAAATTCCATATTGCACACAGGGGTCCCTTAGTGCTCCACTTGCAGCTTGAGCACTCTGCAACAACAGTGAGTGTTTTGCAATTCATAGTACAAGATGTTAACTGGTTTTTTTTTTAACACTGTATGTGGAGGCACCTGAGGTTTCCAGTGCTCTGTTTGAAGAGGTGTGTGCAAGAGAAGATGTTAAATGTAAATTCCAGAATGCCTGCACAAGCACTGAAATGAAGATCTTCCCTCTCTGTGCTGTGGGGGTCACCATATGCCTACTTACTGTGTAGTAACTTTGATTTAAACTTTGTAGGTTATATGACAGGTAGCTGGTTGGTGAAAGCTTGGAGCCAATAAAAATCCAAGGAAAACTCCTCTATAAATACAGAAAAAAGGGATTTCTTTGCTGTGTTTGAATTGGATATTTGAGTGACCAGACAGAAAACAATTAATAATTTGTTACCAGTGGACAGTTCAAAAACATCTCACAAAACTTACCACATAAAAAAACATTACACACTAGCTATTTGAGTCATAGATGAAAGTAGCCAGAACATTAAAAAACATGCTTATTTTCTTTATATTTACAGTACCTGTCTAGTCAGTTGTCCTGAAAGCACATTTTTCATTACAAGCTGTAGTACCAGCATTTTGTATTTTTGCAGGTGAGACTAAAGTATTTCTACTGGAGTAGGAAAAAAAGCTCAAACAGAGTCCTTCTCAAGTTCTAGCATCATAACATTGCATGAGAATCTCAATGTAAAAAATTTTTATAAAACAAAGAATTGGGATAAACTAGCTTTTTTGTTTTGTTGTTTGTTGTTTTTTTTTACATATCATAGTGTTAAGTGCATGAAGCAATATTACCTCTCAAGTCATTTCATCAGGCTTTCAGTGTTTTTTTACCTAAACAGATGTAAGAACAAGCAGTAGCCCAACAATAACTCTCAGTTCGTATAAAAGGTTTGTAGTGCCTTCATTGGAGTTGTGCTTAGCTCTCTGTGGCAGGTATGGCTCAATTCATATGCTGGGCTTATAGAGAGGAGATAAAGGCAAAAGGAGGGAAGTTTTATAGAGCTTGACAAAGTTCTGATTTTAACTTGAATTATTTGTGCTACTATAACAGAAATTAATTATTAAAAAAAAAAAAAAATCCAGAAAAAATGTTCGTCCAGACAAAACATGCAAGGATCTAGCTCAAAAACTTTAGCAATACTAGACTTCTAAACCAAATTTGCTGACCAATATTCTCTTGCTTAGGAAAAATTATGTTTCTTTATTGAAAAAAATTGTGTAGTACCTGCTTGCCTTGTAGAGAGAAATTACTCTGATACATTTCCCTGGGTGAACAATAGAAGGGAGAAAATGACCAAGGCAGAGCCATAATCACACCAGACTGTTCCAGATGGGCCTGAGTAGATTAAACTGAAGTTTGTCATCGTGACACCCCCTGCATTTCAGTTCAATAGCACCTTAATCAGAAACTGCCCTCCCTTCTGTCTCTCCTCTGAGTACAATGTCCTGTTTGTAAGTAATTTGGGCAAATGACATATAGATTATAATGACTTTTGCTAATACTCTAGCAGTTTTCAGTCAGTACAAAACCTTCATATCATTGAGCATTTGAATAGTCAGCTTGCAGACTAGAAATACAGCGTGATCTCAGTAAAAAGGTAGTATCTTAAGTAGATATAACTCTGTGCAGTTCAGTACATCAGTGAAAGAAGAGAGGGACAAGTCAAAATTATGCTTCTTTTTAGATGCCCATGGAGATTGTATTCAAAGATATAGGTGGTAGCCAGCTCCCAGATCTGGTTTCATTAGAATCCAGTGTGAGCAGCAGCGTTTGCATCTAAAGCAGGTGCAGAGAATGTTCCAGTGTAAGCACTGACAAAGGAGATGAGGCCAAATCAGAATCCTGTATAGAAGCACACTTCATCTCAGGGCAGATGAAATCCTGCAGCCCATTGGAATTCTGGAGTTTATTGTATGGACTTGCCCACCACAGGAAGACTTGATTTTAGCCGTGAGGTTGCATCCAGATCCAGGGTTTTGGTTCAAAAGCCATCTCTACTTTACCAGTTTGATGCCAGGCATATGCTCAGAAAGAATATGGTATTTAGCATCTCTGAAGAGGACCTGAAGTGACATGAGCCAAAATCCCAGCAATAGCAGCATTTTGGAGAAATAATTGAAGCCAAGGGTGTCTGTCATGTACTAGCAGATTATAGTTGATTAGGACGTACATAATTTAAGAAAATGTAAATGAAAACGAAAAGTCTGTAAAATTATGTACATCTTTACTATTTCTCAATAAATACACTTGGAAATGTCATTTTCTGCACTATACTATGTTGTAAGATGTTTGGTTTTGTGGTTGTAATGCTCCGTACACAGTATCTCTTAAGGGAACTAAGCTCAACTTTTGGACATTCAAGTATATCTGTGCTGCTTTTGGGATCCATGCTCGGAGCAGCCCTGCATCCCTGTGGTCTGGTAGAGACAGGCTCACTGCTCACCATCTGCCAGGTGGAACCACTATCAGAACCTCCTTCTGTTCCTCACCAAGGGGCATTGGTCCAGTTGCAGCATGAAGGACA
Source organism: Calypte anna (assembly GCF_003957555.1). Lineage (NCBI taxonomy): Eukaryota > Metazoa > Chordata > Aves > Apodiformes > Trochilidae > Calypte > Calypte anna. The sequence continues at coordinate 59,445,387 of NC_044246.1, read as the reverse complement.
GCCAACACCTTTGTTATGGTGTCCTTGGAACAAAATTCAGAATAAACCAATTTGATGGTCTGCACACTCAGTGTATTCATTTAAATTCCCTTACCAATCCACTTACTAATGTTATGTTAATAACTTTCCCATGGGCAGGCGTTGTTCAGGTGACAGACAGGGCTACCGAAGAGAGACAGCCATTCCAGTCAAAAGTGAACCTAACAAAAACTTTGTTTTAGGGAGCTTCATATCTTTTTGAGGTGCTGATGTTTCTTTGTTGCCACCACAGTCTGCTTACACAGGCTTTAAGGCAGAAGTGGGACTGTAAGCACACTTGGAAATTATGACTTACAACCTTATGATCTTCAGAACAACACTGCAAGTGGCAAAGCCTCAGTAACCACAGCAGTTCAACCACAAGACACAGCTTGTAAACAGCAGAATTGGTTTTTTCCCCAAGATTTATATTAAAGGATGTCTGTAGCCAAGATAACTGCTCTGTATGTGCTTCTGCTCCAATTTTAGGAACAAGGAAGGCACACCAAAAATAGGATGGACAAAATATATAAGTCCCTTCTAGTGGGCAGATTGACCCAGAATAAACAGTGGTCTAAACAATGTGTTTCCCAGCTTGGTTTGCATTTGACTCTAGAGAAGATAAACCCTTTAGTACTGTTTCAGGAGACTGAGATAAAAGACAGTCAAAAAATAGTTACTCTCCCATTACAACTTTGGGAAATTTCAGAACTTTTCTCTTTTCACATCAGGATAAAAATGAGATATTGGGGTTTTATACTTAAAAACTTTTGTCTGGATTGCTGCAAAGCATTAGCTTCATTTCTCATTGCTGAGAAGATCAAGGCTCTAAATGGCTGTCAAAAGGTCCAGCATATTACGATTCACAGCACTGAACAAAAGTAAAAACATATTAAGAGCATTCATGAGTGAAGAAATAACTCTTCCTCATTTGGGTGCAAAATAACATTTCCTTATTATCAATTACTTGTAGAGATTGCTCAAGAAGAAGGAAGCAGAAATTCAGAACAGAATTATTTGTTATGTCTCTTCCATTGTTTGCCAAAGTGTTGTTATCTGTAGGGGATGTGCATTTAGGGTTGAGTTGTTTGATCTATTTTCTTTTTTCTAAACAAATAATGGATTCTGAAATATTTTGCAGATATTTATAAATCTGGGACAACCATTTCAGTTTCAAAAGCCCAAACAGTACAAAGGAATGCTGAGAAAGTCAGAATATCTCAACAGTTTGTGTTTGCATGTTAGTTTCTTTACCAATTTCAAGGCCATTTTTCAAGAACTAAATCTCTGACTTGAAACCACTAATAAAAATATGAAGAAGTTGTTTTGTTTTTCTGGTTGGGAGGGAAAGTGAAAAAGGGAGAAAATACCAGAGAGTTTCACAAAATGATGTTTAAGTGGAGGAGTGGAGAAAACCCTTTTTTTCACAAAGCACCATTCCCCAAATTTGTTTGATGAATTAGTGATTGAGCATCCATCTAAATATGGATTATTACAAATTCTCATAGACACTTCAGTAAGCATTATGCAAGAGACCAGAGAAGCCTGAAGGGCAGGATTTAAAGGGACTATATAATAAAGGAATCAGGCTAAAAATGGAGGTTAATTGGACTTGTATTTTCTGCTGTGCTCTCAGTGTCTGGGAGAGTGAAGTGCTACAGAGCAGCAGCAAATGGGAAGTGATTCACGTTTCCTAGGCTACAATACAACCTGCTGTGCCCTTCAGCAGGAAACACATACTTTTTCTTCATGAAAAAAAACCAACTGTAGCTATTTGGAAAATATTATAAACTGTTGACTCATTGAAACCAAAATGTGGTTTGGGACAGCACACACCAGCATTGATGAATGGAACATTTCTAGTCCTGTTTAGAGAGAGTGAATCAGGAACCCACCAGATCAGCCTGAAAAAAGTCCTGAACCATTGCAGGAGTCTGATGACTATGGCTTTCAGCTGGCATATCAGGTCCCAGGTCTTTACTTTCAGTTTTTCTGGGTTAGAATCTTTGTTTCTAAACTTCTGACTCAAAAAGGTACAAGTTTGGTCCCAGTAGTGAAGAGGAATGTTTCTGAAACCAGGGAAAACCAACTAACCAACCAACCAAAAAAATCCCACAAAAAATAATAAAATAAAACCCAAACCCAACAAAAAAAAAATCCTGAAAGGGAAGGAGAATAATTTTTTTAAAAAAATAATCTCCATCCTTACCCAGAACTAAAACCACTATGCCCAGGGTGAAGGGTTCTGGGAAAGTAAATCTTTCCAGATTTAGCAACTGTGGTTAACTGGTGAGGGGATGAGGGGTGAGGGGGTGCAGACAAGACATGGGAAAAGACCAGCAACCAGAAAGTGCATTTTCCCTGAGCAGTGTGTGGTGATCTGCCCTGTTTTACAGTACAACCTCATTATATTCTTTGTGGTCTGAAGTCCTACCCCATAGAGCTACCTTCTCTATCTGACTCATCAGCTCTGGTCTCTGGCTTTTTCCAGGTTCCTCTCTTTGATTCCCTTGTTTCCCTCTGTTTTTCCACCTTTCTGTTATCTAATTGCAGCTGTAGCCCTGTCAATTTAGCAGGATCCTGAATAGCAGATCCTGAAACTGTAGCAGCTCCTTGCAGCTTCTGCAGGGAAAAAAAAGAAGGCTCCATCAAGTGTTATGCTATGTGGGCTACAGAGAAGAGCAAATCCCTGCATTCCTGATTCCCTGCCCTCGTGGGATACTGGCCCTGTAGGAGAGCAATGAACACATAAGACCAGTGGTAAGCAGCTCAGCAAGATGCTCTACTCTGCCTTTGGTGTACAGGGCTGAATACATCCCTCTGCTACTGCTTACAGCCAGCATGACAGGCAGCAACTCTTGCTCATGTAAGAGAGGCAGGCAGGAGATGCCCTTCCAGAGCAGAAGCAGAAAACTGGCAGCAAAGACTTGTGCACAAAGAGAAAATGTGAGGAGTTTGTGAAACAAGCATACAGAAGGGACCTCCCTCCCTGGAGCTGGGGGCTGATGCACTGTGTACAGCTTGCTGGGTTGGTGTGAGGACACTGTGTCCAGTACTCCAAGTTTCCTGGAAAGGGGAGCAAACTCCAGGGACTGGGCAGCAGGACTTCTTTGCAGGGGGTTTTGGGGGGAGACTCCCACCCAGCCACTCACTCAGTCCTCAAAGTGATGGGGGAAATAAGAGAGCAGTAATGAGAAGGCTTGCAGTGGAGATGAACAAGGGGAGGCTGATTAGCAATTATTGTCCTAGTGAAAACAGTCTGCCCTTCAAGAAAATTTAGTTCTGATTAAATAAATATTTAATAACTGCATGGGGTAGTGGGAAATAAAAAGACAGACATTAAAACAACACATTTCCTCTCCCCATTCCCGTGTCCAACTTCACTCTGGAGCTCCTCTACAAACCCTGAGTAACACAGGCAGGATGAGGGAGTGTGGTCCCTACAATTGGTAAGTACACAGTGGTTCCTCTCTGCTGCTCCATTCTCCTGACACTCCTCATCCTCTCTGGCACAGGGTCCTCTGTGTGCTGTGGTGTGGATATCTGTGCCACCTCCTCCTCATATGGCCTTAGCATCCCCTTAGCTGCTTCTTACTCTTATTTTTAACCCCTCCTCCTCTGCCTGTGCAGTATTTCCTGCCCTTTCTGACACAGAATTTCCCAGAGATGCTGCCATTCTGTCTGAGGGGCTCAACCATGCCCTGCAGTGGGTCAGTTGGACCCACATGGAACCGGCTGTGTCCAGCAAGGGACAGCCTCAGCTGCTCCTCACAGGGGCTGCAGGGCATTTTCCTCAGCATCTGCACCAAAAATGGGTCAGGAGTGGAGTTATATATTGCTTAGATACAAGCTAACCCCACCACAATGTCAAATCTCCAGTTCCACATGATTTTCATGAATGGTAGAAGCCTGCAGGAAGAGGGGAAGGCTTAACAGGGGGAGACGCATAGACCCAACCACAGACAGAAAAGCAGAGGGTGATACAATGGCTTTTTCTGCCTGAATTACCCAGAGCCTATAAAGAGATCTCAGCACATCATAAACCTGCTCCTGGAGAACAGCTAATTAGGTCTCAACAGGTCTATCTCCTGATCTCTGGCTGCTACAGGCATGGCCATACCTTTTCACCTCCTGCCCATCAGGCATGCCACCTCCCCTATCACAGATCCATTCCCCATCCCAGCCCCATTCCCAGCCTCTTCATGGCCATCCTGCAGAGGAGCATCTTGCCTGCCCCAAGACACTAGGTAGCCCTGAGCTGCCATGAAAATGTCCATAAAATGTCACATAACTCATCCCTCCAGGATCTGAGCTTTTAGCAGAGAAGCCAGCATCTTGTTTGGAAATCAGCACCTGAGTGAATAAAAGTTACCTAAGCCATTTGGCAAGTAAGCTGTTAGCTTTTAGCAGTCCATGAGGCCATGGCAATTCACAGCCTCATGCAGACAGTTAAATAAATTAATTCTCCAGGAAATCGTTAGCTGTTATGGTGAAACCCTAGTAACAGTCAGCTGCAGTTGATTTAATCCATTGCAACACATTAAAAGGCTAAAAAGATGGTTTTCATTTATTTATCTCAGTGTTTGTGAGTATATATATTACTGTCTTAGAAGATAGCCTTTTCAGTCTCTGTTCACTGCTGCTCACTCCACCAAGTAAACTGTCTATATACGAGTATGGTTTTTAATAACATATGGATATTGCTTTCACTCATGCATAGGTCTGGCCCACTGATGACAAATGTGTGTATATTGCTCTATGAATTGTGTTTCAGCATAAAAACTGTTGCTTGTCATGGCAAAAAATCACCTGTGTGGTCCTGTGTGGCTTTCTTTGTGCCATCTCCTTCAGATAGTCCTGACTTGTCACCCTGAGACTGTACTTTGCATAGGGAAGGTGTTAGACATTACTGGAGGTGCTGGTCAAACTGCCAGCTTATTCCCTCCATACACAACTCGATGATGGCAGGAAAAAGATGGCAACAATGAGATGCTATTTTGTTCCTGTTTTATCCTCAAGATATAGGAATTGCAAGTGTAGGTCAGTGTATCCCTGTGGTACTGGATTGCATCCCCTTTATTCAGGAAGCCTGTTCAGGGAGAGAAAAATCCTCACAGGCTTTCCTTGCCACCCTTATCAGCATGCTTGCTCTCCTGCCAGAGCAAGGCTGCACCTCTCCATGTCAGGGGGATAAGGGGGGCTTGGTACCATGGGAGTCCTCTGCCTTTATCTCACCAGGATGTCCCATGAGTAGCCTGTAACACTATCTTTATGAGAGTGCATCAGCTTCACATGCTGTCTTTCCCACATGGAAAGCTTTTAGTTTGGTTTGGCTTTATGGTACAAGCCATGACTGGACAATATGCTACACTTCTGCAGCCCATGCAAACGTGTATTTACAAAAAACCCTTAATGACATCTGTGCCTCATGATCACTAACAAAAAACAAAACAAGGAGAAAAAAAATGGGTGAAGGAGGGAAATCAATCCACGTGTAGGGGGGTCCTCAGCTCAAGCAGTATGTTCATATTGATTTTAGAAATCTAATCCTATGCCAAACAATCAACACAGACTGACACGTAGCAGCTTATGGAGGTATGGTAATTAGCAAACCAAACTTCTCCTGTTACTCACTGAGAGCTAAAATGAAGGTTTTGTCCAAGCCCTGAATGGTTTTGATGAAGAATGTATTTCTATTCAACACTGAACTGCCTGGTGGCCAAAACAGAGGCTGTGTAGCCACACTCCATGGCCAGTTGAAAGGGGAAAGAGGCAAACCTTCCCAAGTCCCTTCTTAACATGGGCACCACTCACCTGGCCCCTCACCTTGCCCACCACAACCTTGCTTGCCACCATCCCAGTGAGAAGTGGGCAATGGCCCAGACAGCACTTCCCCTGAGGTCAATCCCCTGGGACCAAGAAGTCCAGCTCCCAGTGCTTTATCATCTCCAACTTGTTTTTTTCACCTTCCTTAGACTAAGCTGTTTCTTGGTGGTCCTACCTGTAAGGAACCTATTCACAGAGGAAAAAAACCCAAACACCTAATTTGGGCCCTCAAGAAGTCAAGAACTGTTCAGCCCAAAGGGTATCCAAGCACTTGCTAGTGTTTTTATTTTTTCACTTTAACTAAATGCTCAAAGTGAGTTTTCTCTGGTTCCTTAAAAGCAGTTTATTTATAATGGAAAGGCTGACTCAGCCTTTACTCTACTAACCAGGAAAACACAACAGTAAAATGAAGCAACAAATCATTGCTCTGACAGCAATGAGGCGCTTGCTTACACATTTATCTGTCCTTTTACAGGGCAGTAATTTTATGGTTGAAAAGCCTTGGTTTTAAACTTCATGTCAGGGAAAAAATTGCCAAGCTTTGGCCGAAACTGTCTGGTTTAGCAGATGGTAACATTGTATATAATTAATACATTATTTTCATTCTTAGAGTAAATGTAACTTATTTAAATTTCCTCCTGAAAGTTAAATTTATTAGCTATAAAACATAAAGACTGTGCCAACATTTTCAAGGAAATTTTATCCTGTATTTCCCCCATTTTTTCACTGTTTTCCACCAATATCACCTGAGTGGCTCTTCCTCTCTCTGTAGGAAATCTCAGCAGAGGTGACAGCTTTCTCCTGTCTCTTTTATCCCTCTATATGTTTACATGATAAAAATTTCTTTTCTTCACCTCCATTTAAAAAGCAGAAAGGCCACAACTTGTTTGCTGAAAATTACTTTGAATTCATCATCTTTCCTTGGCCTAACAAAGCGGCATGTTTACAATGTTATAGGAAGTCAGGTGCTTTAATATTAAATGAAAAAAAAAATCATATTTATGTAGTGTTATAATAATACGTTTGCTTGGCCTTTCTCAGTCTATTCATCACACAGCAATCTCACCACAAGATGCTGTGGACTCTGTGCTGGAATGTCATGCAATAATAAGCCCAAATTCACCAGAAATAATGTGTCCCAGAAGCTCCCCCCCTTTGCTGCTGGAGGCCAGGGCAGTCATGCACATGTAGGGAAAGATTTGGCCCCAGGGCATCTGGCAGCATGGATGGAGCAAAAGAATTAAGAATCACAGAATGTCAGCGGTTGGAAGATGCCTCTGAAGATCACTGAGTTCAACCTCCTTGCCAGGGGAGGACCAAAATTTGGGCAGGTCACTCATAAATACATCCAGCCAGGTCTTGAAAGTCTCCCAAGGAGATTCTACAACTCCCCTGAGAAGCCTGTTCCAGGGCTCTGTAACCCTAACAGTAAAGAAATTATTCCACGTGTTGAGGTGGAACCTCCTGATAGAACTCATTTATGCCACTGGTCCCACCACACAAGTGCTTTGTGCTGCTTTCATGCTGCTTGTCCCTCTGCAAAAAGTTGGAAGCAGAAAGCCCAGACTTGCTGGGCTCCTGGCCACTTGGGCTGGTGTCCCCTCCTCTATCTTTTGAAGGCCAGCCTCCAGTGCTGCCACTGGAGCAGGAACAGTCACATTTTTTCTGGCATTCAGCCATACTGTTCCCGGCTCCATGTTCCCTGCTAGCTGCTTTGTTACCTTGTCCACAGTACTACAGATCATTCCTACCTGAGACAGAAGTGTCCTCACCTCTTGAGATCCTTTCCTTAAAGGACAGAAACCTTTTCCGTCCTGGGAAAAAATATAGATGATGGGATCCTCCAGCTTTACTATGGTTTCTTCTTAAGACAGCAGGATCTCATCAGAAAAGGACTAAAAAAACCCAGCAGAAGTTGAAACTATTGCTCCAATACTGAAGAAATATGGAAGCCTGAGCCCTTACTGCAATTGGTCTTACAGGTGCACCAAAGGAGGAAACCAGCTTTCTCTGTGGCTTTTCAACTGATAACCAGCAGTTGATTTTGGAAGAGCTCCACAGATGGTTTTCAAAATTACTCTGATGAGGTCCTGCCTGGGGACTACTTCTCCCTGAATGTAGCACTGACCACAAACCTCCACAACAATGCCCTGAAACAAGACTTAGGTCAGAGTTACTTGAGCATCATCTGGAAAAAAGTGAGACTGTTTTGTATGCTTGTGTGTGTGTGCACATGAGACAAATCAGTGAGGAAGAACAAAATCAACAGTGGGTTGTTTTTCACTGCATTTCCTGAGTACATCAAGACCATGCAGGAAGATCCCCTGCTTTGCCAGTCCTAGAGCAGTGCAGTATGGCACCTCTGTGCTGCCAGGATCGGGTGGCATCCAGGCACCCACACTTGGCTGCACAGGGCAGAAAGAGAACCACAGAACTGTCACAGTTGGAAAAGACCTCTAAGATTGCCAAGTCCAATTGTCAACCCAGAAAAAACCACCATGCCAACTGAAGTGCCATATCTACATGGTTTTTGCATGCTTCCAGGGGTGGTTACTGCACTGTCTCCCTGAGCAGTCAGTTCTGGAGAAATTTCTCACCATGCCATGGCTTTGGAATGTAGCTCAGGCACCTGGGAACAGACAGAACAGGCAGAAGCCAGTGATCACTGTTCACCAGAAGGTGCACAGAATTTCCTTAATTTCCCAACCTATCTTGTAAATTCAGTGGTCAGGTGTACACCCCCCAGTGAAAAACAAGGAGGGTTCAGTCAATTCCATTAAAGTGGATAACAGCAGTGTCCACATGGCAAGTAACACTTGCCAGGTTGGGGTTTATTTGTGTTTTTCCAAGCCAGCTCCTATCTCACTGCAGCTGGGCTGAGCACTCTGCCCTCTGGATGTAGCTCTGCAAGACATCTGCCCTGTGTACCTCTTATATGTCACTCATTTCCACACTCCTAAACACAACATCACCTGTCACCATGTTCAGAGGGGTCTGCTCAGAAGTGTTAATGGCAAGGGCAAGTTTCACCTCCTCCTGTCACATTGAGTTACTGCTGGGTCCCAGCATTTTTTTTCTCAAAAGTCCAATAAAAAAGAGCAGTCAGAGTAGGCAAGTAGAATCGTAATGATTGGTATAGAGCAACCAGAATTTTCCTTTCTTTCCTTTCCCTTGGAATTTAATTTCCCAAAAAAGGAAATCCTCCACTATTGGAACAAACTGAAGACCTTCATAGGACTCCCCATGAGGAGATGTTGAGCTCTGCTCCTGAGCAAGCCTGGGGAGAGAGCTTTCATTGAGAGATGCACAGCTTGCTTCTTCCTCACTGAGTGGAAAGTTATTTTTTTCTAACACATAGGTAACTGAGGCATGAAGTAATTTGGCATAGCATGGAAGGATATGAATCACACATCCAAGATTAAGCTCATCTCTCTGATTTTACCTGTTGCAAATTCCAGTATCTATTCTTCTCTCACCAAGGCTCTGTGTGATTCCTTTTATCCTTGTTGAATTTATCTATTTTGTTCCATGTGCAGATATTGGCATAGGTCTATAACAAAAACATGCTTTTTTTTAAAGATTAATTGCTGAAGGAGATACTGACTTTCTATCTAGTAATTCAGACACTTTCAGAGAGGGAGGTAGGATATATATCTTTAATTTCTAGCCATCTCTTGTCCCTCCTCCTGCTGAATCACTATCAGAATCTACTCCGCAGTTTCATGCTGGGAAACATCCACAGAAAACATTGCCCCTTATTTCCTTAGGCTGTCTTTGCTGAATTTCAATCTTCCTTTTAACTCCAGTGGTAGTCGTGAATTTAGTAACTTTTCTTACACCTCTAGATCCCAGTGCCAGCAGCTCCTGCATGCTGACAGCTGGGGTTAATAAGCAAACTTTGTCTTTGCTCTGAAGACTCTGCAATAGTGATATCCAGAATGATGCAATAGCAGTGATGCCTGTGGCAAGGCAATAACACCACAGAACAAAACATGTGGCTATAGAAACCAGCCACTGGTCCCTGTGACAAATAGCTCCTCTTAAATGGTTTTAAGGGGACTGGGTGTGTGAAAAAGTGGATTGCACTGTTCCTGTGTCATTCTGAATTAAAAGAGAGTAGATCTCTGTCTCTGGTAACCACTGATTTCAATATTGAGATGTGTTGTAGTACTTCCTACTCCTACCTTTCATGAGGTTAATTATCTTGTGTACTCTGTAGTGCATAACTGTGCATTCAGCAAAAATACCTGGGATAGCTGAAACATTTAGATATTTCACTGTTTCTCTTCCCTTACTGATAGAGTATCTCTCTTCATATTGTATTTTCACAATTTATTTTGTTGTTAATCTGTTACATCCTAGTGTATTTTGTAACTATTGTGCATTAAAAAATATAATTCTCCTACTTAATTATAATCAAGTACTTCTGTTATTTCAAGATTATTGTTTTCCTTTTAAAAATAATTCTAACCATTGTTTTCTTTTGATGTGCATGCAGTCAACAGGGGATATATGATTCAGGGATTTAAACCAAATTCCAGCTGTCTGACAATGGCTCTTACAGCCTAAGTCTGAGGGTTGCCAAGGAATGACCTTTTCATTATGGTTGAGCAAGTTTGGGGATTGACTGATTACAAATATTTTTTGCCTCAGAAGTAGAACCTTTGGGACGAGTCGGACATCTCCCTAGGATGTGGCAATAATTTTTTGGAGTCTGTTGAAGAGAAGATTACACTGCATGGCCCATTTACTGAGACTTAGTGAGTGTCTCAGAGAGTTACTTGAGAAAACCTCCTGGAATTGCTATCTCTAAAGCTGACAAGCATCCAATAAACTGAGATCACACATGTGTAACATTGCAGACGTGTCAGCTCCATAGCGTGCTATCTGCCGTGAAGTTTTCCCAGACTTGTGTTAGAAGTCTTGTGATTTGCTTGAGAGATGATGGGAGACATGTGCACCCTAACATTTGTCCCTGGCCAGAAGAGGATAACTTCAGTGATGGTAGACAATCCAGTAAGTACGTTTGTTGTTACAGTACACCTCGAGGCCAGGAAAATGCTTTTGCTGTAAGACAAATTTATGTCTCAGACAAATCCCATAATTTATCAGAAAAACAGACTAGTTGTATTACTGCCTACAGAAGGGACAGGAAGGGCCCTCAGAGATGACAGCATTAGGGTCCTAAGAGGACCACTGTAGTGTGTGGGGCTCTTCTAGCTCTCAACATGTTAGAACAGGCAGGGATGAACAGCCAGGTTGCAGTCTCTCTAACTTTATCACCCTGTGCTCAACAAGACAATGAGTTGGCCATAGAGACATTCCCAAGAGACATTCCATAACACCTCTGGAACCAGGACTGGATTTTCAAAGTAGCCAGGGGAAAAACAAGGTATTTTCACTGAATGAGTTTCCTTCCTACTAGAGATCATAGCATATTGAGAGTGGGTAAATCAACTATCTGCAAAATGTTCCTGCACTCTCTCTGACTTAAAAAAAAGAATCAGCAGTCCCATGCTCCTCTTCACAGGGAAGCTTTGAGCAAAACAAATTGCCAGCAACCTTAAACAGTCTGTGGCCTTGTCTTCTCTTAGATACCTGTTTGAAGTCACAAATTTTCTTTATATTGATTCATCCTAAGAGAAAAAGTGTAACGGAGCTGGTGGGTCACTCTCATTGGTATCTGATCCTCTCAAATTTCTTGGACCTGAGCCATTTAATAGTAGGCTTAGTCATAGCATTATTCACAGTAGTTGATGGCCTCCAAAAGACTTTGCCAGTGCTATTACATCTTTCAGCATACTTTAGTTCAATTGATTGAGAGCATCTGTTGGGCTGAGGAGAGATATGAGGCTGGTTACATTTGTTTCCTGAAAAATAGGGTACTTCTGAGTGCTTCTCTTCTCCAAAGGTTTCTAGCTATAGTGACTTCCTGAAGTCTTTTCTACTGCTCAGCATTTTGGTAAAACTGGTAGAAGGAACAACAAACCAGTGTGGGCTGCAGTGTTGCAATGGTAATCCTTTCAGGGTTCCTTTAAAAAAATCAGAGTTATCACCATGTTTTTCCCATATTTATTTGCTCATTTTATTCTGGGAGCTGCCTGAAAATTAATGGTAATCTAAGTGTTCTGAAAGATAGGATAGAAGAAGAGAGAAATTAGAGGGTTCCAGGGACCCTTACACCTTCACCCTGGGAGTTCCTGAGACCTGAAGGGGTGCATGGGAGAAGATGTGACATGGGATCAGCTAAAGGAGGAGACACTCTAAGGGGGGGAAAAGAGTTTGGGAACCACAGCCTCTCCTCACTGCCTAATTGAATCAGGTGCACAAAGAGCTCTGGGGGTGAAACTGGGATGGGAAAAGCACAGAGCAGATCTGGAAAAGGAGTGTGAGCTGGTACAGATGAGGCCTGAGATCCTTAGGGTTGCTATTGAAGCAGCACTCAGGATATGAGCTATACCTGAACTGCTGTGATTCTAGAAAGCTGGTACCTTCTCGAGCCATGAGCTGGTGTTGAGATGGAGAATGCCAGCCTCATTTTCATAACATGAGTTATTTCTCCTATCAGTCAGGCCCCGATAGCATTGACAAGCATTTAAAGATGACAGGTGAACAACTATGCAATTATTCTTGCCTAGTGTAGTGAAGCCCATAAATATTTACAGTATGCTATTTGTCCACATCTCCTCTTTTTCATATAGGCTGATCGCAAGCAGCTATTGCTATGATTGAAATTATGGTTCTGTATACCTGACCTATGGGAAGGTTTGGATGGGAATGTGAAGCTTCTGTTGCTCAGGCATCTGTTTGTTTGTAGTAATTAATAACCAGTCACATTTTGCCTGCTGCAGAAGGTAGAAGGTTCTGTTTCCATGCCCACTTGCTTTGCTCTGGCTTCCCACTTCTCTGTGTTCTGTACAGCAGCAATTGCTGACTTCAGCTCACCAGCCAGAGGGATTTTCCAAAGCTCTCTACACTGGTCTGGTGAACTATACCTCAGGGAAACCAGTGTCACCAGCACAGAATTCAGAAGGAATGATTTTGGTCTATTTTTGCACCAGTGTCTGTCCTGACCTTGCTGTCTTGTACGAGTAAGGGGCTGAGGGTCCCCATACTGCTGACAGTGACAACACAGTGAGCAGGCAGCCTGAAGGCAGGAGAAGAGGGAGCAATGCCCTGCTGCATGGCAAAGCACAGACTAATGGCTCCAGCTCACAGCCTGGTCCCCCTGCAGCTCCCCTGTCTCCAGCCACCGAGTTTCTCCCCCAGCACCAGCTGATCGAGCATGGGTTGTACAAACACACAGCCCTGGGTATTTCAGGGGAGAATAAAATGATCACATGCTGTGGGCAATGGTTTGTACTGCCATGGCCGTGCTGGCTGCTGGATAAGATGCTGTGGAGCTGGAGCTGTGGGGTCCCCATCGATAGAGAGACACTGCCATCTCCTGACACCAGAATCCTGGTGGATGGAACACTCTGTAGCCCCATCTCCTGAGGATGCTGCCCGTGGAAGGGTTGCTTGAACTAGATGATCTTTAATGTCACTTCCAAGTCAAACCATTCTGTGTTTCTGTGCTGCAGGGGGTATGGTGCCTGGTGCCCCAAAGCATGCTCAGTTTGGTTGCAGGGGAGTTTTGAAGACCTGGTGGCAGTCAGCCCAGCAGCCAGTGGTGGGAGGTCATGCTTCAGGCTGCCCAGGCAGTCATGGGCTGATGTAAAGACAGAGGTGATGTGGGGAGATAAGGCCAAATGCAGCAGGAAGCTTGGAAAGCATGCAAAAGGGCTTGTTGTTGAAAACCGAGCAGGCTGGTACCACCACTAAGGGCAGGGAAAACAGGAATCAGAAAATCCTCTTCATCTCTTCCCATCTGAACCCTGTAATCACACCTGGATCGTTTTCCTGAAGGAGGAAAACATTTAGAAGAGGCATTGGCAGCGTTCTTTCCTGCAAAACAACCCTGATATGTGCTGGGAATCAGCAGAAATTCATGCACCTTTACATTTAGCCGTTAAAAACACCTTTCCAAATCAGGCAAACCAAAGCTTGTAAATATTCTGCCTGTCTGGGGTTTTTGGTTTGGTTTTTTTGTTGTTGTTGTTTTTTGTTTTGTTTTGGGGGGGGCGGGGTGTTGTGTGGGGTTTTGGGGTTTTTTTTGGGGGGGCGGGGGGGAGTGAATCTGGGGGGATGCGATGCCAAAACACATGTGCTGTACCTGCGCACGCAGCTTCCGTGCTCGCCGCTGCTCCAGCTCACCGGGCCGGCTGCGGGACTGCTGTGGGAGCGCAGTTCGGTGCTAAACTGAAGGCCAGTAATTCCCATCCAAAGCACCAGGGGTCATTCCACCCTTTATCTCCACTTTTGCCCAGCTTCCCAGCTCTGGAGCGCTAGCAACACCTCCCGCCTTCTCTCCCTTCCGACTGCCTACCATAAACCTGAACTGCAAATAAGGCTGTGTTTAGACAGGAAAGTGGTGGGAATTTTGTCTGAGTAAAGACAGGAGGATCTGTCCCGGTGGAAAGGCTTTTGAGTGGTTTACAGTATTTGCCTGTAATTGTACACATTCCTTGAAGAAATCATGTCCACTCATTTATTATCCATGTTAAACAACGCAGTAGGTCTCGGACACAGGTGTGTCACCCTACTTCAGGCTAGAGACATCCGTGAGGGAATGTAATTTTTCCACCCAGAGATTAGTTATGTTAGTGCAGCGTCAGAGGTGCCTGTTTCGAGGAGCTGAGAAGTAGATATAGGAGGAAAAATAAGCTGAACAAAATGTTCACACAAACTTGGAATAAAATTACCAGGAACAGGTGTTTGCTTTCTCCCCCCGACATGTACAAAATAATGATGGATTTTTTTGGTTTTAGCAATAGTTCTTGTTTAAAATGTAAGTAATTCACTAGCTGATGGTGGTTTGATCGGAAAGGCATGGAAATCAGTGGGAACTTTTCCTGAGCTTCGGATCATACCACATGTGTCAACTGGATTTATTTGTCATGAGGGTAGTAATGAGGAATAGATTGGTTGAGGCTAGAATACCTAGGGCTTTGCTTCTGGTTAAAGCAGGCTGCACATCTAATAAATGTGCACCTCCTGTCAACTACCATGAGTGTTTTCCCTGTTAAATGCAAGGTGTTTGAGGCCCAGGGTCCCACAGGAACAGAGGTGTAAGTTTAGAGCACACACAGACACACAGACACACACTTTTCTATGGCTGTGGATTTCATCTTATGTGTGACCAACACAATACACAGGACTGATGTGCTTTGGGCAAAGAACTGAGTCCTAAAGCCTATTCAAGCCCATTAGAAACTTAACCCCTTCATTCCTGACCTTCATCTACACTTAACCAGAAAAGGGTAGGTTGCTATTCTTGTCTATCAGTATGGGTTTTTTCAGGGGAATGGCTAGCATAAGAGACAGAGCCTCAGTTCCCAGTGTCTATCAACAGGCAAGTTTTGATGTTCTCATAGCCTTAACATTTATTTGCTATAACAGGCTCTGGTGCCTCAGCCCATGTCAGTCCAGCACTTCCACAGATAATGTAGCCTGAAATCTTTAATGAATGCCTAGGATTACACCATGTCGGCACTCATTCCCTGGCTTGTCTGAAAGTTTTTCATCATCTTGGCCAAGAGTTTCTGTTCTCTTTAGCTCCAGAAACATCAGGCAACCCCTGTGCAATTTATTGCAGTTTATAGTTTGTCCACATGGACATCACTTCCAAGATATTCATTAGAAAAATTAGTCATTTGCAATAAACGTTACATTTTTAGAAGAAGACGCAGTGATTATTTAATAGGCATCTGGATTTTTTCAGCACCACTTCATAATGGGGATGAGCCACAACTGGAACACCTGATCTAAATCTTCTGATTTTTGGAGAATTGCAGATCCAAGTTCTTGAGTTTTTGATTGTCTTCATTTCAAGTCTTCTGCTGCTCTGAGCATGTTACTGGCACTTAACAAATGAACAATAGGGATCCAAATCTGGTCTAGAACACTTGGGGTGTCTCTGTATTTTATTTTAAAATGTATACAACTTCCATGTTATCCTGCTACATTCAATGCAATGACTTCTTGCTTTTGTAACCATAACTGCAATTAGAAAATACAAATTCCTGCCCAGAGCTCACAAGCTTACCCAGGGAAAACACCATTCTTCATGGTAGCTCCATAATCCAGAGGTGTGAATTGGACTGATGAAGTGGCTTTTAGACAAGTGCTGCAGAACAATGAGAATTTGAACTATGGCAGCACCTGCTGCAAAGCCCACCCAGACTCTGGCCAGGAGGCACACCTAGCAGGGAAGGAGCAAGATGCACCATGAGGCATAAGGGAAATGTGAGCTAATTTCTCTGTTTCACCATGGAAATTGAAGTGTCTCATTTATTTCCAGACCTCAGAAAGAACAAAGAAAGTGGCTTACCTGGGATGGATTTACAGGGATATAGCTTCACATCAGCACTCTCAAGACAATGAGCACTTCATATAAGGATCTTGGGGAGCTTCCCCTCACTAAATTATCACCTGCCATAGCCCCCCTAACATAACTTCTTGCTCCACAGGGACAGTGGACATGGGATTTAGGCCACTCTTTAGTAGTGTTCAAATTTTTTAAAGTAACAAATGAATGACTGAAAAGCATCTCACATGGCTCTCACTCAGGAACAAAGAAGTGCCTGTGTTTAACAGGGAGAGGCCCAAACACAGTAGTACAGTAGCATTTACTGAAATCTGCATTGCCTTGGTCCAAATGCTATACTATATTTTCCTTAGTATCTGCTTTCAGACATTTGGCTTCACACTGGAAATGAAGAAATGGTGTAAACTTCTGGCAGTTTTCGGAGAACAGAAGGAAAGAACATAGATGGAAAAGTGCTCCAGCAGAGGTGGAGTAATGGCAACTGATATGGAAGGGGAAGTCATTGGAAACAATGCAATCTAACTTGTTCCAGCTGCCTGAGAAATCACAGGGCGAGGGCCAGATGTAATATAGCTCTGGTTAGCATGAACTGAAATGTGGGACAGCCTCCAAAAACAAGGACAGGGAGAAGTAGCAGCTTGTTTGTGAACAAAAACCTAAACTATTTGGTTGCTAAAATACACGCGAAGGATGTATTCTTTCCCTTAGCAAACCATGCAAACCTTCTGTTTGCCCCATGTGCAAATCACATCTAAGATGGTGAAAAGACAAAAAGAAAAAAAAAATCCAGTTTGAGGTTGTTCTGAATCCATATGATAAGCACTGGAGTCCAAGCTGAATGGGGAGGAGACCATGGGGAGTGTTATTTTGGTTGTGCAGCAATTGAGTGTGCAATGTTATAACAAACTACTGATGCTATGTTAGAGAAAGTGCATTTTTAAATCAACGGGGACAATTCACAATAAAAGAGCAGCCCTGAGAGCTCCTATGTTAAGTGTAGGGTACATAGATGGTGAATCTATGGTACAGATGGCCAAGGCTTACAGTAACTGTGAGCTCAACCTATGTAGCTGACAAATAGAATAAATATGTGTATTGTCAACTCCTTTCTACTGATACTTATTCTAAATGTATCTCAAATTATTTTATGCTATGCTTAGTCAATTCTATGAATGTTGGGTTTATCTTTCCATCAGGCCACTTAGACAATGAAGGAAACTCAAAAGGACTTTGTAGATCAGATTGCCTCATCTGTCCCATTGCCTCCTTGGAACTGTTCCTAACACACAGGAGCACAGGCAGAGCACAATGTGACCAGGACAGGCATCAATTTGAGTGCTTCTTTAAGTGTGCTTCACAAAAGAGCCCTGCTGTAAGAAAGGATCTGCCTTGGTTTCCAGAGTACAAGAAGAAATACCTTCAAGACATCTTTCCATTTTTAATTTGCTTGTTGTCCCTGTGAGGGGAGGATCCAACTGTCCAATTTGCTGAAAGTAGCAAGTCAATCTGTATAATGTGGTTTGAAGGAAAAGATGCTGGTTTGGTTCCAGTGAATTTTTGAAGCAAAATTGGCAATCATTCCCATCATTCCTCTGTCTTGAAGTGACAAAGTAGCAGGACATTGGAAGCATTATAATCCCCATTTTACAGAAAGAGAGGAAGCCATGAGAGACTCAGGTAATCTATTTACTTCAGGGTCTTGGTCCTGATCTGTTCTTTCTCTGACACAGAAGTCTTGAGGATGGAAGAAGGCACATCTCTATGTGGGGCTGCCTCTCACCACCATTCTCATTCAGGAAAACAGGGCTGGACCAAATAATTTAGCTTTGCAAGATAGTGAAAAAAAAAACCCCCGAAAAGCAAAGATAATCCTTCAATTTAACAACAGAATGGACTTCAACAGCAAAATCTCTACTCTGTTTGCAGTTTCTGAGCTCTGGAGTTGTTATCCTTCCTGCAAGTTTGATCCATTATCATATACTTGTTAACATTTATAGATGTTGCCACATAATGTAGATATGGCTGTTCCTTCCCCCACAGCCACATTCTATTTGAGGGATAAAAGCTGTTGCTTTCTTACAATCAAAATGCCATCAGTCTTACAAGCATAAGATCTGTGCTGAGTTCTTGTCACAGAAAAGCTTTACATTTATCACCTGGCATGTGCCACCTCTGTGCCCTTTTTCCTAGGGACACCACTTCTGTGGAAATATTAATAAATGACAAATTGCATTTGTGTAATCTTGTGAAATGTTTTGACTACTAAAGTTGTTCCATAGCAGTTCATTAAAGGACACATAAAGTATTTAAGTTTACATTTTCATAAAAAGATCAGGAATGCTCTGGCCTGATCCCTTTCTTTCTATTGAGCATCTGTTTCCTATTTTTTTAACGGCTTAGAGCAGTGGTTGGCCAGTTCTGTACTAATAGTTGATCTTAAATAGATCAAAACATTGTAATTTCTTAAGAAAGGTTAGAGAGTGTCCTTCTAACACAGCTTCCTATGGCTGCAACCAGCACTGTCTGTGAATCAACATCTGCTTTCAAAATATTAAAAATGATAAACACTTCCAGATATAATCCATCTGGCCTCCCAAAAGCCTGCATCTGCAGAATTTTGCTTTCTTTTTAAAAACCAAACACAGACTTACTTTGGTCCTGCTATATTACTGAAGAATCCCCCTCCTAGTAAGTGCGGGGCAAAGCCCATGGCCCAGTGTTGTTGGAAGCAACCATCTGTATCTGGCTGACTGTTGTGTCTAAGGTTGGCTGTGTTAGTAAGTGATGAGCGGAAATTCTTTGCTCTGGTTAGCATACGATATCTGATTGAATCAGAAGGGAGGCTGTAATGAAGAAATTGTGGTGAACTGAACAAGCAGTGAAGATTGCAGTGCTGGCTGCAATCAGAGTTTTGAAAGCTGTTTGCTCGCTGCCCATCTGCATCATGTCAATCCTTCCAAAGACAGCACCAAGCCTGCAGTGCTGCTGCCAGTGCAGATGTGATCACAGTGTGGGATTCACTGCTTCACTTCCATGTCCCATACTTTCTTGAGCAGCGTATTGCTTGGCTCTAACAGCCTGCAGACAGGTCTGCAATGCTGCAAGGGTCAGGGCAGTGGAAAGGGGACCAACCCTCTCCCTTTCGGCCAGGAATACTTCCTGTGGGATGGCTGCTGCCGCTGTGACTAAACAACACTGAACTACTTCCTCTGGCCTCTCTTCCCTTCCTTTTCATTTTCCAAGCCAATTCAAGGAGCTCTGCACTGTCGACTTGCTGACTACTTTACCCAGATGGAAGGATGATTTGTACTTCATATGCACAGAGAAATAACAAGTCATTCTTACACAGATAACTTTGTGCAGAGTATGAAATGCCTTTGGTTTCATTAGCTTTTAACTCATGATGCTTCTGAAGATTCAACATTATGTGTATAAAGGAATGGTGAAATTAATAACAGCATATGGAAATAAATCGAGGTGTGGTAGATAAATATTCTAAGTTCAGTCAAAGTCAGAAGTTCATTTTATCATTTTTTTGTCCTTCCATGGTCTAATCTGCAACCAAGCAGTATATTTCCCCAAGCTTTTAAAAAACTGAACACGTTCCAGTAGGATCTGAAGGCAGGACACTAAACAGGCCTTTCAGCCCAGCTGGAGTGCTCCAGCTTAAAGCTGAAGTGGTAATCAAGATAGGAATTAACACTTCTTCCACTCTTCCAAGATTTTACTGGCTCTAATGAGAGAATCTTTATGTTAAAAGCGAGAAGAGACATCAACTTTCAGACCAAGGAATGCCCCAGAGTAGTCACTGTAAGGAACCATATATTGACTCAAGTCTTGGTTTGCAGATACCCAGTACCTCACTGTCTGTTGTACAATACCCCAGCCAAAAACACAGAGGATCATGGCCCACACTCTGGTTCCTAAAGGCAACCATGAAACTTTGAGCCATGTAGCTAACAAACCCAATTACAGATACTAATTTAATTGGGAAAAAAATCCTGTTAGATGAGCCGATCTGAACGTTTAATTCCATTGTCATACTCACTAGTCACATATACATATAATTTCATTTTGAGACCAACTTTCCTGTGTAAACCAGAGACAGCAAATGCCACCCTAACACGGTACCTATTTTCTCATGACTGACGTGGCTTTTGCTAATGTTTCCTGTAGTGACAATGGCTTGCCAGGTGCTGAAGAACAAAAGCACAGTCAGATCATATAGCAAGATGAGTAAAACAAATGTACCCAGCTGCACTAGCCATTTGTGCTGTTGTTATTCCTTAAATGTATTTGTTTCCATAAATATATGCCAAGTGCATCAGTTACCCTAAAAGGTTTGGGAATTACAAATGAATGAGACAACCCTGTAGCAAACTACAAGTAGTTACTCTCATCATAGGCATCATCCCTGGTTTTCATCTTCTACAATGAACATATTTGAATGTTAATCTTCAAAGTCCCTCTTTCCTCCTCTTTCTTATTTTCATCTCCCAAGTCGTTTTGTCATCCCTTTTCTCAAAAAGAACATTTTCCTTCACTGCAAAACCAATTATTTCACTGTGATAAGGACAAGCAGTTACACAGAAATGGCCATGTTCCTTCTGTTTCCCGTCATCAACTGAAGAAAAGGAGATCTGAAGATCATAGAGTGGTTTGGATTGGAAGTGATCTTAAGGACCATCTCATTACAAACCCCCTGCATGGGTAGGGACACCTCCCACTACTTCAGATTGCTCCAAGCCCCATCCAACCTGGCCTTGAACACTTCCAGCAAGGAGGCATCCATTACTTCTCTGGGCAACCTGTGCCAGTGTCTCACTACTCTCACACTAAGGAATTTCTTCTTCATATCTAATCTAAATCTACTCTGTTCCTGCTTAAAGCTATTATTCTTTGTCCAGTCCCTACGTGTCCTTGTAAAAAGTTCCTCCTTAGCGTTCCTGTTAGCCCCTTCAGGTACTGGATGGCCACTATAAAGTATGCCCAGAGCTGAACAACCCCAACTCTCTTGGCCTGTCTTCATAGGAGAGGTGCTCCAGCCCTCTGATCATCTTTGTGGTCCTCCTCTGGATATGTCCCAACAGCTACATGTCCTTCTTGTGTTGGGGGCTTCAGAACTGGACACAGTACTCCAGGTGGGGTGTCACAAAAGCAGGGGGAGATCTGCTGGCCATACATCATTCGATGAACCTCAGGATATGGTTGGCTTTCTGGGCTGCAAGTGCACATTGTCAGCTCATGTTGAACTTCTGATCAGCCAACAGCTCCAAGTCCTTCTCTTCAGGGCTCTTCGCAAACCATTTTCCACCCAACCTGTATTAGTGCTTGGGATTGCCCCAACCCCGGTGCAGAACCTTGCACTTGGCCTTATTGAGTTTCATTCAGTTGGCATGGGCACACCTCTCAGGCCTGTTGCAGTCCCTCTGGATGGCATCCCTTCCCTCCAGAGTGTCAGCCACAACACACAGCTTGGTGTCATCAGCAAACTTGCTGTTGTTGCTTAAGATGTGGCTGCTGCTTCTGGACACCTTCTGTCCTGCCTCATTACCACTGCTGAGAAGTGCAAAGGGCTCAGATGTCTCTGGTTTAGCTGGGCAGCCATTTCAATGTGAGGGAAACTTCTTTTCCTCAGCAAAAGTCCTCTGGATATGAGAGGCTAGCAGTGATGGTGGATGTCAGCCCTGTCAAGGAGGGATGCTGAGAATCCCTCAGAGGGAGAAACCAAGACTTGAAACTAGGGATGAGGCTGTGAGATGAGTCTGGGTGCAGGATTCAGAACAAACCAGAATTTTAATCTGTTCCTTCATTACTGCCATGAGGCTGCAGAGCCTGTTCTCCTGGAGGAAAAGCAGAGCTTTCACTCCTTGATTCCTGAGAAATAACATTGCAGTGGTGAAGCAGTTATTGCCCTTACTTTAAGGCACTCACTGGAAAGAAAAGATTTGGAGAAGTCATTTGGGGAATCTTAATGCTTTTATCTGTTTTAAAATATAGGTAAAATTATTAAAAATAAAATTAAAGATGAAATTGGAAAATGTAGTGTTACCCCTAAAGTCTGCCTCGTAGATACCTTTATCTATTTCAGCAAAACATGTATAGAGAGGCATAAGCCCTGTGTTCAGAGAGAGTGAGTAGTGCCTGACCTACAAACTTACTACCATCCATGTTCACTGAAAAAAAGGTGTAAAAGCAATGCTGGATGTTTTATTTGATATCAGAAAAAGATCAGCTACACTGGAGATTTGATTGTGTCAGCTGTGGAAAGAGGAGTCAGAGAATTATTCATTGACTCAGACAGTGAAACTTTGGCATGTTCTCAGGAAGAATAAATGCTATCAACACAGCTTAAAAACTTCAAAGAAGCTCTATATGAGACATAAGTAATTATATAATTCCATGTAGAAAACAGGTGAAGAAAATAAAAAAAATAAAATAAAATACTCAGAGAATAATTTTCATCTCCTAGGTAGCTTAAAATAAGGAAAAGCACCAAACCAGATAATTTGCTCTTACTTATTCCCTAGATTTTAGAAGGCTTTTTTCCCTTTAATGAACAGAAATAAATGAGTCAGAATCTGGTTTGGGTTTTGTTGAGAATAATAGCAATATCATTATTTCCATAATAAGGAAGCTTTTTTTTTTTTTTTTTTGCCAGAGCAGTGCTGTAAGAATTTATCCATGTTCTCTGACATGTAGATAATATTAGCATTTGCTAAGTCATATATGCAGTAGCTGGTAGATTTTATGGACGCTCATGGGTATGAACAGTCAAACCAATATTAAGAATTAAAGGCCTTAATTTTTAGTGGTGTCCTTAATTAACCTCTTCAGTTCCCATCTAGTAGCAGATTTCTGTCCATTCAATTTCCTTCAATTGTTATGTCTTACAATGAAAGAATGCATTTTCTCCTCTGGGTAAATATGTAACTCCTTAGAGATCATTTACACTTGAAAATTAGCTTGGCACAAATGTAGGTGGGAAATTAAACTCAGTAAATTCTTCTGTGTAATTCCACATGTAGATATTTTTAATTGCATATTTAATTGCACTCAATGATATTATTTAGGAGTGTTGATCCAGAATTGATGCTCCAGAAAAACAGCTTTGGTGCAATACCCCATTTGGAAAAATCTGGTCCTTCTGATACATCTTCAAGTCACATAAACCAGAGGATGAGTCAAGAAGACAGAGAGATTGTAATCATAGAATCATAGAATCGTAGAATCGTCTGGGTTGGAAGGGACCTCAGAGATCATCAAGTCCAACCCTTGGTCCACTACTGCTGCAGTTACCAGACCATGGCACTGAGTGCCACATCCAGTCTCTTTTTAAATATCTCCAGGGACAGAGAATCCACTACTTCCCTAGGCAGCCCATTCCAATGCCTGATCTGGCAGAAGATCATTAACAGACATGTCCAACACCCAACCAGACCTTAATGCTTTAATTCTAAAGGATTTCACTCATTTTTTGCAAACTTACTGCAGCAAGCTTGTACCAGTGATGAGGTCAGAACTGTGATTCCTTGAAACCAACTCTGCCCTCACTTACTTGAGTGTTATCTCTCCTCAGGATAACTAACAGAGGCAGGTGAGAAGGTGTTTGTACCTCATGAAGGAAATATATTGACCTCTATATTAAAATAATCCAGAGCTACAATTTAATGTCAAGTTTAGAGGCAATTGCTTAGAGAGTGAGGAAGGAATATGCCTGAAACACTCAACTGATCCCAGTTGCCCATAATTTTGCCCAAATGGAAGACTTCCTATTCCTTTCCCCCAGACACTGGAGAGTGACCTTGACTAAACACAGGACAGATGAATTAGATTAGCTCTCTGTGGTGTGACAACGGTTGCTGAGATTTTATTTTGATGAATCTTGATCGTGTGCTTGTGGTCAACCACAAGACCAGATGAATAAATGACCCCTTCTGACTGAGAAACTTGCACCTCTCAAAATAGTCCTTTCTTACTGGGACACTGGAGGACGATGTGTTGCATAGTGTCTTCTTCAACTCTTAGACATTCCAAAATGCTAACAGCATCTTTGGGCCTGTCCAGGTGACAGAATTTTCTGCAGAAAACTCATGAACTGCCTCGACATCCTGCAGAGTGGCACAACTGTGACAGCTGTAGAGAAACAAGAGCTGAATTGAACATGTTACAACAATATTACTGTTTTTGCAGTGCATTGCTGGCCAGGTGTACCCTTCTTCTGCCATTTCAATCAGGAGGAATCACAGGAACATTCGTGGGTTTGCTTGCCTAAATACAAAAAACTCTTTGTAAAAATATAAAATCTGGAAACAAGCTGGCTGGTGAGGTCTTCAAATACTGGCTGCAATTCAAACACAAGAAAGGTATTGGTGGAGGCTATTTCACACTCAAAGGAGAATGGAGTGATAGTAAGCTTTGGAATCTTCTTTGGGCCATAGAAACAAATCAAGA
Source organism: Calypte anna (assembly GCF_003957555.1). Classification (NCBI taxonomy): domain Eukaryota; kingdom Metazoa; phylum Chordata; class Aves; order Apodiformes; family Trochilidae; genus Calypte; species Calypte anna. The sequence continues at coordinate 59,420,660 of NC_044246.1, read as the reverse complement.
TTTTAGTCAAAATGTCTTCACAACTAGAGAGAGTTCTGCTTTGATTGTATAAGGGCATGTAAAAGGGCTTTGATTACTAAATGAAGCTGTGCATTTGGTTTTTGTGCTGTTTTCCTAAGGCCTAACACAACCACACTGTTCAACTACACCCTTTACAAATAGTGTCTCCCCTTAAAAATAAAAAAGGATTCAGTAATATTCACATAGTCACTCTTACCTAAGAGTGATTTAAGATGTCTTACTTAAGATGCTACTTGCTTGTATAAACCCATAGACTTATAAAATTAAGAGTTATACCATAAATTGACCTTGACCTCTAAAGGTCAAATTCATCATTAGCTTAATTTTTCCAGAGGACATGCTCACACCAGATTTTTTTCTTTTTTTTCTGAGCACTTGCCTAGCCTGAGACTGTGGCAAATCTTTAAATCTCAATGAGGTGACTCTGAGGATTATTACACAGGTAAATATATGACTGAAATGTCATCTTTACTTTCCATTAAGAAAGAGTTAAACAGAATGTTTGAATGGAAAGTCTAATAACAAAAGACATTTATGATGTTTACTTAAATTTTCTGGACCATTAAGTCTAAATGACATGAGTTATTGGATGCTATATCTGGCCAAAAAATCTTTTGACCAGTCTAAGTTTTACTGCATGCTCAGCTGCCAGCATCCCTCTTGGAAGAAAAAAAAAAAAAAAAAAAAAAAAAAGAAGAAGAAGAAATAAAAAAAAAAATCTGTGGTCAAATCCTAGTTTTCTCAGTGAAATCTGGATTCAAAATATCCATTTATGCCAGAAAGTACCTTTTGAAGTTTACATTAACATGGATATTTATTTATTTTCCCTCTGTAACAATGACAGTGGTTGAGATAAACTGTTTAATTCTAAATAGAAAACACATCTGCTGTTTCTGCATTGTTTGTGGTTGCTGGAGGGGTGACAATTTAAACCAAGTAGCACACATGACATTTTAAGTGAGATGTTGTATGAGGATTTCCAGCTGTTGTACTTTCCTATTTTCCTCTTGCCTGAAGGCACTGCTCCTATTGCAGGGCCTGTAAATTTTGCAGGGCCTGTAGATTTTTCAGTCCCCAACACAGCTCACAAAGGAAAAGTGCATACATATCCTTGCATACCTGTGTGTATACATGCATACATGTGATATTTTAGACACTCTTTGTTTCTTGTGATCAGAAGGGCACAGGAACACCAACTGAGACTCCAGCAGCCAGCACAGCCCCAAGATGATCAAATTAAGCCAGACTTTGCTGATGACAAGCAGGCATCTCAGGGTTCCAAAAGTAGCCTGCAGTTGAGTCCTGACCGCTGGTGTTAGACATCATGGCCCACTTGGGGATCCGACGTGTTTGAAGTGCCCCTGGGCTGTGATTCGCTTGGCGCTGGGAAGCCAAGAAGCCGGCCCCGAGCTGGCCCCATTCTCTCCAACAACATCCCCATTATCTCAAGGCTGCTGGACAGCGTTAAACAAACAGAAAGTGCTGTGGGATTGGACCGAGCAAGGTAATCAGGTTAGAAAGGCTGGCCCTGCTCCAGCCAGTGGAGATGTGAGAATGACCACAAGTACCTCCCCAGCTCCCTGCTGGCATCCCCTCCTGCCTGCAGAGGCTTTGATGTGGAGATTTATCCATCCCTCACCCCAGGTAAAAGTTGGCTGAGCTGCAAACTTTGTTCACGCCCAAGAGACTCAAAAGTGTGAGCCCTGTTCACAAGGGTGGGCGATCCTGTGCAGCATACTGCAGTGCTGACACCCAGACAAGGGTTAAATTATCTTTTTTTTGGATCTCTAGTCTAGTCACAAGGACAAATTGCTCCTTTCAGGTTAATCAACTTGGCCTTAAAATAAATGGGTGTTACATTTCTAAATCATTTTGATAGCTTGAAATTTTTGCCTGCTTACTAGGCTGAGACAGTGAAACTCCCTGTTTCTTTCCCTCCAGTTTGTTTTAAGCTGTCTAAAACCATGGTATTTGACAGCTCAATCCACTAACCAGAAAAATTGTGTGAGTTAGTATTATTATGCCTGTAAAGACTAAAAAGTTTCTGAGTGGTGTGAAAAGCTTGGGTGAGCATCTGACGAAGGGAAAGTGTCCATGAGCTCCTGGTACTCAGCCTTCACTGCATTTCTGCTGATATTTTCTCTTCACTTCAAAGAAGGGTGTTGCTATTTTGATTTTCCATGTCTTGCTAGGGGAAAGGTTTCCTATTTCCCTTCTAGAAAAATTTTGCCTTGGATCTGGAGAGAATTTATGACAATTTCTTTTCCATTTTGGGATATTGCAGTTCCTCTTCTCTGTCATCCCAGTAAAGAGCTTCTTTTTGGAGCTTATAAAATGCATTGAGTAGAGAAAATTATTTCCCTTGAGAGGGGCCAGATTACAACAAACTGCTAATATTAAAAGAGAAATAATTCCCAGGGAGGAGCCTCAGTTTTGACCTCCTGGTCATCTTCCCCCACAGCCCTCTCTGCATCGTACAAACTGAACTTTGTCCCGCGCTACTCATGCGCCCAGTGCAGTTTTCAGAAACAGAGCATAAACACACGCAGCCAACTGAAAGTTCTGATATAGATGTGCTGCCTCTTCCTCTGGCTATGGTTTGTCAGAAATTGTTTGTGTTTTAAGAAGAAGGACAGGGAAACCTGTTCCCAGGTTGGGCCTCTCTGCAGCTGCCCAGGCAGGGAGGAGAGGTGCAGCTCTGGCTCAGGGTAGGCACACACATTCACCTCCAAGGTACCATGAGTGGACCACAAGTTGCTGGGGATGCACAGGCCTGCCTGCTTTTTCAGGGTCATGGAGTGTTTGGGTTTTTTTGTAAGGCTGGCCCCCACACAGCAGCCATGGAGAGGGGGGGCCGTGGTTTTCTGTCAGTTCAGGGAATCATTGGGCTGCCAAAGAAACCACATAAGAGCTATTCTGCAGATGAACTCAAATAATGCCACAGCACTTGGGTGGCCATATTTATATTGGGCTAGCCAGGAATGTCAGGATTTCAGCATTCACAAAAAATGCACTTCTGGCAAAGGCTAGTTCTGTCATTTCAGCTCTCCTCCTCAGTCTCAAATGATCCATATTGTTAGAAGAGCCTCAGTGTTTGGACTAGAATGTATTTCCCCAGTCTACAGGTTTGGGGACTAAGGAAACGATACTTGCCCAGCCGTCCTCCAGGGCTTGCCTGTAAGTAAGCTATGGCAAACATGAAATGGGAAAGAGATACATCTGAACTCATGCAATCTGTCACAACACAGCATCTCCCAAGCACAGGCTTTTTACCCTTGGATCTATCCCATCTCTGTCTGCACAGCCATATTTCAAGGATTTGTCACGGGTCACATCTGCCAGCAATCATGTGAAAGAAACATAGAAAAAGAGCAACGTGCATTAGCTCCTCTCTCATCCTCCTGCAGCCCTCCTCTGCTCTTGTCAAGCAGATAAACTCCCATGCTGAAGAGGACCAGCCTAATCCCCACATCAGAGCAGCAACTGGGAAGCTACCACAAGCTTCAGCAGACTTAGTTCCACAGGGTCAGAGGGTCAGACACCTGCAAACCCCACTCTCACGGGAGGAGGCAAGGAGCTGAGGCACAAAGGCAGAGATCCCCAAAGTCTTCAGCCCAACAAGGGGGCTCTGAACACTGCACCAGGACGGTGAGCAAGGTCACCAGGAAAACTGTTTCACCACTCAGAAGTGCTGTCTAGGAAGATTACTAGGGAATTTTAGGCTTGTTAAGGATTTCCAGACATCTAGCAGGCCAAAGGAAGCAGGTCTGTGCTCTCTCCTACCTAACTGCTTCATGCTTCAAAATCCCAGGTCCTCCTTGGCAGTGCAAGAGCAGATGAGCTGTACTGGTCCTCACTGTGACTCCAGCAGCTTCCAGAAGTATCAGTTTAATTACACTTGAAAGTATACACTTCATTTACATTTAAACACAAGGTGTGGTATACTTTGAAAGATTCCAATTTAGTGCACATGGTCAATCAGCTCTCAGATCTGACATCTCCTGGGAGAACAATGTTCTTCTGTACATGCTTTCAAGCCCAGAAAATCACAAGAAGGAATCTAGGAGCCCTAATTATGGTGAATATGGGGAAGTAAAGATCTTTCTGTACATTGACAGTTGAGTGACATCAGCTTTTCAGAAGCAAGGGTAGATGAGAGTATTCTTGTTGATCTTCTAATCACAGTGACCTCCCTGTCCAGTTGGACTGGAGTCCCAAGGAATGCATTTTCAGAATTGTTCCACTTCTCTTTGATGTCCATACATTAGCACTATAGGGCAAAATAACCAAGGAAGACTTTTAATTTAAAAAAAATCTGAAACCCTGTTTTAGAGGAAATTAAAACTTAACTATAGGAGTACCAAAACCAAGCACTTCTAAAATAAGACTAATTTCATCTTTTTAAGTGAAGTTCTACTGTCACATACTACCAGCTGCATAAAATGGGACTGATGTTCCCTTCAGTCATTTAGGAACATGAGAAGAAATCTCTCAGTGCAAAGTTTTCTAAAGTATTAGAGGACTCATTAGCTGGATCTTTTCATATGTGTGATCAATAAGCCATCAAAAACAGCTGGTGCTGACACAAACATATTTTGAAGCCTGGAGGCCTGACACAAAAAAAATCTCCCTTCAGCCAAGGCAGTGGGCCAGGTGTTTAAGATGCAAGGTTTGCCAGAGTGCTTGGAGCTTAGATGAGAGCAAGACCAGTGAAGCATTCAATCTGTTTTAAGTACAGATGTCTTCAGTACAATGTCTTTTTCACAGGTTTCCTCTTTAATTTGGCAATTTTTGTGCAGAAGAGAGGCTTAAACAATTTCAATTGAACATCTTCCTCAAAACAAGAAACAGGATTTTTTTAAGAAATGGAATACTGATCCCAGATCTATTCAAGTTGGTGGAAATTTTTCCAGATGCTTCCAGGGAAATGCAGATCTCATCTGTCACATGAGAAGTCAGTCCTGTACTGCAGTAGGTAATTCACTAAATGCTGTAGACACAAGGAACGACAAATGAAAATCAGGAAAATCCATACACTGGTGTCATGTTTGCATGTTTTATTTTGGAAATAGGGCAAGGATGGAAAGGCTGATTGATTGATTGACTCAAACCATCTTTTTTCACTAAAAGCCAGTGTGGAGGTTCTAAGAAAAAACAGTCACGATCCAGACACCCACCTGATAATTGACAACAAAATTTATAACTTGTGTTCCTTGCCCCTTTGGCATGGCTTGTTCCAGTGGGCAGATGTTACGAATCAGGACAGAAGCACATGGCATGTATCAGGAAGTCCCTTAAAAATCAATTCCCAAGAGCATTCAGTGCCTGTACACACTACCCAGCTCTATAGGCTTCTTCATCTGCACAGTTCAAGTTGCTTTAAACAGAGTTGCACCACTGGTAATGCAAGTGGTATGCAAAGCTGGAAAATTCTGGAACATTTGAACTTCTACTGAATCTCTGGTAATATTTAGATTTAAACCCCTCTGCGGTATGGACAATTTTCTGCTGTATTTATGTAGTGCCCACGAAACTTTGAGAGACAGTGAAGACTGAGGTTATGATGACTTTCTTAGGTCTATTTCAGTGAGAATTTCTGTTTCTATTTCTGTTGTTCCTACATCCAATGAGGCTGACTCAGATTATGCTCAAAAAAGCCTAGGAGCAAAACCAGTTGTCCCTGGTCCTTTTCTATATATAAATAGAATACTAGTATGACCTAAATTTTACAATCTCCTCTGAGTAAGGAAGTATCAAATGGAATGGCTATATGGCATCAGGATTAGCCACAGCAACTGCCCCACATGCTACTTTTCTTTCCCCTGGGCCCTGTAAATTTGGGGCTAAGCCAGAAGTAACTATTACAGTTTATCACTGGATGCACAGTGCTGGTGGGAGCAGAGAAAGCCTTGGACTTGCTTTGTGCTGCTGCTCTGTTGTTAGCAGATTTCATGTGGGACTGCAATCAGTATCCCAAGTAACTTGTCTAGGATCCAAAAAGCCTTCACACTCATCCTCCCTGGTACTGTGAAAGTGGTGTTACTACTCCATGTTACAAAGGGTGGAAAGAGTGAGTGCAATCCACCCTTGCAAACTCTTCTGTGCCACCTCCTTATGTCTCTAGAAGAGAAAGCTTTGCCAGAGGGGTGGAGCAGTCATAGCCAGCCCCATACTAATGGGAGCCCAGGACATGCTGTGGAGTTGCCTGTGCTCCTCAGCTCATAGCCTTTCATCTTACTACAGAGGGCTTCAAGAATTAGTCCAATAAATCCAAATGCTTATAATCTGTTCTCACCTCCTCCTTTAGAGCATATGTGCCAGCAGTGTAAAAATACACTCCTTGAAGTCTCATTAGTTGTTCTCGTGATAATTATCGCAGGAGTGGTAATCCCCTCTCTTACAGATGCTGAAATGCTGGAGTGAGACTATATTGTTGTGAGGTTTACAGCATTCAAGAAGTCTGTGGGCCTCAGATTTTCTAAAGTCTTTCAGTTTTACCTGCTCCTGCCATTGTCCATTTTCAGCTTATAATAGTGAGTTTTTAGGCTTGGTTACTTGGTTACCTGGTTACTATGGTTACTGCAGTGGATAGTTGCAGTATTGTTTCATCAGGTTACGACCAGCCTTGTCCACTTGTTCCTTGTTCTGAGGTTTTTACCTGGTATATTGCACTACAGAGACTGTCGAGCCAGGGAGACTCAAAGGGTGCATACTATTGTTGAACACGTGTATGAAATTTGTTAGATACATGCTCTGAGATCTAGGCACTGTCACGATGATTAAAGGGGAGACAAGACTCCCAATGGTAGAGTAAGCTACTCATCCTTTTATTTGCCTGATCAGAATTATTTTGTGGCAAAAAAGCAAAAATTCCTTTGTACCAAGGTATTTTCTCTGGTTTCTACAGCGATTTTACTCTACAGTACACATTTCCAGTCAATGGAAGACATGTGCTCCTGGATGGATGCAGCTGCCAGAAAGAAATAATGATGCATGAAGGTCCAGGAGAAGACTTTAAACCCTGAAAGAACATGCCCAGGAAATTCCAATGAATTCATATAGTAACTGATCATCGTCACCCTTGAAAAATCAAGCTAACAGCTGTGTACTGTCTCTTCCTCCAGAAAGGAGTCCAGATCCCTTTTGACCTGGTGTACTCTATTCATTTCTATTGTAGATTTTGGCAGTTTGCTTCATACTTTTAATTATACCCTCTGAGCAATGAAAGTCATCCTGAATAGTTTACAGTCCATGCCTCATCTGCAAGCTGTAACCTCTTTCTTTGTAATAAGCAACAAGTCACACAACTTTTTATTTGAAACAACCCATTCCCTTTCTGGTGTATACTGTACTATATTTCCTGCAAATTCCTATCCCTTCCAGCTGCAGTAGAACTTCTGTCTCCATAGATTCAAACCCAATATAGTCATTTGATTCACAGTTCCTAGATTTTTAGTGCCTGAAGAAGCACTTGCATTGCCTGGCCTAACTTCCTATAAAAAAATTAGGACCACGAAATTTCATTTAGCTACTTCAGTGTGAAGCCTGATACACTGAACTGATTACAATCTATATTCTTCTATTTTTTACTAAAAATTAATATCAAATACAGCAATCCTAATTTCACTCCTCAATTTCATATTCCCTATGCATGCCTGTAAATGACTCCACATGTTATTAGGAAAAAAAATCAGACCAAAATGGCTGCAGTCTTTCCTGATCGGTTTTCATAAACCCTTGTGGATAATGATTTAATTATCTCTTGTTTCAGGTTTCGGTAGTGTTTTACTGCAATGTGTATGTACTTTCTGGAACATAAAATTAAATAGTTACATGATAAATATTATCTTACTGTCTATGGAGCTTGCTATCTTGCTAAGCCTCATTTTTGATAAAAAAAATATTTTAGAGGGAAATTATTTTTTTTATTATTTGGTTAAACATATTGCTTTTTATTGATGAAAATATTATCCTTCAGATGGCAGAAGATATATGAAAAGATCCTTTTATTTGGGGTGAAAAAAATTAAAAAATACTTCCAAACTGGAAAGAAAAGTTATGTTGGAGTTGCTTCTAAGGAGGAGTTTCATGTTTTCTCATCTGAGACTTTGCACTGTGAACAGCATCTACAAGGGTGGTAGCTTCAGATTCTTGGGCTGACATTGCAGACTTCATGAGAAATTTCAGAATGGCTTTTGAAAAGGTATCTCAGTGAGATAGCTGTTCCTAAAAATGCAGACAGCTTATGATGAAGACAGAACGGAAGTACAGAAATGATCACTCCCCATCCTGTATTAGATCCCAGTTCTCACATATCCAGCTTGAGTGACAGAAATGAATCAGAAGAAAACAGGCAAAAAAAGTTTCTTGAGGAGCTTGATATTTTTGCAGTATTTTCCAGAGAATTAGAATATGAAATATTCTTCATCCTTCTCCATCTCCCACTCCGAAGTTACATGTCCTACTTTAGCCTAAAAAATGAGTGCTTAACCTAAAAAAAGATGCATTTTAAAAGCTGCTTCCATTTTAAAACTTTTCTGATACTTGAGAAAATTGTCCCAACAAGCTGGAGCTCTGGATATTATCCTTAGCACAATTTAATGAACAGAACCACAGAGCAACAAAATGCTTACATGTGCAAGAGAAGTAAATACATCATTCCATCTGAGGGACTCAGAAGTCTCATTGGGTACAATCAAGGGAATGTTCTGCTAAATCAATTTCTATATCTGAAAGACATACTTTTTCTAATTTACTTAGGAACTTGGAGTGAGTAGGCAGCATTCTGGTATTGATTGAAGCATAAAACCCTTTAAAATTGTCTATTCAAAGCCATAGAAATCTGACGCAGGACTGGGTTACTCATGCAGTGTTAGAACATTTTCTTCTCCAGAGGAAGCATCAAAAACAGCATAACTGCATATAAAGGTTATAATGACCATTTGCTATCCTGTCATTTTTTCTTCTTCCTAGTACTGATGTGAACCGGTCCCTCCAAAATAATTGTGTGATTAAAAGAGAAATGTAAGAAATTGTACAATATTAAATTATTACAGACCGACTCTTGCCCTCTATCCTACTTGTTGTAAGCTCTGTTATGCAACTGAGTGCAGTGACATAAATAGGATATAGGCCCTCTTTATCTTTTTGGAAGAAGTTATAGTGTATTCAAAAGATTTTTGGTATGTGTGTTACTTTATCTTCATTATAAAAACAACTTGGATGTGAGGTCTGGGGGAAATTTATAGTCTCTCCATGACACAATTAAATTACAAATGTCTCATTAGAGACTGCCAGTGTGCCTCAGATAATGACTCTAAAACATTCATCTCAAAGCTTGTTTCCAGACTGTTTTTCTTTTGAACTCATTGTACTTGAGGATTGTACTAACTTTTATGAATATATTTTTAAGGGGTACTGTCCTCTAGGGCATACCATAAATACTGGTATGCTTTGGAGTAAAAGTTGTGAAGAGCCCAGAGAGAAGAATATGGAGGCTGCAAAAGGGAAGCATAAAACCAAACAAACTAGCTAAGCCCAGTTACGAAAACTTTTATCAAGCACATGATCAAGGGAAAGAAGTCTTGAATGCACATATACTTTATCCATTTCAAACTGCAATTAAACCACAATTTCAAATAATGAAACAAGAGCAACAAGAGATGATATTTCATGTGATTCACTTCATAAAGGAAGTTTGACATAATTTTTTTCTGATACTGGTAAAGGTTTACAAAGTAGCCCCTTGGGTGAAAGCTTTCTTTTATTTTGGCTTTTTGCCTTTGGCACCAAAAACACTTGATTACTGAAAATCCTCATTAGGATGACCATGAGCCAACCATGTGCCCTGTGGCCAAGATGGCCAATGGCATCCTGAGGTGCATTAAAAGGGAGGTTGAGAGAGGTTCTCCTCCCCTTCTACTCTGCCCTGGTGAGGCCACATCTGGAATATTGTGTCCAGTTCTGGGCCCCTCAGTTCCAGAAGGACCAGGAACTGCTTGAAAGAGTCCAGCACAGAGCGACCAAGATTAAAGGAGTGGAACATCTCCCTTATGAGGAAAGGCTGAGGGACCTGGGTCTCTTCAGCTTGGAGGAGAGTGAGTGGTGACCTCTTCAATGTTTATAAATACGTAAGGGGTGAGCACCAGGAAAGTGGAGTCAAGCTTTTCTCAAGGGTGACCAACAGTAAGACAAGGGACTGGAGCACAGGCGGTTCCGTGCAAGTGTTAAGAAGAATTTTTTCACTGTGAGGGTGACAGGGCACTGGCACAGGCTGCCCAGGGAGGGTGTGGAGTCTCCTTCTCTGGAAATATTCAAAGCCCACCTGGATGTGTTCCTGTGTGACCTGTGCTGTAGGTGACCCTGCTCTGGAAGGGGGGGTTGGACTTGATCTTTCAAGGACCCTTCCAACCTCTAATTTTCTGTGATTCTATGATTGTATGAAAATGTAAAAATTAATGAATTGGAAGTTAACTCTTTTCCCCAAACTCTGACTTATGTAATCAGTCTAAACATCTAACTATATAGGCTTTTGGGGAGGGGGAGGGGGGGTTGGTTCTTACAAAATACCACAAAGTTGTATTATTCTTTCTTATATTCCAGGAAATGTATAAATCAAATCAATGTATCCTTTTTTCTTCTTCTTAGTACTGACGTGAACCGGTCCCCCCAAAATAATTGTGTGATTAAAAAAGAAATGTAAGGAATTATACAGTATTAAATTATTACAGACTGACTGACTGACTGAAAAGGCTCAAGAAAGAATTTCTGTTCCTTTCATGTAGAACATCCTTTTACAAAAAAATGATGACTTTTAAGCGAAAAATGAGCTATACTGTTTAGTAGAGGTAAACTACTTAAATTTAGCTCTCTTTAAGCACTGCACAGGTGAAGGTAGACACTGGTCATCCTAAGATGCCTTCCCTTCATGCATCTATCCAAAGGGAACATAACATACCATCCATGAAGAAATAAGAGGTTCTAGATCCTGTAGTTCACTTGGCAAGTGGAAGAGACTCTGTATGTGCCAGTGCCACCGCTCCCTTCTTCCTGACATCAAAGACTTGGGCCCAGTAGCAATAAATTAAAGCTGCAAGCACAGAGATGAATGTGCTCTGTGCTCAGAGATGAATGTAACTATGAGAAAAAAAAAATAACCTAGCAGTCAACAAGAATTTAAAAGAGCTTCTCCCTCAGTCTTCCAAACAAGTGATCCCTCTTTATTTTTGTCATAGTCTCATGAGGTATAAACAGAAGTGTGTTTGGCTCTTCTGCTCCTGACTTTCTCTCCTTAACTGGATGCCATGCACAGATCCCACTTTTGAGCAATTGGTTCTAGTCCAATCCCTGCCATCATTCATTTATTGAAACAATAATAAATGAATGTGAGGAACACTGTGCATCCAAAAGCCTGTTAATGCACATACAGCCATTGAGGGCACAATGTATTAAATTTGTCTAAAAATTTCCCTGAGTTCATACACTTTAAAACTCATAGTCTGGAAATTTTAGCAATATTTCCTACTACTAACTCCAGGTATCAGTTATTTTATGAAGAAGGATTAACTGTAACTGTGAAAGAGAAGGCCCTGATTTTTCACTGGCTTATGACTTGTATTTTTCATCCACCCTTTCTATTTTCAGGAACACAACAGGACACAAATGTTCGATCAGTGTGCCAGGGAGAGAGCGTTAGCATTGCTTAAACTTATCCAAAGTGCATAGAAATGAAAAATTCCTAGGAAAATAGAAACTCAGAATACAGATATGTATGAGTGGGGAAAAGATTCATGAATAGCTTACATGCAGCATTCCTCTCTCCAGTAATTGTTCATTTCTGGTGCACTCAAGCCCACATGGATATGGAGAAGAGTTGACACATGGCATTAAAATCACAGAAATCAGCAGGAAAAAGGAAGGAAAGGAAGGCACTGCAGGCTCAGTCATCAGTGAGCCTGATGCATGAAGTTAGCAATGCTGTATTGTTATCTCTTAACAAAAAGACAGCTTTTCCTCACCTCCCCTACATTCAGTTATTCCAATGGAGGTTGCATGTGCTATATCAGATCGTGGCTAGCAGAGCCAAATATGACACAACAGTAGGATTTTTTAAGGAAGTTAGGAACGTTTGAAAATGCAAAGTAGGCCTAAAAAGTATTTCAGAGACCCCCAAAGGCATGCTAAGAGAAATGGCCTTTTGGATGCTTTGAAGCAGAGACTCCAAACAGCTCAGTATCTTAACAGCTCCTTCTTGGGCACTTAATGGCCTAAGAAGCTTTCAAGAGTCTTAAGCTCCACAGCCAAGTCACTGTGATTAGGAGTCCAGCCCAGGTGAAATGTTTGCAGCCCTGGATTTCTTTCTAAGTCCAATCTGGAAAACCGAGGGAAATGTTTTTCCAATTCATTTTATTAAAAAAACACACACATTAAAACAAAAAACAAACAAACAAACAAACAAACAAACAAAAAAACCCCAAACAAAAACCCACACAAACAAACAAAAACCAACTAACCAAAAACAAAACAAAAAAATCCCCTCTGTGTTTCCTGTGAGGCTGGTAGGTCTCACACTTTAAAAGTAGATATTTATTGTCCCTGCAGTTCAGGTCTTTCATTAGAAAGTAAAAGGAGATGAGATAAGAGTTACCTGTACTACCAATGGCAGTCTGATTACCTGAATATTGTATTTAAATGTTCAGATACAAGCAAAAAGTCATCATGTAAGTAAAGGAAAGATTTATATGGCTATAAATGAAACCATTCTTCTGGAATGAAAATGATCCTAAAGTTTAGAAATCCTCAGGCTATTCTCTAAACAAAGATGTGGGAAACTATTACTGTTTATATTAAATATTCCCATGTGGATCTTTTGGTCCTTGTAGAATATGAATGGCAATCTCTTGTAAAATCCCTACTGGAGCTGTCAAGACTTTTTGTATGAGGCATCCCAGATACAGAGAGGAGTGGAGAATGCATGTGGGTGGGACATACCTGCTTCTCTAGGAATTGCTCATCCCACTGATGCCAGACAGGTTTTTTGAGGCTACCCAGATATCAGAGCAAAGTCACTAAGGTGATTTTTCAGAGGGAAGGACACGAGATTCTCTTCCTTAGTACCAACTTTGTGAATCTTCAGTTCACAATCTGAAGGAGTTCAGCAGAACTCCTGATATAGAGATGAGGAATCTGAGACTAAAAGGATGGTCTTGTGCCATTGAGTGACTCCTTGCTCCCACAAGCCCCATCTCCTACAGTCAGGGCACACACTTACCAGGTTCCACCTTGAACCCTCCTGTTTTTACCCAATGCTTTCATGGAAATGTCACCCAGAAACCACTTTCTGCCTTGAAGCCTAGATTAATTTCTGGACTGTTAATAGCCATTTTGCCTTGTGACAACATTTTCCATCTGTTTAAACTTCTCATCTTCCTAGTATTTCTTCCCCTTTTCCTCCTTAGTGTATTTGTGGAAACTAACTTCTTTCTCCCTCAGGTTTTATTGTGTTGCTTAGTCATGTCAAGCTCTTTTGTTTTCTTCTTCTAGGACAGGATTCTCTGTGAGCCCTTTGGTAAGCCTGTTCCGTGAACTCTTAATCACTCCATGAGCACTTCTCTGCTCTTATACCCTGCATTTGAGTCTGGTCACAGATAGTAAAAAAAAAGATATGTGCAAAGTACACCAGAGATCTCATGCCACCACCCTGGAGAAGGTCAGTCCCTACCAAAAATGCTTCAACTGATAAACTGCAAGCTTGCATTCTCATGGTCAAGACCCCATTACAATTTCCAAAGTATTTTTTCATTCTATTATTTCCAGATGAGGAGATCTGACTTTATCGCTTATAGCACTTATACAATTAAGTGAGAGGTGAATCAGGGCCAGGTTGTTTGCCAAAAAACAAGTAAAACCCAAACATTTCACGTCACTGTTTATTTTCACTCTCCTCTTGAAGAAATATCTAGGTCAGCTACACCAAATTTTGACTTCAGGATGCCTTGGATAAGGCTCATGCTCAGGCAACACTGTTTCTACCTCCTTGAATGATTTCTCCAGAATATTTGTGGTCCGTGGTATACTTACCAGTGAGAATTAAAACAATAATCAATATTAAAATTTCCCTGCTGGTTCTGTATATGGAGAAATGAAGCAGTAATTATACTATGCATATCTGGTCATCGTGACTGGGATATTAACAAAGAAAAGTTATTATTTTATAGAGCTACAGGGAGAAATGCAGCTCCCTTGAAATAAGTGGCAAAATTCCCACTAGTTCAATGAACTAGAATTACTTCCACAGAGTCTGATTTACTGTGTCAGTTGTATGCCATGGTAACCTTACTGAAATAATTGAAATTCCCTTGGCATGAAAGCCAAGTGAAATCAGAATAAAAATCTGAGTGCAAAGAATCATAATAATTTTTACTGGAATAAAAGGATTATAATTGAGGGATTGTTATTATGGCAAAAGACAATTAACTGAGATGTTCTCAGCTGACTTGTAAGACATTTGCATAGTGCTATAAAAGCCAAATATAAATGTATTTCATTAATTCAAACCATTTTATAAAACTGGAATCTTGCACAGACAAAACAGGGATACTGCAAAGACTTACAGCACTGCTAAATGGGTCTGTCTTTTAAAAGTGCTCAATGTGCTTTAGAGCAAGTGCCAAATTCTGCCCCTTGATATACACATGAAAATTCCATTAAAATAGCTGGAACTGCATATTCATACTTGTGGGAATGATTTGGCTGTTTAAAGGCAACTCTTGGAGTATTTAGCACTAGGGCTGTTCAAGAATTTGCCAGTGAAAATGTTTTTTGTTTTATTTTGTTGTCAAAAACTGTTGATTTGTCAAAACTAAACACTTCTGCACAAAAATATATGGCGTGTTTGACAATGATTGCATTTCTGGTCAAGGAAAAATAGAAAGCTAATGTCCACAGCACTGCCAGCAAGCACTTATGCCAAACTGAGATCTAGATTTCATATATATGCTTTCCCAGACCTACTTGTTTCTCTCCCAGTCCCTCGGCTGGGATAAGTTATCAACAGTCTCCCTCACTGAAGCTATTTCACACTGTTCTATAAATTCAATATTAATTGAGTAGAGACTGCCTAATCATCACTTCTCCATCTGGTAGCTTTGTGTTCCTGTTGGGAAAAGTAATTACTTGAATGCTTTCATCCTTCCAAGGAATCATCCTCTCACCATTGCTCTTGATTGAAAAAAAAAATTGGTTTATCCAGTGCCTGCCATGAAAGGAATACTCTGAAACCTTCTAACTCATTAGAAATGGTCATGAGACAGGATTCTTTTTCCCTGTGAATTCCCCACGCCCTTTAAAAATATTAGTGTAAATAGTACTTGGGTTTGTTTTTACTTTGAAAATATGTATTTGTTTTGACATCAATAACTTTTGATATATTCATTTCCCACCTCTAGTATTTCAGAAATTGAATTAATATTTAATTAATCACTCATCTTTCAAGCTACTTGGGGATACAGACTAAGCAAGAAAGTTTTTACATGCATACATGTAAGACTAGCAGCAGAAGAAATACCATGTCCCTGCTGTGCTATTTGCCAAATCAGCTGACAACTTAGGCAGGGGGACGAGCAGCAAAGAGGGGAATTTAACACTAATAGAGCATATTATGGATGGCTTATCTGGCTGGCCTTTGGAAGGTAATGTAATAGAGTAAAATGCAGCTTGTCAGAAGTGTGGCGAGTGTCTTGGAATCTACTTCCATGCCAGGGAGTGAAACTAAAAAAAATCCAACATGCAGATCCCACTTAGTCCTCTCCGTGGGACTTTTACAGCGCATGAGCCCCAGGGTGGTGATGTTGTGCACCCCTCAGGTGGGATTCCCCTTGAGGGAAGGACAGCAGAATTTGTTCTGACACATGAATATCGTTGCACATTGCAATACATCTTTGGCATGAGAAATAGTGGTGCAATCAAGCCTGCCTCCCACTTCCAAGTTCTGTCAGTTTAGAAAGGAAATCTCAGACCCCATGAGCAGTTTTTCCTGGCTGGCAAGCAGAGGGGACCAGGCTTATGAGATAAACAAGTTTAGTGCTAGCTCTTAGCACAGGCTGAAATTTACTTCATGCCACTAAAAGTAGCACTGTTGACTTTTGACCACCATTAACCCTGTTAGAAGTCACTCCTTAGATGTTTTTTGACAAATCTCTACTGCTTGGAAATGAAGTTCAAACGTTTTTTCCTCTCTACTTTTTACAAAACTGTTCTCTTGCTCTGGAGTGATGGGGCTGCTTTTTTGTACTTTGAAGTTCATTCACTCTTCTTTACTCTTTGTCTCTCCTTCTCACTTCCTATATTTCTTTTCTTCTCTTCTCTTCTCTTCTCTTCTCTTCTCTTCTCTTCTCTTCTCTTCTCTTCTCTTCTCTTCTCTTCTCTTCTTTTCTTTTCTTTCTTTCTTTTCTTTTCTTTTCTTTTCTTTTCTTTTCTTTTCTTTTCTTTTCTTTTCTTTTTTCTTTTCTTTTCTTTTTCTTCTCTTCTCTTCTCTTCTCTTCTCTTCTCTTCTCTTCTCTTTTTTTCTCTTTCTCTTTCCCTCTTCTCCTCTCTTCTCTTCTCTCCTCTTCTTTCTCCTCTTTTCTTCTCTTCTTTCTTTTTTCTTTCTTTCATCCTTATGTCTTTATGTCTTTTTAGTTTTAACAGTTTTCCTTCTAACCAAAGTCCAGAGCCTGTAAAGAAATTCTTTCCCTTCAGCTGGGCCTCCTCCTATCTTATCAAATAATATTAGCTTGCACTCCATTTATACCACATAGAGCCTTAGAAACTCTCATAGCTTTTAACCTGTCATGTAGATTAAGACCTCATTAAATTTCATACTACCTTCAGCATGATCGTGTTACCTAATGCTAAAGATTTTGGGGCAACACAATCAGTACTGATACAAAATTAAAGCAGAGGGATCTTTCATCATATGGCTGTTTGTACATTCATTTACTAGATAGAGAATTTACTGTCGGGTAAATTCAGCTCAGTCTGGTTTGTGTTTCTTCATGTGCCCTCTCTGAGCTTGCCTTGCAATTTCCCACATGAACAGATTTCATGACCTATGCTTCAGAGTTTAAATAAACGTACTCATACCCACAGATTAAACATGAATATCAAAGAATCACTACTTTGTGTATGTGCAGCTACCTATACAGACATGCATACATGCTTACCTCTTTACTTTATAAAAAGGTGTGAGGTGAACAAGCAGGAATAGGTACAGGAATAAAAGTGACCTACATTTTTTATGACACTTCTCACATGTTTGCAGAAAAGTTTAATTGGCTGGGTTGGAAGGGATCTCAGAGATCATCGAGTCCAACCCTTGAAAAAAGCTGTTTAGAAAGGAATAACTGGAACCAAAAAGAGGAATACACCCCTCTGCATCAGTGTTTGCTGTACATTAGCAGCCATGGGTGACTACTTCTAGAGAATGGAAAATTTTGGTGTGAGCACTGTATACAAAGTGTAAAAAGAACAGCCCTGTGGTGGGAACTTTACAACTTTACGGTTTTACAGGTTAAACAATATATAATGCTGTCACTCCAGTTTTATTAGTAAGAAACATAAATACCAGATGTCACCTCCTCAGTTATGTAGGAGATCAGTGACAGACTCCTGTCACAACTAATACCTTTGCTGCTAGTCCTGTGTTTGAGCTCTACTGTCCTGGCAAGGTTTCTAGCCCCCTCTTACAGGTATACAAAATCTTGGGGAAAAAAAGAGGAAAAAAAGACATCTTAGTTTCACAGAGCACACATCCCACAAGAATGTGAGCATCTCACAACCATTTTGTGTTGGCCTAGTAACAAGCTCCATAACTGAGATGTGACCCAGTGCTTATAAACAGCTGGGGTGCAGAGACAGAGAGAGCAGGCAGGAGCTGCCCAGGGCAGCTAAGGGAGCACAAAGTTAAATGCAAGTTTTCCTCAGGTTTGACCTGGAGCTATAGCATTTGCTTCACTCTTTCTCATCTTAGTGCTTACCTAATTATCCAGAAGAACTTATTAGGACATTACACAACCTCCCTACTGGAGAAAAGTGATCAGCAATCCCTTTGATTACTTTCTCCACTTCTTTGCTTCCTCTTTTAAAAATACTCTTTATGTCGCAAAGGATTAGGCTGTATAATGGCATCACATCATTTTCCTTCTGAAAGTAAACCTCATTGGGCTGAGACTTGTTTAGGGAGAAGGAAGGGTTGGAGAGGAATAGGAACATCAGCTCTCACCCTGTGCTTGGTGCAATCCCCTTGCTGGTGGAGGTGGGGGAGGCTGCCCCTCTTCACCTGTCCTCTCCAAACTCTGTATCGTTCCCTGCTGCCTGCCTACTGGGCATCACAGCCCTTGGACCAGGCATGATGAGACCCTCCCTCCAGAGAGCCCAGAGAGCCACTTGAATGACTTCCCTGTCACCCCCGTCGTCAACTCCGCCGTGCTTTTCCTGTGTCTGCACAACATCTCAGCTCATTAGGAAGACACGAGATAGCAGAAGGCCCGATACGGTGCATTTCAGATCCCCTGAGCTCAGGAGATCCTCCTTCCCGTACCATGCCTGGGACCCTTAACTTTAACCCAGCCGTGCCTTTTGTCTGAAGGGGAGAGACTATTTATGAGGAGTCATACAAAATAAACACAAAGAGTTCACCATAAAATATGACAACCACTTTAAATAATGTTGACTTAATTAAACTTTAAACTTTATTTATATATTTTATGGCTGTAGTGTGAGCTCTTCTCGGATGTTTACTTCAGTGAAAAATCCATCATGTGAGGGCCTTGAAAGGAATTAATCCCCTTACCCCTGGCACAGAGCTCAGCTCCAACAATTCAGATCTAAATATTTAGTGATGGATGATACATGTTTATAGAACAGAGGGCAGCATGACATTTAAATGGGATCCGGGGTTGCTATAGTGAGCGGACACTGTTGAAAAGAAACTGGAAGCTGAAGCTGTGCCAATTATCGGAAGCCAATAAGTCAGCCCCTTTTTTCCTGTTTTTTCCCTTCCGCCTATCCCTTCTGGGTTTTTGAAGGCTTCTTCACAGAGGGTTACGAGCAATTTTCAGAAGGAAAAGTTCTGCTGACTCTTGTACATTTGGTAGTGCATCCCATGGTTAAACTAATAGCCTCGCTGGGTGTCAGCCAAAGGTTACAGGCCTCTCAAAATATTCTTGGAAAAAAAAAAAAAAAAAGAGTTTATCACTGAACTGAAGTTTCTCATTAGTAACCCTGTGTTGTCTAATCTGTGAAATTACATGATTAACTCTTTTGCAAAGACAGCCTCAGCTAGAGTTTGCAATCCCACAGGAAGTTATTAAAAGTATCACCAAGATAATTTCCCTGCTTTGTACTTGGCCCTTAGGGTAAAGGAAATACATCATTAGATGAGTACTTTATAATAAAGCTATAGATCACTAACAATTATTAAATGGCTGTCAAGAATGATTATTATTTTAAAAGTTGAGCGCTGTGCAATTTGAAAAACAAATAAAAAACCTTGAAAGAAATTACTTCCTTTGTTTTTGTATAGAAATTAGAAACATGCCTTCTCCCCCATTCTCTTTGAAGTGATTATTGGAATATAATCTTTTTCTGTACAAAGCCATCTTACCTTCAGCTTTTCTTTCTACAGCTCTCAAAAAATACTCTTACAGAAAGCAACCACTCACTATTGAGAAAATATTCCTTAGTCACCCAGAGAACAGCAGTCTTTTTGCCTGCTCTGAGATTGAAATTTTAATGCATGAACCCTAAACCCCTGATTCTTCAAGTCACTGAAGCAGAGGTAGTGGTCTTTGCCCAGGACCAATCCCTGTTTTGGTGAAAGTTGAACTCAGAGCTATCTGGGACATGGCAAACCCTCCCATCATATGTTTTAGCTGAAGTCATTTGCAGATGTTTTCCATGAGCTGTTCTGCTTGGTTTTGGCTTTCTAGTGAGTCCCTCCCAGATTAATGGGTGGTTTAGTTAGCATCTTTTGGGAGGAGAGGTTACAGTTCAGATCTTTATTATCTTTATTAAAGATACCTAGCTAGTTACCAAGGTTTTTTTTATTTTTTTCCTTTTTTTGTTAGCCATCAGTGAAAAAGTGGAGTGATGAGAAGAAGGAGATGCTGGAGATGCCCATGCAGCCAGGCTGTGAGCCTCAGCTGGTGATGCAGTTACCCTGCAGGGATGGTGGTGAAGCATCTGTCTGGATGATGTAAAAGGCAAACAGGCATGAGAGGTTTGACAAAGGTCAGGCATGAGGAAGCATAAGCGAACAAGCTCTCTGCTGGTCCTTAAATGATAACCAGCTGTAATTTTAAAAGTTATTATCAGATTATTCCTCTGTACATCCAGAAAAGGAAGAGTGTTACTCAACACCTCTAAGAAAGCTAATTCATGTTCCTGTGAGAAAACCACATGTTTCAAACAAGTTCACCCAGCCCTAAAATGCAATTTAGGTCCATCTTTGCCATGTGGTTTTTGTGATTTCATCTCATTATGGTGCCTCAGTGTGACTAATGCGCCCATTTGGTATAATCTAGGTGTTAAGAAAGAGAGTTTTAAATCAGAAGAGATGAAATCCAGTCTCAGATGCATAAATATGCTACCAGGTCCAAAGATTTGCTCTTACTAGGATGCTTTTTTCCTTTCCTTAATAACTTCTTTCTGACCTTAAGTAAGCCATGGTCTCCTAGGAGAAAAGACATTTGACTGTATAAACATGATATATGTTTATACATTTTCAATATAAGTGCAGATTCTGAAGAAGAAAGAACTTGAAGGTACCCTGTTGCTCACTGACCTTTTTCCTTCCATATTACTTGCAGTGGTTACAACTGGTACTCTCCTTAAGCATTTAGAATGAAATTCTGTCCAAACTGCTCATTCTTATTTTTGAAAAGTGATCTGCTAATGGCTTGGATTAATCCATAATCCTTTTAAAGCTGAACCTAAGATCTTCATGTTTAACTCTTCAAAAAACTTAAAAAGGGGATGAGAGTTTGTCTAAGTTGGTGTATACATATATGATAATGCTCTTATTCTAGTTCTAGTTTCTAAAAATAATATAACTGGAATCCATTCTGAAATGCAAGAAAGAACAACTCAATCCATGGTCTCCAAGTGACAGATACGTTTTTTACTGCATTTTGTAGTTAGGAAAAAAGAAAACCAATAGCACTTTCCTTAATATTTGCTAATCAATTAAAAAGTAATGACCCATTCTTCCCTCAAAAACTTCATAAAAGAAAGGTTCTGGAATATATTCAGATTCATGGTGCTTAAATAAATGCAACCTAAATCTTTTGAGGTTTGTTTATTACTAGTGTAAGACCCGAGTTTCAACATGAGGTCAGAAAACTCTTGCAGATCCATGGGGAAGAAGGTTACTGTGAGATATACAAAAAGTAACCATGGGAAAAAAATAAAACAATAAACAACAACAACAACAAAAACTGTAGCCAAAAAGGAATAGTTTAAGCTATCTATGCAGGTATCCATAATGCCATGGGAAAACATTCAGAGGTCAAAAAACTCAAAATATCAATGTACATGCTACATACATACCTTCAGAATGGAAAAGCTTTACAAAACACAAAGCACAAATGTTAACAGAAATTTCACTTGTGTCTCTTTCATTGAACTGAGATTTTATAAGGGAAATCTCAGAATTTGTAGAAGACAACCAAGCACGTGGTCCAGAGCTGATCAGGAAAACAATTTCGACACAGTGGTGATGTATTCTCGCTGATGTTAATGATAAAACACTGATTTATACAACTGAGAGATCTGCAGCTGCATATGACAGAATCAGTGCAACTGATGACCAATAAATTGGTAACCAATTGGTGAGAAGGGTTGCAGAGATGGGTTTACCATCACCACATGGAAGTACCTAAATTTGCTATTTATTTCTGCTGTGCGTGGGGTATCTCCAGGAGATATATGAATGTTCCTTTGGTTTTACTGTGATTTATGTTTTTATATTTCTGGGAGCAGCTGTTTGGTTTTCATTTGAAAACCAGCTTGCAACAGATGAGAACTGAGCAATATGCTTCTTTCTGCAGTATTGACTCATTTTCCTCCTTGCTCTACTGACTTTTTCTATTTCTGTCATCCAAGAGATTACACATAAGAAACGGAACTCCAGCATATGATCAAAGCTGTATTTCAAATCACTACCATTCTTTTTTTCAGAGGTCTTGCATAACCCTTTTTCCATTCAATAAAGTATATGACCCTATTAATTTTAAATTGCTTTTGCTGGTCCCCATTCTACCTATTTTGAGAGATACTGACCCTAGAGACTCTTGGCCTTGATGCAACTTTATTGGCCAATGAAGCATCATGCTTTGTGTGCATGCATGGCATCAAAAAAAAGGGACAATATCTCTCTGCTGTGTCTGCTGGCAAAGGAAAGCTCTTCTATAACAGGTATGGATGTTTCCAGAAGTGCTTTGCCAGTCACGTAGTAGCTGGTATTGCTGGAGACAGCAGGAAATCAGCAGATCCCAGCTCAGGCAGAACCTCCTGTTTTCTAATCACTCCTCTTCAGGTAAAAGTCAAAATGTTGTAATAGCACCAAAGGTTCATTACCTAAAGTATTAACATTCTTGCTTTCAGGTGAAGGGTGAAGGGCCTTTCTTCTCTGCTAATGGGTGCTTGACACTTTCTAATGTCATAATTTGAGTGAGACATTGGAGGTGAAGAGTGGTGGAGGATGAAGATTCAATGCAATAACAGCTTGAACTAATGTGCAAAAACCTCCCTTCACTAAGTACTTGTTTTACACTTTTTGGCTCTACAAGCTACCAAATTTTTTTTTAAAAAAAGATTTGTTTTTGCACTTCACTGTCAAATCAGAAAATAGAATCACACAAAGAATTATTATTGCTTGCATTCATATTTGTAATTATTCTTACACATCAGATGTGGGGAAAATCCATTTTTCATAATACTATGTTTTAGTTGGTAGAGCACCAGACTCACAGATGATTAGTGATAGCTGATGAAATGAACTTTCTCTAAAGTTCAGGGTTCTTGCATTATATAAAATTGAATTTCTGAAATCGGTGCCTTTGATGTCTTCCCAGTACAAATATTTTACTCACAATTAAGTACTTGGGATGAAAGTCTGGGAGAAGGGGGAGAAAGGGGAGGGGAGATGTGGTTAAAGGCAGTCCTCAGCAGGACAGCTTTAAAAAGTGAGTATGATTTCTCAATAGCTGCTACTGACTTTCCGGTTTACATGAATTTGCCAAATGTATTTTCTTTGGGTCAGATCTCACTTGTCTTGCTCACACAAGTATTCTTGTTGACTACCCTTGAGAAGAAAGCAACCCAGATTTTGCTTACTCTTTCTGTTTTGCTAATTCCTTTAGGATCAATTCAAATAAACTAGGATCCTATGTGAGTGAATCAGTGAATGGGCCGTGAAACTGCACTGATGTTCATGTTAGTTAAGATTTTTCAGGGGAAACACACTATTTTTTTTTTGTTTCATCAGAACAAAAGCAAGAAAAGAGGAAACGTTTGTCTGCATTTATAATGGAAGCCCTGATAGCCACAGGGTAATCCGCATGGATTACATCTAAACAGATGCTGCCTCTGCAGTTCCTGCCCCTTTTGCTGCTGTAATTTTATTTGAAGTTTAATAGAATTTTTTTCTTTTTTTTGTTTAGTCTTTGAAAAAAATTTTCATCCTCAGTGTGAACGTAAACAGTGGTCTATCTGAAAGCTAACTCTATGCTGATGACCACAAAGCTGTGATGAGCTGAGTTTTTGCAAGTGCCAGCACTGATACAGCCTCACAGCACCCCAAATAACTATTGCATTTATACCTGAATATGTCATGGGCACCTGCATGTCGAGCTGTGACTGTATTATCAAAGCTCTTTTTCTACCTCTTCATACTGTATTTCTCACATAACACTAGCCTCAGATAATTCAGTCTATACTGGTGTATTTATTTGGGGTAAAAAAAAAAAGAATCTTCTAGAACATAATGTATAACCTTTGTCGCCAAGTAAACTAGGACCAATGCTGATGGATGAGTTGGAGTGTAGGGCTGCAGAAAGTTGTGAGCTTGGTCATGAAGGAGCTGGATTGAGATTCCTGGCAGCGGGGGTGCTCTTTCTAGTGCTTCTGGTAGCGTCCTTCGGGAGGCTGGGGAAGTGGCTGCCCATAATGTTTTAAATCTTAACATGGAGCTTGGACTATCTCTCACTCACTAAGCCTAAAGTGGTGTTATGAACACCCAGCTTCCAGTCCATCTCATAAGGCAGACAATCACGTGGGTTTTTTCCCCTCAACATCACCATCATCTTTCCAATCTACTGAACAGTGTTTTCAGGACTTGATTCTTTACTAAAAACTTTTGAATTTTTCCAAAATTCGATTGTTTTCTAAGTGGTATAAAAACTCACTAGTGGGAACTTTTCCTCCTTCGGTAGATACAATGCTGAACTTGTCAAGACATCAATTTATATTCAAAGATATTCATCACTACCTGAAATTAGATCAGACCCAGGACTTTTGACTTCTACTTGAATGTGGTGCTTTGCCCTTGCCTCCCTTGGATAGTGAATAGGTCTGTGTCAGATAATTTCATGTCTGGAAGAAGTCTTCTTTTCCTTGGGTGGCAGGAAGTTTCTTCTTGATGTTACACAAGCAGCCACATGGACATTGTCAAAATCCCAGCCTTTCTCCTGGGAAGCTGTTACTGAGCTCAGGGCAAAATAGTTTCCAATCTATAAACAAAAAGTTTGATATGCTCATCTTAGCTGACTTCTATAAACAGATCAGTTCCTCAGAAGAGTGATGTAGGTTTTGGGGCACCCTCTGCACATCTGGGACAGATGTGGCATGATGCCCTGCTTCCCACTGAGCAAGTGAGAAAGCCCTTGAGATGCATCCTCCTTTAGGTCACCTTTAGGTACATGATGGGAGGGGAAAAAAAGGTACCCCATGGGTGTCTCTGGATCCGTAGGCACCAACTGACTAATAGGAGGGTTGGGGAATAACCTCAGGGTATTTGGCTTTCAGCAGACTCACAGGGAAATGGTCACAGAAGATGGAAGAGGGGGAGTACCTGTTGCCAAATGGCTGTGATTACAGCAGTGGCAAACTTCCAGGGAAACAGAGCCTCAGTTCTGCTTTATCAGGATCCTTTGTAAATTGCTATTAAGAAGTATTTTTCAACAATCTCATTTTTATTAGCCGTTTGTGCCCATTATAGTTTTCTAGTTGCTAGTTTGTTATGGCTGTAACATAAATAAAGTTCTAAAAATGTCTCATTTGAGGAACTGCAGAGCTGGGCACGCCATTTAGACACAGATAAAAGTAGATGTAAAGGGCTTTCTTTGTAATGGATCTATTTTATATTTAATAGAACTGTCATATAAACCCATACTAGCATTTAAAATGCAGTTTCTAGGCTATAAAATAAACACCATTTCTAATATTGCCGTTGGCTTTCACCTATGGGATACAGTTCATTAAAAGCTCTATAAGGCATTTACATGGGCTTACCATATAATTTACAATCTTGGAGCTACCCTAGGCAAAAAATGTGTTTCTCTTTCACCTTGGGAACCAGTTCTTCAAAAATATTAATGATACCTGCAGGATCACCCAGCCAGACAGGACTGGTGTTATCACTGGTGCAGTGCTTGTGGAAACTGGCACACCTTCTACCTACAGGAGCTCTGCTTGGTACAAATGTCCCCTTCAGGAAATTTAAACCTAAGAAACACTTTTGCATTCAGTTTTTTTACTGAAGTTTCAAAGACAAGTGTTGCCAGAGAAAGAAACATAGCTGGCTCAGATCTCTGTGGGAAGTAAGGCAGGACTGGCTGTGCTGGGGTGAGGAATTAGATTGTTTGCTTGCCCAAGTTGGAGTAGTCCACTTCTCTGGTTACAGAAATAGGCATTCAGGTGAGGTGGCTAGAATAAGGTATAAACACTGGGGGAGGTATTAGCTTTGTAAAATCATAGAATGGCTTATGTTAGAAAGGACCTTAGAGATCATCTACTTCAACCTCCCTGCATGACCAGGGATGCCTCTCATCTAGACCAAGTTGCTCAAGGCCTCATCCAACCTCCTTTTGAAGACCTCCAGGGAGGGGAAAGCCACAGCTTCTCTGGGCAACCTGTGCCAGAGTCTCATCACCCTTGTACTAAAGAACTTCTTCCTAATACTCAGTGTAAACCTATTCTCATTCAGTTTACATCCATTTCCCCTTGTCCTGTTGCTGGACACTCATGAAAAGTCCTTCTCCAGCCTTCCTGTAGGTTTCGCTGAGGTATTGGAAGGCAGCTATAAGGCCTCCCCAGAGTCTTCTCTTCTTCAGGCTGAACAATCCCAGCTCCTTCAGACTCTCCTCGTAGCAGAGGTGATCCGGCCCCTGGAGAATAACCTGGTTCTAGGGCCCTGGATTCATATACATTTTGTGGTAGCACATGGTTTCTGCCCTAGCCTCAAGCACAGGACTTCTTGAGGAGACACTGCAAGGTGGGCTGAGCAATCTCAGTCAGAGAACTCTGCTGTAACAGAGGGGAAAAAAAACAGAATTAGAACTCACATATTTCATACTAGGCCCTGAAGATGACTGGAAACTCATGTGTTTCATCCCCTGGAGCCTCAGTTCCCTATCTGTCCAGTGGGTCCTCTCACTAAGCAGAAGTATAGCAAGAATAATTTAATATTTGTGAGACAATAAACAATTAATACAATAAACTTTTAATTCACAAAGCAAGTCACGGGGCAAAATTCATAATTACATTTCTGAAAGAGTATTCAGTGTATTCCAGTCTGGAGATAAACACTGGAAAATCTCATTCAGTTAACCTTAGACACTTCAAAGCAGCTCCTACATAAAGACCGAAGCTGCTTTCAGCTCCCTTTAAAGCAGGTGATGAACTCAAGCGGCCAGAGTTTCTCCGTGGAGATATATTTCTCCTCCAGCTACAGCAGGAGGCCATGATGATCAGGGACCTCCATGGAGTGCCTGAAGAGCCTTGGATGAGCTCAGAATGCAGTGGCTGCTCTCCAGGCTCTTCTTCTAATGTTCTGCAATTATATGAGAAAAGCCTGGGCAGTGGTGCAGGCTACCAAGTAAGAAGGAGGCAAAAAGGGTTTCTAACAGTGGTATCCATCCTACCATAACTTTTAACCTCTTTATCTTGGGGAGAATCTTCTAGTGCTGTTTCTTTACAAGTTATATTTATATTACAGAAGTTCTTGAAAGCTTCTAGCTCAGTTATGCCAAGCATTGAACAAACAGTGTTGTGAATTATTTTCCATCACAGACAGCTGCATATAATTCTGAGTTGGTATTTGGATTAAGTATCTTCATCTAAAATGGCCTACATTTTATTATATCACATACCATGAAGGCTCAGAAAACTTAACTGTCAGGGTCTTTAAAAAATTAATCCACGTTCATTAAAGATTGTATATGCTATGAAAAGAAGTGTGTGCCATAGTTTTAGCATATCCTTAAGTCACAATGAAGTTAATGCACCATTAAGAGCCTCGCTCAAGGTCTAACATCAGACTGCCTGGCAACGAGGAGAAATTGTGCAAAAGCCAGGAACCCTCACAAAACTGGGGAGAGCTGTAATGACTTCCTTATGACCCATCTACAACTGCACCGAGCAGAGCTCTGGCACAGGAGGGAGTCTGGCCTATAGTGTGTAAATAAATAACAAATGAGCAAGTCAAAGCGAAGGCAAGATGAATGAAGTGGCTCATGCAGCACAGCTATAGTTTTATGCTGTCTCCAGGCTATGGAAGACAAGCCATCATAGTTTGGTTCAGCTTCTCAAAATCGTTTTTTAATGCCATAAAGGGTGAATATTTTTATTCTTTTTAAAATGAAAGCCCATATTCTGGAGCTGCCTTCTGAAGATAAATAGAGCCAAGAGGATAGTACTTTTCATCAAAAGCATTAATAAGTGACCATCACTACATGGGTAAATGTTGTTTTGGACTGAAAGCAAAGTATAATAAATTTTAAATTAATAGGTCAATCTTTAAGTTGATTAATAAACTTCAAAAACCTCCTCCACACTGGATTTTTCTAAAACCATTGGCAAAAAGATCAGTAATAAATTGCCAGCAACATTTGTGAAAGAGGAGGTTTTAAAGCAATTACAAATCAAAGCTGACAATTTGTTCTCATGGATTGAATGAATTGCATGCTGTATTCAAAAGTTAAGTTCTCAGACCAATGGAGCTGGGACATATACCTTTTACTAGTCAGTAATGGATGCACTAGATCCAGACACCATCTGTAATCTCCCTAGCATGTCCAGGGAGGAGTGAGATCAAGGAATATGCTTCAAAATGTTATGAACAGGATGAAAAAGATGGTTGGGGACAGATGGCAGACAGCTCATCTGGTAGATGCCTAGTATCCTTCAGCATGAAAAGAAGGAATATATGAATGTGCCCAGGCAGGTGGGTGGTGGGTTTTCTGCATAAGAAAAAGGTGAATGACCTTTTAGGTAAAATTAAAAAATAAGTTCTGTATTACCTTATAAAAAAACTACTTAGAGAAAGTGTTATGTCATGTAGTCTTTAGCTGAAAGGGCATCAATATGGTGCTTCAGGATATGATGCTTCAATGAGCATCTAAAAATTTTTAACTGTGAAGAAAAGGACTGATTGTTTCTGGCTGGGAGCTTGCAAACAGATATCATGATGAGAAGACAAAACAGAGAAAGTCACATATCTATAGCATAATCTCAGCAACAGTAGCAGCAAAAGCAAGCCTGTATACTTCACATATAGCTTCTTGGCTTTGTCAAGACCTATGTTCTGGAATGTGCCACTATAGAGCCAGGGATCTGGGCTTCAGCTCCTCATCCAGGGCATTCATTTTGATGCCTCACTTGTAACCCCAAGGCTCATTACTGTGGAAAAATTATGCAGAGAGGGATGACTACAAGGACAGGGCTGATTCAGCCCAGGACTTGCCATCCCAATGAATTTTCATGATATGGACCCAGTCTTTGAATTTAGAACTGACCCAGTAATGCACAAATTGCTGCACAAAACCACTGAAGGCAAAAAAGTGTGTCATCCCATATTGAACAGGTCTCGAATAATTGAGACCCCTGAAATGCAAGCAAGTTATCTGATTTTACTGACTGGTAGCTGGATGAGGAAAAAGCTCAATGAGAGAAAACTACAATAGACCAGGTGACTGCCAGCTGTACCCTGTGCTGCAGCAAAAGAAGACTGACCAACAGATCAAGAGAGGTGATTCTCCCTCTCTACTCCACTCCCACGAGGCCCCACCTGGAGTATTGTGCCCAGGTCTGGACCCCCCAGCACAAGAAAGACATGGAGCTGTTGGGGAGGGTCCAGAGAAGGGCCGCAAAGATGATCACAGTGCTGGAGCACTTCTCCTATGAAGACAAGCTGAAAGAGTTGGGGTTATTTATCCTGGAGAAGGCTCTGGGGAGACCTTAGTGTAGCCTTTTTAATATGTAAAGGGGATTATATGAAAGACAGAGCCTCTTCACCAAGGGCATATAGTGATAGGACAACAGGTATAGTTTCAGACTGGAAGAGGATACATTTATATTGGAGATTAGAAAGAAATTCTTTACTGTGTGGATGGTGAGACGCTGATACAAGTTGCCCAGAGAAGTTGTGAATGCCGCCTCCCTGGAAGTATTCAAGAGCAGGTTGGATGGGGCTTTGAGCATCTAGCACCTGGAAGGTGTCCCTGTCCATACAGGGAAGCTAGAACCTGATGACCTTTAATGTCCTTTCCAAATAAAACTATTGTCTTATTCTATTAATCTATTATTTTTACCTAAGGTTTTGTTGTTTTTTGGTTTTGTTTTGAGAAAAACTAAGATAAATTAGGAGGAAACCCAAAAATACCTTCCTCTGTGGCCTGTGGACTGAGAATGATTGAAAGGAGTGGCTGGCAAACGATGTCTGCTTACCAGAAATAATGAGAATAATTAAACACTACTCTGACTTGTCTGTACAGATGGATTTCCAGCATAATGGAGCAATGAAATATCATATCCCCCCTAGGGGAGCTCCTGAGCAGTGAAGCATAATTCTTCCCTGCGAGTTAAATTTCAGTATGGCTTTTTGCTGTGAAATTACTGCAGTGCTGAAAATACACATACAGACATGCATGCACATTGACACTGGAAGAAAAGCTGTGTTGGCATTTTTAAGATTGTAAGGTCAAAGTTAATTTTGTCAGATTTACTAATTGTTTTCAAAATGTGTCTTTGGTTTAAGTTGATTTAAAAGTAAACTCTGACTTACTGTGATTTGGTTTTAAATACCTTTTGGTAAAAGTCATTCTGAATTATAAATAGCTTCATCCTTCTTCCTTCTTATCAGACTTTGACATACGCAAGATAATAAGAGGGATTTTAAAAATATTGATGCAAACCAGCCACCTCTGAATCATGTTAAGTCAATAGTCCCTAAGAGTTAATGTTCAGATCACAGAGGGAGTGTGTAGTAAGGGGCTGGGGAAGGGAGAGAGATTTCCATGGTTTTTGAGCCAGAACTGATTCATTATTCACTCTATTTAAAATTGTCAAAAACAATTTTTGTAAGCATGCATCCGTTCCCCTTCTGTTTAGAGAGGCATATGGCAGTGTGACTACAATTGAGCACAGCTAAAAGAAGATAGTCGAGGCTGTAAGTCGATTGCTGTCATCACTAAAACTAAGGTGGGGGTCAAGGGGAAGATGAGAGTTCATACTAGCATTTGTCTATGCTTACATTCATCCAGGTATTTCTGTGCTCCACTTTATTCCTTGAAATAATAATGTTTGCGTTCTCTAAATAAAGATTTGTTAAATTTGTTTCCTGGACAAAATGTTCCAGGGACTGGATCATGGCCTCCCTGTCCTTAGAAATTCTACACAAGATTAGCAGGAAAGGGGTGGCACAAGAGGCAGGAGAATTCCAGACTCCCATTTGAATTTTTTTTCACTGTGTTTTCTCTGACATAGCCTGGCCCCAATGCCCCAGTCATTAGTTATGCAACCAAATTTTGCACACATGAGAATGATTGCTGACTTTGGTGGGAATGCTCCCATGGGTAAAACACTTCACGTAACTTAAGTGTTGTAAGGACTGAATCCTATGTAAACTGGTTGCATTCTCTGCAGTTTCTCTGTCCTCTGTATGTTTTCAGTTCATGGCCTGTCATTTTATTGCCATGTCAATCTTTTTCTTGGACACCCAATGGAGCTAGGAGACAGAAAGTTTGTTATTTTCTATAGAAACAAACAAACAAACAAACAAGCAAACAAACCAACCAAACAAAAGTGATGTATCTTAAAAGCTGTAGTCTGCAAGACATGTACAATAATTCTTCTCTCCTGCTTCAGAACTGATATAGTCCTAGTTTTGGCAATCATACTTCAAGAAGGCTACAAAT
Organism: Calypte anna; assembly: GCF_003957555.1. NCBI lineage: Eukaryota > Metazoa > Chordata > Aves > Apodiformes > Trochilidae > Calypte > Calypte anna. The sequence goes on along the minus strand of NC_044246.1, from coordinate 59,389,188 downwards.
TAAGTAGAATTAAGAAATTAAGAAAAATCAGCAAGCAGAAAAATCAGGAAACTATAAGACATTAGTATGCTTGCAGGGCATACAGAGATGGCATGAAATAATTTTGTTTCAACCAAGGAAGACAGAGGGATACATAACAGCACTCTGCAGTGATGCAAGGGATTCCTTACAAAGAAGAAAGAATTAGGCTGTTCTCCACATGTACATAACAAAAAAAGATGAATCTCTCTTGCAAAATGGGACCTTCATGTCCCTTAATATTTGAATAACTTTCCAGTTTTAGACGTAAGAGAGCAGTCAGCATTTTTGCCTGAAGAAGAGGACAGGAAATAGTAGAACCTCCTTCACTGAAGGCCTTCAAACACCTCCAGCTATGAATAGCTGATCCTGTGTACTGAGAAGAGGGTGGCTAGAAAACCTCATGAGGTCCTCTCCAGCCTTATCATCTGTTAATGCCACGAACAAAATTTGCAGATATGTTCTAAGGGCAGGATTCTTACTACTGTGAGTAAAGGCAGAAATGACCAAAAGTAGTGGTTTTCAGACTTCAGTTGAGCTTGTTAAGTGTTGATAATGTTCCCTTCTCATTTATGAAAGATGAAGAATCATCTTGAAGAGAATAAACACAAAACTGTATTCTGACTCTTTTGGGAAAGGATTTTCTTCCTGCTCTAGTGTCTCTTTGACATTTTTCTTCCCAATCGTTGGATTTTATCTTGAGGTGGAAAAATGGAGATGATGTCACCAAGATGACATTAAAGCAGCTTTTTACTTCAAACCCTTTGTGCCAGAATCATTTAAAGACTCTTTTTTTTTTTTTTTTTTTTTTTTCAACAATAACATTTATAAGGATGAAATTTATATTTTTTGCCATGTCCAAAATACAAGTAGCAGACCTGAGAACAATACCCACTTTCATTATTGTAATGGGTAAATCTGGTAGGGTAAATCTGGTAACTTCTGGTGGAGTTATTTTCAAAAGTGAATGTATATGAGATACAATGACACTCAAGTTATTTACTCAGGTTGCTAAAGCCAAATGGGAAATTCTTCTGATAGAAACACAAGACCAAGTGACTATATAAAACACAGAAATTAAACTGAAAATTTCCTGTTTTATCACATGAAACAGCATATGCATTTTGCTTACAGAGGAAGAAAGTTGCAAAAAAACTAGGGAGATAAATTAACGGAAAAAAAAAATATAAAGAGATTGAGCTGTCTTGCTCCCTAAAGAAACAAAAAAAAAAGGGGGGAGGGGGAAATGTTCAGCATGGATCCATATGGTGTGAGATTTCTCTTCTGTGACATTTTTATTAAGGTTATGTATATGACCGTTCATCTTCATTCTGCTGGTGCTAATTGCTGTCTATTGGACCCTTCGCTACTGTGTACAGAGAACACATGCTTCTCCTCCACTCTGCCATCCCTGCGGGTGCACTGGATGCTTCTGCTGTCCTCAGATAGGAACCTGCTGCTGCTGCCTGACCACAACAGCTGGGAATATTCTGCTTTTAAAAGCTTATCTTGTTGATACTTGAGTTGAGCTATTACACAGTGGAACAAGCAAACAGAATGAATGGACCCTTGGCGGGCAACTTATGGTAACAAAAAAGAAAAAAAAAAAACCAACCAGCTTCCATGTGCTTTTGAATGTGTCTCTTGTCTTGAAATTGACAGTGATGTTTAGCATAGATGTTTCCTGAGATGGAAAGGTGATGGTATAGAGCCAGGAACAGGCTAAAGAGAAACATGCACAGACTTGTTTAGCACTTAAGCTTCTTTGCAACTCTAAGCTACATTTTGGAGAATACTTCTGCAAAGGTTTGCTCATGCAAATTGCTTCACAGAAATACAAGAGGCAGGATTTTTTTGTGTTTGCTTGAGTTTTTTTCTAGAATGGCTAATTTTTATTAATTACTTCTATGTACAAAATGAGTATGTAGAGCATATACTCTCAATCTTCCATTGAACTTTTAAGAAAGCAGCCTGAGAATAAGGTTATTTATTATTTTTTCAGCATTAGGTCCATGCACACACACATATATTGCATGTACTAGCAGATCAGAGCACAGAAACACAAATGTTTCCCATGTTATGCGTGGACCACCCAGAGAAATACAGAGATCTATTAATTTTGCTTATCACTTAGACTCCAATTTATCAAAACATCTAATAGTGTCATGAATTTTTCTGTCATGAAGGAAGTGTTACAATCATCTAATCTGACTTCCTACATCGTGCAAACTGTAGGATTTCCCCCAGCAATTCTGTCTTGCAAATCCATACATTTTAGCTCAAACTGTAAAAGATAGTAGCAGCGGTAAGAGTAATCAGACTTAGGTCCCTGCAATTACTGAATCTTAAACTGTTATCATCTCACACATGTTGTGTTTTCTGAATGGTGCTGTGCTTAGCCATGCCTGAAACTACACACCAGCCTGACTACAGACTCCACATGACCTCTAGGCAGGAAAATCTCTCTTCTGAAGCTTTAATGGAGGTGTTGTCTGAGCAAGCACAGACCCTGAGTGACATGTGCATTATTCTCTGTATGGATGAACATCTGAAAATTTGGCTCTCAGACCACACTGAGCAATCTGTGAGAGCTGAACTTGACACCGAACAGCCAGACTTACTTGTAACTTTGGTCTCACAGTGATGGTGATTCCTGCTATTTGACCGCTGTTTTAACCCATTAACCTTAGCTAAGTGCCCAGTTCTAGTTGGCATAGGTGACCCGTAGATACACGGTTCCTTTTGTCATATTCTTGGTGGCAATTTTGGCTGAAGAAAAAGCTGTTCTCCTCCCCACCACGTCTGTGCTGAGCCTGTTTCTCACTTGTGCTTATGCGTCTGTATACAGGGTTATGAAGTAAACTGGATGAAGCTTAGAAGTAAATACATCTATCTTCCTGTTCTGTTAGAAAAGTGAAAGACCTTCTTCAAGGGGTATTAATAGAATCAGAAAAATTTTGTAGTAATTATAAAAGGAATTCCTATTTTTTCTTTTATCCCAGTAGTGAAAAAAAGAAAATTATTTGCATCTGAAAAACATTTCAATTGGTGTACAGGGTACTTTCTATTCCTAGTACTATTTAATCACTTTCTATTTATTATATTCAGTTCCTGTTTAAAATGAAATTGTTTCCCAAAAAATGTGATGAGAAAGCAGAATTTCGAAAACAGATCATTCCAATTATCTCACAATTTATATTCTTAGATAGAAAACTCACTTTAATTCCATTAAAAAAATTTTTACACCTTTTCTGAAAATAACTCATTTACATATTTTATATGATAATTCTATGATACTATGATTCTAATTATTATTACTATTATTTGTCAAGACCTCATTAAGGCTAAATAGCACCTCAAGAGGATAACCAGCAGTAACAAACCTGTATTTGTGCATATATAGTTAGGCTGAAGATATCTTAACAGGTTACTCTTTGGAGGAGCTCTCAACTACTGATCAGAAATATAAATTTGCAAGGGATACCAAAGTTACTAAGAACTCTAGAAAGCATTAACAAAACCAGGCAGTCAACAACAAAAAATCTCATACATTTTAACTGGATGTAAACCTGTCTCTGGTCAAAAGATTTCCTTGATACTTCATGAGAATTGCTCTAGGGTCCTGGACTTGTGGCACTTTTGATTTTGGAGGTGTGATACTACCAAGATGGGGCTACCAAAACCCATTACTTTGTGTATTGTCCATCTTCAATTCGTCCCAGAGCTGGCTGACCAAGGGAATGTGATTTGTGAGGTCACATTTCTATTTAACTAGACAAAATTATTCACTGTTTCTCTAGGACAATGCTATGTAACTTTGCATTTTTTTCTGGCAACTAAATGCACCTAAAAATTTATTTTGAGTAATATTTTACTATGGTTTTCTTCATCTTCTCCTTTTCTTTCTCATCCCTCTAATTCTGTCTTTTGTTCTTATTTGAACACTTCTTGTCTGACAGGCTTCTAGCATGATAAGTCAATTTATTACCTCTTTTTGTTCCCATGTACAAGAAAAAAGAGATGCTGTCCTGACTTGAGGAAGGAAGGACCAGAACACAAATTTGGATAAATGCCTTGCCAGCTTTGAAATGCCTTGTAAAATTCTGTTAATGTCTTTTCTGCCATGCATGAGGCTTGCATCAAGTGCCTTTTTCAACATCATCACTGTAGACAACCATTTATCAGGTGTATATTGTATGGCAGCACGGTGTTAGGAAATTCCATTTGCCATATGTTATTCATGATCCTTGCTCACAGCCTTCATTTGTCAGGGGATTTAGATCTCAGCTGTGTTTAGTTTTTGGGGCTTGAGAACAAGTTGACCCACAGGCAGACACCTAATGATATAATTTGTTCAGTGCAAAAGGTTTGACTGCCCTCTATCAACCTTTATGCAGACAACTCCTTTGAATACAGTAATGGATGACAATATCAAAAGCATAAATCTCGGCAAACTTCAAGGTTTCCTGGAAAACATGACTCTTAAACTTTAGGCACATAGACATTTGGCACAATGTCAGAAACTTTCTGGACTATTCATTTATCCAACTCTGGCCAAAAATAACCAAAGACTCTATGTGTCTGTTGATTTGTTTTGAAATCCATTCAAAGCGGCAAAGAAGTTAAAAAGTAAGAGACCGGCAATTGAGAAACAAGACTTCTGAAGTATGAAAGATCCTTTTCTGTATCTTACAACATGTGGTGCTAACAAGCTAGGTCATGTCCCTGATAGAAAATGCTTTCCGTGAACTTAGTGTGGTTAAATTAGCAACTAGAAATTACATAGTTCAGGTTCGTTATGGTTTTAGAAAGCAGTAAATACAGGCCTTGCTGGGGTAGCTGCTTCAGCTGATGACTGCGGGCTCATCTCTCTGGGCAGGACAGCACAGTCAGGGTAATGTTTTTCTCCTTCAGCCCTGTTGACTTCAAGGATCCCAGTTTCCAATTTTTAAAAGCTGTCCCGTTCTTAACTCTACGCCTTCTGTGTGACAGTGACTGGCTTTTTATTCTTCCTCTTTTATGTATTCCTCTTCTGCTTTTACCTTCACTACCCCTACTAATGGCTGGGGAATACATCTGTATGTTCTATACCAAGCCTCCCCTTGTCTTTCCCCTTGGCAGGGGAAAGGAAGGGGAGTGGTCAGGAAACACTGCAATGGTGCTCCTGTTTTGTTTTGTCTTGTCCAGGCATTTTTTTACCCTGTCTGGAAGGGCCTTTTGATGTGCCAATCAACATCCCAGTCTCCATACTGGAGCTCTGCCCTTTTGCAACAAGACATGCTGCTGTCACAGTTGGGTTGCATGTCAACTCTTCCATCAATATTAGGTTTCATTTTAAATTATAAGGAAATGGGAAAAGATTTGAAGATTCAGCTAATTCAGCTTGCTTTTTTTTTCTTTTTCCTTTTTTTTTTTTCCCTTTTAAATTAGCATAGTCTCTTCAGGAGACTTTAGTAGCATCACAGACACATAAAGATGGTTTTACTCTTCCTTGCCTTTCTTGCTACATATCCAAGATCTCTTTAAAAGCTTGAGTTTTTCTTCATTAAATACTTCTTAATTCTCATTTATATTAGAATGCTTACATGCCCCAACAGGAGTTATCAGAAAAGAAGGGTAATTATTAACATTTTTTAAAAAGTCACTTGCTTTGATACTGCTTCATGCTATTCATCTTGTTATTGAGTAGATGGAGCAGTTAAAGTATTTTACATCAGCAACAACCTTTTTGACTTCTAGCAAAGCAAAGTCTACTAAAGAAAACAGCCCTTATTTCTGTTTGGAGGTCTTGTATTCACTGTATAATCCCTGTCACAGTGCCAAGAGCACTCACTAATAATAAGACAAAACATAGAGAAGTTTTCCAAAAACCACAGAACACACACTGCACAACTCCTTGCAAATGACTGGTGACAAACTGGCTGGCAAAAGGAATGGTATCTTCTGACTTCCAGCTGCTTCTGCAGACGGAAATGTGAAGATGCAACAAGGTCCCTCTCTGAAAGCCAATATGCATATGAAAGAAGCAGGAAGAGAAACTGCTCTACTCTTGGAGAGAAAATCCTCTGTAGACTGCAAACTCTGGAATATGATTTTTAGGTGCCTTAAGGGGAAATCCCAATTTTGTCAGTGTGATTGCTCTACATACGTGAAACAAGGAAGGCCAACTGGCTGTCAATGATACATCATGGAGGAGACAGGAGCAGAACAAATTGGAAGGGAAATATGGAGTGAAGAGGGAAAGCATGCAGCAGGTTTTAACTTTCAGAAGACACAACATGAACTCCAACCTGTACTTAACTTAGAGGCTGCTCTGTCTGTTTTAGAAACACATCTTTAGCACTATGGAAGAAGAGCTTCTGTGTTAAAGAGCTTCTCTTTTTTGTCCAGCTACAAGAGCTCTTTTCTAACAATCTACTAAAAAAATTTTATTACTTCTCTCAATAAAAGGTGGTTGGAATTTTTTTTCCAAATGAGCAGCAAAGATTATTGTCAATAAACATACCTGTACACATACATGAGAGATAGTTACTCTTACTTTTCCACATCAGATACTTACTGCAGCTGCTACAGCTGTGTTAACAACTCATGAACATAGCTGGGCTTGTGCATTAGTGTGATACTTTCACTGAAGCAACGGCCTAGTACATTGGGCTCAGATGAAGCAGCATCCTTTTGGCAAACAAGAATATCTGTCATGCTGCATGCTCCTATCAGGTAGTTTGCTCTTCTTCCAAAACATCAGGTTTGAGGTGGGAAGATAATAAGCCCATCAGCCCATCATGAGGATAAGTCAGTTGTCAAATGCTTTCAACATGTAAGTGGCCAATTAAGAAAAAACATCATTACTGTGTTTTGACATTTGCAAAAGGGAAATGTAGAGCTCCAGAGTTTGGCACATCTGAAACTGCAGAACACATGTGTAGTTTGGCTCTGCTCAGAATACAACTTTTCCCAATCTTCTTCTGTGAATTATCTGGCAGGACTTCTGCCCCTGCCCCCATGAAACTGATGAAACTGTCAGTTTTCAATAGGAAATCTCAGCTCTGAACACTGCATCCTAATTCTGCATCCAGACCTGATACAAATCAGCTTGTTTCCTCCAATGGACCTGCCAGCTCAGCATCCGGTTCTGAGTATTTCCTCATACTCATTGTTCCTTCTGGTTTGAGCAGCCCTTGCTCCCCTCTCTGACTAGGCAGAGAGATAACTTGAGGCAGGCATGCCCTGATTTCCTTATCCTCATCTTGAAATCCCAACTAAATCACAATATTGACAGGCTGTTTCGTATGTTATGGGAATCCCATAACATACATGTGATAGATGTATGTTGCAGATGACGCTGTGGTAACTGGTTTTGGATAAAATACTTCTCCCCCTGGCTAATCCATGTCAGGCCAAAACTAAATGTACACTGAGGGGGTCCATTGCAAAGCAGTGGCCATGAGTCCATTCTCCTGTGCAAGGCTATGGTTCTTCCCAGAGAAAAGAGGAAAACTCACTGAGAAAGAAACAAAACAAAACAAAAACTACTTTTTCTTGTAAACGTGAATGAGAGAACTTAAAAGTGAATCAAGATGAAAGCTGAAATGCTCTTGCTGTACTTGGTTCTTGAGAGGTATTAGGAGGTCATATTCACTCAAGACAGCAAACACTGAAAGCTGGTGGAGTGACAGCTGGCAGCTGAAGGGGTTGTGTCTACTGACACTTATGGAGGTATAACCAGCTCCTTACCCCAGCAGTGCTTTATTTTTTTTATTCTGCCTTGAAAGCAAAATGATGGCACTTACCACTTGCAACCTATAAGGAGTCAGAAGAGAATCTTCTGAAACAACCTTCGAGGAACTCAAAGCAAGGGAAGTGAACAGAGTGGAAGTGAAGGCATGAGCGATAAGAAGCGTGGTTCTACTCCACATTTCTGCTCAGGACTTGGTCTTGCTAATAGGCCTAAGAAAACCTTGGCTTGGGTCCCATTTGCAATTCTAAACAAATATTTACTCAGTCTACTTCATTAACTCTTCATGTATGTATCCTTACACATTGTACTGCCAAGCCATAAGAATATGTTGTCTGATAAAATGAACAAAGAGATAATTTCAATACATATTTTTATATGTCAGGCAAGTATAAACTTCTAATTTCATCCAGCTTTCATTTAACAGACTTGGCATCTTTGGAATATGGTCTGTAATTTAGCACAGCAGCACTGAAATCAATGGACTTAGGCTGAGTTTTTCCCAGTAGTGCAGGCTGTTCAGATTTTGGTGTGTTGTTACCATTTTAAAGTCCTGAGACCTGCTGTGGCAACTGCACAGTAAACTCATCAAACTTGGATTTATTCTTCAAACCATTAAGTTTGTTTCTTTAGCTAAGCATCCTAACCCATGACAAACAGAAATACAGAAGGTGTTCTATTATAAAGTAATGTATAGAAAATCAGAGGACAGAGTCAAAACCATACCATTTTAACACCTGTACATTGGATGTGTGTGCCTATGAGTAGATTGTTATATTGGAGCCTAATAAAAAATCCTCAACAGGAAAGATTTCATAAATTGTGTCCTACCTTAATGACCTGAATCTGTGAAGAAGTGAGCATTGAGAAGCCTCATTTCAGTTGCTAGATGTGAAAGAACTCAATACCACATCCTGTGGAGGGATTCTGTAACTGAAGAGTATTTATTTTTCTATGTCCTCATGCATATAAGAATTCAGTCGAATGCTAATAGTGTGTGCTGTGGAGAGGTGAATATATTATGCAGTTAATACCTATTGACCACTAGTATCTTCTACATTTACAAGAGTCCTTAACTTTACTTTCTCTTACAAGCCCAAGTAATACTTTCCTTCAGAGGTTTGCTGCAGGAAGGTAGAACAGTGAGGTAAATCCTCAAGAGCAGTGTCACAGTAGTTTACAACCACTTTTACTAAAGCAATGATCTATGAGCAACTTATATTTCAAATCCTTCCAAGAAGAGTTTGGAGTATATTCTGTGAGACTGAGTGATGTTTTCTTAGTGTCTGTTTTGACTCAAAGATCTGAGCTAGATTTCATGTGTTTTTTTTAAATCGCTGTTCATCTTCTATGAATTGCCTAATTCTGTTGGAAACTTCAAGGATAAAACATATGTTTACTATATAACATATATTTACTATATATATATACTATATTATTTGATTCTACACAAGATGCTCTGGCTCCCACTGTCTCTGAAGCCAGGCAAGTACTAGGATACACTTACTGGCTGCACAAGTGGATGGAGCTATGGCTGTATCCACAGTAGGAAATTTCATGATAGTTCCCTCACAAAGACAACTTTCAGTAAGACATACAAGTAACAACAGAGTTTTGTGCTCAAGCTTGCTCCTCTGCTGGTGTCCCTGTGTCTGTATCCAGCTGGTGCATCCATCTTCTTCCCTTCCCTTTTAGAAGACAGAAAATGCACTTTGGAATACTGCTCAGCACTATGGAGGGACCCTTACCATGCAACTCAGTGGGTACTTGTCACATCTAAAGGTATCAGTATCAGGTAAGAAAGAATAGTTGGGGCTGGTGATTATGATTTCTTTACTCCCCTATTAAAGCTGAGGCTTACGCATGCATACATGCATAGGTATGATGTGATCAAAATCCCATAGGAATTCCTATGGCCTTTGTAGCACCTAGTCACCCCATAAGGTGTAAATATAGATGGTATGGGGGTGATGGGACAGAGGGCTGTGTTTCTTGCAATGGACCACTCCTCCCCACAGGGAGAAAGCATATAACCAGTGCAAAGGTGAGTAACAATAACCCTGTCCATTTAGTATCTTGGACAAGGAGTGTTTTTTCCTTACAGCTTTCCACAGGCCTCTGACTGCCCCCTGTATCCTCACAATCACCCTGCTAAAAGGGCAGGCACTCTGCCCTGCCAGGCAATGCAAGCACCAAGGGCTCTCCCTCCTCCAGCCAGACTGAAGGGAGGGGAGGCAGGGAAGATGACATGCTGATACAGGGGAAGCAAAGGAAAACAGAGGCAGAGAGATGTGAAACCTGATCCATCTAATAACATCAAGACTGATAGTGATTTTCCACTCTATCTTGTAGGCCAAAGGATCTTACAAAGCAGTGTTAGAAAGAAAGAAGATGGAAATATTTTCATTTTCTCTCAGAGTCAATATTTCCCTAGTTGGAAATTAATCACTGTAAAAGAAGTTTAAGGGGAGTCTGTCAAGGTTTATTTAGGCTTCAAAATAACTTTTTAAAACACAGGCTTTTGTTGTTGTTGCAGGTTTAGAGGTCAGAGTTTCCCTCCACAGCATTCTTCTCTTGACAAATGACCTTTGCAGCAGTCAGCCAGGTATTTTTTTTTTTATTTTAAAGTGTCTTCCTGTGTGTCCTGCCATAAGCAAAACTGTGCAGATACAGCAGAAAAAGACAGAGAATCCACTGTCAGCTTCATTAATGTCTTATAAATCAAACAAGATGTTTTCATTTTTTTTCAGATTTTTTTTTTTAAACATCATTGCAATGAACCCTCATCTACCGACATGCCACATGATTCTAAAGGTAATACCTGATAAAATTTCTGTTACTAATTCATGGAAAACTCCAGTAGAATGTCTGGATTACTGGTAGCTGGCCATTACCTGTGGATGTGCATGATACTGAAGCTTGTCTTCTGGAAACTGGTAAATTGCAAGCTGAGCCTGAAAGACTGTACCTGAAGAAAGGATGAGAAGAATTTTTCTATCTCTAAAATGGTATCAATCAGTCATTTCATGAGACTCTCTGTCCTTTTCAGACACATACATTCAAGATGATTAAAAAAAAACTAGTCTCTCCCCATCAGCAAGTTCTAAGCTGAAGCACTCAGGCAAAGTCTGGGCTCTGTTATATGTCTGCTTTTAGCAGTAGCCTGGATCTGGAAGGGAAGGAAGTTCTTCAAGGAAGTTTCAAATAGCACAGCTTCCCTTCCGCCACTTCATTCATGAAGCTGTATCAGATTCCTCCCCACACACCACAAACAGCCCTGAAAAATCTGAACAGTTCACCAGGAGAGCTGTTGAGATCAACAGTGGGAGCAAAGCTGGCTGTGCCTCCCTGTGACTCAGCCACAGGGGAAGGCAGGAACCTCACTAAGGGCCTGTGATTCCAAAATGTTATTTCTTCTTATCATACATCAGAACACATCTGTAGAAGCTTTCTGGCACAGATGCCAGATGTTTTGGTTTCCCTTATCATCATGGATTGATTATTTCTTGTTTGTTCAAGGCTTGTTTATGGTTTTACATTTTATTTCTTCAGTGAGGATTTCATTTGGTGAGAGGCACTTGGTTTTTTTCTAGACACTTTTCATATTCTGCTGTTATAATCCAAGGAAGTTTGCAAGTTAATAACTACAAAAATATTAATGAGTAAATAATGTTTTAACATTTAAACAATTTAAATGTTAAATTTAACCATTCAAATAATGTTTTATTGTTGATGCAATTTTTTGGCATTTCCTATTTGAGGAATAATTCTTATTCCTTTAAGAATTTACCTAAGAACTACAGATTTTGGTCCACATCTATTACAAATTTGGTTCACCATAAACCTTGTTATTGCTCTTTATTCTATATACACTGGGAGTTATTAGGTTTTTCCCTGGGAGGCAACCGAAGCAAATCCCTTTGACATTTCTTATCTGGAGGCTCAGACTCAAACTGGGACACAAAGTCCCTCCCAGACTGCCAGAGCCTCCCTTGGCCACAGCACTGCACAATTTCATACAAGTTGATACAAAATCTGTTTCCTACAACCAATAGCCCCTGTTTTACACTGCGGGCTTAAAGTCTAACCTGCCAAAACCCAGCTACACAGAAGATGATTGAAGGGGTTTCTGTGTGCGTCTTGTTTGTTTCGGAAATATCTGCCCATCAGGGCATTGCTGGCAGCAGACAAGGAGGGATCTCTGCCTCATGGATGCCAGCAGAGTGTTGCCCGTGTTTGCCAAACACTCTCAGTGGGTCTGCACTGTGAATGGGGGGGCTGCTTGTTACAAAGCATCTTTACATTGTAAGATGGTTTCACCTCTCTACAGCTGGGTGTGGGCAGGGAAGGGTAAAATGGGGAACAGAGGAAGGGTAAAATGGGGAACAGGGAGAGGGTTGAAATGGAGGGACCAGACTTTGAGTTCTCTGGAAACCAGGGATCACAAAGTCATGAATCATGCAGTAAATACAGAGCCAAACGTTTGGATGTACAGAGCCCTTAACGGTTAATTAATTGTTGACTTTAACTGCCTGTGCTGCAGATGTGCTATCATTTCTACAGAGTAGTCCCTCACCAGTCTCTTCGAGTTGTTTACAAAGTAATTGGTAAATGTGAAAAAAAGGAAAAAATGTTCTTGTATGAAAGTTGCTTCCCCAAACGCACGGATGCGTAGGCGTGCACACAATGAAAATAGGAGAAAGGTTGAAGTCTGCATGATGGTTGATTTTATGAGAGTTTATGACTGTCCCTTGGACAACTTTTCATGTCTTATTCTCCCATGCTTCCTGGATTTTGATGTTTCCCATAAAAAAGCAGAATATCCCTTCATTTACAAAATGAGTTGGATTTAACTCTAAAATTTGTAAATATTTATACATATTTCCAAAGAATACATGGGCTGAACTGCATTTTTTCCTGATTACTTATATGCCTCAATATATCATCTTAGCTCCCACATCTTGTATTTGCAAAAATGAACTTTCAGTTGAAAAGTCTGCACAAGATGACAACAAATTGGCAGACTGTTGCAAGAGGAACATTCTAAGTGGCATGAAATTCAGACCTGAACAAATGTGATGTGAATTTATTTTCCACTGGGGATTTCTAGGTTTGTGGCTGCAAAAGAGCTTTCTGATATTAGACCAAAGTCCTATAAACACTTGTGCACATGCATAACATTTTACACTATATTCAAAGATGAAGCTGGCCCACTGCATTCCGCAGAGTTATTGTCCCATCAAGATTAAAGCTCAGTTGGTCTGAAGCTTACCTGCAACATAGAGTACAAAGCAGTGAGTTCATTTTTTAGAATATATTTCTTCCATTGGTATTTCTTATGCCAGTACAGCATGGAGGCAGAACTGCATTCTTAACTTGTAACACACTTATGCAAATAAAAACATTACAAACAATGGCAAGAGGAAGTTGAGACACCCAAAACTCTTTGAAAGGCTGCTGAAGCCAGTGTCCAGATTTAAAGACATCATGTATGCTTGATCCAGGATTTGCACATAAACTCAGTTACTTGAGCTGATGTTTGCTCACACTACTGGGTAACCTCACTGTAAAATCTTCAGGCACTTAATTACATTTTCACTGAGCCATTCTGAAAATCCTTCTGAAAAGGATAGGGCACTGTAACCAAAGCATTTACTGAAATGCAAAATCATTTTGCTTTTATTTTTACATCATCAACTTATGACCCTTCTTGAATGCCAGGTTTTCTGTTTCACAGTGGTTAGCGTGTTTTCCCTCACTCCTAGTCACTAAAAGGATATCAGTGTACACGTGCAGAAAAGCGTGTTTCTGCTAGATTACTAAGAAATGGGTAGAAATCTGAGGAATTTTGGTTATTCAACTTGAGAGGTATGCAAGAACCTGACTTAATTGAGGCATGGCTTAAAGAACGCTCATGCCATTTGCAAAGTCGCATCACATCACCAGTCAGTTTGGAGACTTTTAAAAATAGATTAGGAACCTACAGTTCTAGCCACTTCAGAGAGCACCCACCCATCATCATTATCTCCCTCCTTCCTTGCTTTGGTACACGTGCACAGAGGAGGAGACATCTCATGACTCACTGCTCTTGCTCCTGGAGCTCTGCTCTGCAAAAAAGTTCACTGGTGTTTATAGGATGTTTGTGGTGACCCTTGGGATACACTCTCATAATGAATTTCAGACCGTCTACCCAAGCCTTTCCACTATCTGTCCAATCTTCCTGAATTCTTAACCTCACACTTCCTCCTACTTCACGTCCTTCTGGGAGACACTGGATACTTGGGATGAAACATTTTAAAGGCAGTGCCTGCAGCCTTGTCAGTACATCCAACACAAGACCCTTTGTTGTTTATTTTAGTGTAACTCCCCACCCCCTTCACTTGCTCACAGGAAGGTCTTTTTCTTACAGACTGTAGCCCTGCACTTGAGATAAATCTTCGTTTATTTTTATGGGTACCTTTTTTTCTCCTCATCAAAAGACAGAGAACGCTGTGCAAGAACTGCTTCAGATCCCGTTTCACTGGCATACAAGGAAAAATACACTTTTTCAGCTACTATATTAATTACACAGTCAATTATTATAATTTTAAAGAGAAATAACCCCTCCATCCTTACTTCCTCAGAAAGTCAGCCTTTAGTAAGCTGACCTAAGAGAAACTGGGAGCCCTAACTAACCCCTTGGCTGCTTCATGATTTATTTATGCCATGGTGAAGTGTTCCACATATTAGCTGGAGGAAATACACTTCTAGTTTATAAACTTGATGAATAGTAACAGAATATATTTATTTTTTAATGTTCATTTTAGCCATTTGTCATTATTTTGAAGACTTTTTACAAATACAGCCTTGAAACTTCTGATGAGTGATGGATTTGTAGAACAAAAGCTGCACAAATGGGCAAAGTTAGAAAAAAATTCCCTCAAAGAGTTGATACCATCCTACTAGGCAAATGAATGCTAGCACTGGAAAATACAGACTACACATAAAATATATTAATATTGCAGGTTGTTTGCTCTGGTCCTGCTTCATATTCCACACTTATTTTACAAGTGTCATACGAAGCTACTGCAAGTGTCAATGGGCTACTGCAACACTAGGCCAGTGTAATTCATCCCCAAACCCAAAGCCAATGGATAGCAAGGCAGGGTATGAGAAGGGAGTGTAGATGACTTCAGCCTTATAGAGAAGCCCTTGTGTGGCAATGATTATTTCTATACCCAGGACTATTTATTTTTTCCTTAATGGTTTGTTGGTAAACATCCTTAGAGCATGGAGCTCTGATCACCTGATTTGGGCAGAGTAATACAAGCATTAGTAATCTGTGTGATCCACTAGCAGGTTTTCTGAACCTTAAAAATGTGTTGCCTCACAAAGCTTTGTTATTTTTCCTGTAGAGAGCACAGATCTAAAGGGGCTCTACCATACTATTGCTTTTAAAGCAAATGGTGCAACGAGCAAGATGAAAATGATGAATGATCCAGCATGATACTTAGGTCTTTGCCAAAAAATCAAGTTTAACATATTTCTGAATTCAAAAGATAGAGTTTCTAAGCACAGAGTGGCAGAGGGACTCTCAGGACATTATTTTTAGGGTGCATTTTGCTGCCTGATCTTTAAAAGATGGTGCTAAATCACTCTAAATCATTCTCCTTTAGTCAACTCTGCAATAACAGAGAGAGAAGCTTAGAAATTAAGAAGGACTTTTTCTCCTCCACTGAGAATAATGAATTGGCAAAATGACCTCAGGGGCAAAGTTGTTGGGACAAGGCAGAAGGTCAGTCAAGGATCAATTAAATGTGGTCCTGTGGGAAAATGGTAAATGGAGTCACAAAGAGTGAGCAAAATAGGGCTAAGAGTAACAGAGGTACAGGAGGATGCCTGCCATCAACATTACATAGTCTCATGATCTTCCAGGAAGAAGCTGCAGAACAGGTCTATTAGGACTGCAATAAATACTGAGTTTTCAGAGTAAGAGGAATTCAGATATAAGCTCCAGATGGATTTGAAGCACAAGCTCATTACTCTTGCCTCTCACAAACTCCGTACCAAGCCAATGCACAAGTCCAGGACATCAGTCAGCTGTAACTGTCCATGTCAGTGTGCCACAAACAGGTAGCTGTCTGCAGACTTTTGGTCTGTGTCAGTCCCTTCAATCTCAGTCACTTTGTCAAGGATAGCATTCGTAAATCTGGAATTAAAAAGCATAATGTAATGATGGACACTGCTTCTGCTGTGGGATAGAGGCTAAAGCTGGTCAGCCTCATTTACACAGAGTTTGCTTCCCCAAGTTACCTATGTGGGGGGCAAAGGGAGTACAGAGCTATATAAAGTGCACGAGGTCTCTGTAGTCTGTGTCCCCAATTTCATGGTCACAACTTCATTCGTAAATCAATGCCAAGGACCATTCTCACCAAGTTCTTGTTAGAGTTGTTCCAGGCCATTTGCTGGGGCCTGATTCAGCTAAAACTGTCCCTTTCCTCTCATCTTGGACAATAGCTGGAGGTCACTATATCAGAGAGTGTTCCCAGATACCCTGCATGGGGCATGAGGGAGTTCAGCCAACCCAGTACTCCCTATAGACCCTGCTCTGATGATGAGATCAACCTCAGCAAAAACTGAGAGATTGTTCTGTTTCTCTGTGATGAGAGACATTGGGCAAGAGTGAAAACTCTGCCAGCTCTGAAGTTTGGGTTTTTTTGTGGTTTAATAAACCACTGTGATAGCAGAAAGCTTAACATCAAACTTGGTCAAGAGCATCTCCATGACACTGCAGTACTGATACATGTCAAAAGCTTTGATTTTCAAGCAAGCAGTTACCACTTGGAAGAAAGTATAGCTACAACTTGGGTGAGAATCCTGAGACTTCTCTGAGAATATGTTTACTTATCCAAACGATATCTTTCTCTCCAAGGCAAAAGTAAACAAACAAAAATACATTGCACAATGCTCCCAACAGGTTTCTTCCTTTCCTTCCTTTCTATGTCAGACTAGCTCAATATCACTTCCAACCAGAAAAACCTGCCTATCAAGATTTATCCTCATGCTTACACATCTAAGCATATATTTGCCAATGAACCTTGACAACTCTAGCTCTTAGAGATTTCTGGAATTTAAAAACAATTTTAAAAAGCAAAGAGCATCCAACAAACAAATCTAAACTCTGTTATCTGAAGTCCTTACAAAAGCCTAAACAAAAGTCCCCTGAAACAAAAATCCAGACTCTCCCTACCAGCACTCAAGCCAGTTTCATCTATTTCCTTATTTCAGTCCTCTTTTCTGCCCATCAGCTGGTCCTTTTAGTGTAACATAGCCCAGCTGCATTTGCACCACTACTATTTAACCCCTCATCGTCTGCTTCCATAACTTCAGAATGCACAGTGAAGAGGACAGAGGTAAAGACACATGAGATGCTGTGGGCAGTTCTATCTGAGTTGTTTTTGTTTTGGGGTGGTTTTTTTTTTAATACTCTGAAAGTATACGCTATTTTCTTTCTTTTTTTTTTTTTCCTTTTTTTTTATTTAGTATTTATAGGAAGAAAAAACAACCTGTATGTTTGGACAGGATAAAAATCACCTTAGGTCTGAGTATAAGAACATTCGTAACCAGTCATTGAGTATATCAGAATATACTTGGACAACAGATTTTAGACTTTTCTTTTGTTTTTAGAATTCACTAGAAAGACTAGGTTCTTTCCTGAGAGGAATCATTTGAATGGTTGGTTGAAGCAACCCAGGATTTAATGACTTGCAACTGTACTGTTGTTCTGTCCAGACTAACAGGGAAGTGAACAGTCCACATATTGCTATAAGGGACTGACCTTTTTTTCATATTGTTGCTTTATTGTAAGGATTTATTAGTAATTCAGCAAAGGATACTATAGCAAACACATCAGACACCTGTATTTGATTATTACAACAATTGAGTAATTAGATGAGGTTAGATATGAGGATTCTTTAGGTATGAGTGTAAAACTGATCCCAGATACTTCAGGAAAGTCTTAGGTAGTTATATAATTTGGTAATCTTTACCACCAAGTCACTCCACTATGGAAGGTAATTAATTTTGGAGTTCAGCATTCATGCAATCCCAATTCAGGTAGCAAATTTTCTGGATATTATTATTATCTCAGCTTGTAAGTTTATTTTTTTTTTATTTATTTATTTATTTATTTTATTTATTTATTATTTAAGTTTATTTTGACAATGCCAGTTTCCATAACACAGGTTAAGAACCTTTGACCAGATGCAGAAATACAGTCCTGGCCCTGGGTGTGCTAGTTTTTGCTCCTCTTTCTGTAAAGATTCATTCATTTGCATAACATGTGGGTTATGAAAGGTCCACTTTGCCCACCACTACACTTTTCCAAACTTGCAGACTATAGCCAAGCATGAATATAAGCAGGACTCTAAGATAGCCAGAGCTACTGGCTGGATTGACCTCTAAACCAAGATTGCTGTTAGGGGATTCCCACATTTCTAACCACCAGTTTACCTGAAGCCAGGTATTATTTTCACAAAACCCCAGCACTGCTCTCAGCAATCTAAGATGAATATCCTCAAATTATTCTCAAATGTAACCAAAGCAAAAATGTGTTTCTCATGCATAGGTCCTGACTTGCTGACTTTTAGGCATGCAGGGG
Organism: Calypte anna; assembly: GCF_003957555.1. Classification (NCBI taxonomy): domain Eukaryota; kingdom Metazoa; phylum Chordata; class Aves; order Apodiformes; family Trochilidae; genus Calypte; species Calypte anna. The sequence goes on along the minus strand of NC_044246.1, from coordinate 59,370,796 downwards.
GTGATTTTTTTACATTATTTTTCCCTCCCTTCGCTATCCAGAACCCTGTACATTATTTACATTGTTTCCCCCTTCCTGCACTGTACAGAATATGAAAAACAATTGGTAGCTGATCATCTTAACGTATATAATATGTGAATTTTCTATACACAAAATGTTCTCCTCAAATACATAATACAAAGAATTTAAGAAAGACATTTCTTAACTAAATTACACTTATCAGCATTTTTAGTTGTAAGATAAATGCCATGTTTGTTATGTTTATCTTGTGTTCTAGATAACAAAGGAGTTATAGTAAAACCTTCAAATAAACCGATTTTAATCCCAATCAAAAAGTCACTCTTTGAGTCAGCTGTGATGTCAACTTTGAAATAACAGTGTTTCATTATGAGGTATTGTTTATGTTTTATAGAGTTCACGGGATCTTTTTGAAGGCAAAAAATCATGAAAGCTCCGTTCTGAAAGCATTTGTGTGTATTATATTTATTCAGAGCTTAGCTTTTAGTTGCTTTTTACTGTTCTTTTCATCAGAAATAATAGCATGCTCTGATTTTAACAGCAAAAATACCTTGTTGCCTGGAAGGCACACTCTAGTTTTCTATTCAGAATGAGCAGGATGAAGTTTATTGTACGAGTATCTGTGCAGAGATTTCATCAGCTCTTTCCTAGTAAACTATGAATAAAGATATTCTCAATAAAGCTGAGACAATATTGGAGTATCATCTACCCTTTCAGCTATTTTTAAACAGTATTTCCTGTCCTGAAGCTACTGTTCCACTGAATTAGCATGACTTGGTGTGAACTACCTTTTGTTATTTGCCTTTTGGGATTTGTCCTACACTAGAAAGGAAGTGGAAAGAGCCTGAGTTGGTAGAAGCCAACCCAAAAAACTCAGGACCACAGTACCACCACTGCCTGGATGTTAAGAACTCAGTCTAAGGCAGGACTGTTACAGAACTTATCTTTGCCTGAGTTTCTGAAACACTCATTTATTTAGACAAACATGAGTGTTAGTCTTTAGAGGCAAAAAATGCAAAATCATTGCTTGAATGATTTAGAGCAATTTCTGAAAAATAAACCTTGAAGAGAAGGCATCCTGGAGCCTGGAGCAGAAGGGTATTATATGACCTGCTGCATAGTGTTCCAGGCTTTGACCAAAAAAATCCTGCAAGATTAGCATATTTTAAGGTATTGTTTCTTGCTCCTTTCTTCTTTTTCCTTGTAGAAGAAAGCCAGCCATCAAACACTGATACTTTCACTTGTCTGCTGAAAAATCCCCCTGATGAGGAGCACAGAAAAAAAAGATAGCTCTGAAGTTCTAAAAAATAGGTGAATTCACTGGAGATGTTTAATGAAGATTGTGGTTGACTGGGACTTCATTCCTCAGCCTAAATCATTCTCTTCAAGAAAAACAATGTTTGCTATGTTCCCTCTAACTACCACTTCCAAGAAAGTGAGAATAAAATAAGGTAACAGCATCCTCAAAGGGAGGATTCATACATATTTCTGGCTCTAATCTGCTTCCAGATTGCATCTATTTTTTAAGTGTTTTCAAGGTCCAAGAGTAGAAGGACTCCCAAATCCCACATTAGTTCAAAGAGTTAAAGCATTCAGCAAGCAAAACTCCTTCCTTTGGCATGTCTATCAAAGTCTTTGAGCCTTTAATGTAATGGAAAACAATTGTCCCAGAGGGGAGGTCTAACACTTTGACCAGTTGTAGTTAAATGCTTGAACTGCCTGAGAAAACCAGAGGGGTTATAAGAATTCAAGGGTAAACTACATGACACGGTCCCAGTGATAATAATGTTCCAGAATTTATATTTATTAATATTGCCTTCCTTTGGTCAGACTCCCACAGGAAATCCTGAGGAGTACATGTCTCTGGCATGCTTTATCTCAGATAGTCCCATCCTTGTGGTATTGTGTGCTGATAGCAGGACAGAATAGTACCTTTGAAAATCTCTGGTCTTTATAGAAGCTGCGGATGACAACAAACAGGACCTTCAACACTTTGGGAAGACAATCCATCTACTTTCCTTAGTTATCATGAAAATGTCTTTTAGACATAGGTCATAACTGGAAACCTATAAAGGATGTCTGTGTATTATGCACTTCCCACAAAGCCCGGTCCCTTGCGATTAAAATTTATCACATTGTTCTGGTTACAAATACTGCTGATATGTGTCATTACTACAGAGCACTCACTGCTCATAACATTTTGACTTGACTCCAAACATTTTTTTTAAATTCTGAATTTCCCATAAAGAAGCCACTCCTGAAGTTTTTAAAGACATCCATTACTTTAAAGGTTTTAAGTCTGTTTTAAAGGTTGTTAACTATTTTATTTTCCTGTTACATGTTCACTTACACTGACAAATAGCTTGATAGGAAGCATCATGTTCTTCTCTCTTGTCCCTGAGATATAGCAAAGAGCAATTATGGTGCATAAAATTCATACAGCCTTATCAGTTTATGGGGCAGTTTATAAATACTTCATCTTCTTAAAAGCCCTGCCTTGACTAAGACCAGCGTCACTAATGTTGTATCTTAGTGGTGTTTTCTTTGAAAGACTTACTGGTTTTGCTTTGTTAAAAATTTTGAACAGTTTTTTAATTTGCCTATTTACTGGAGAGAAAGCACAGCATAATTATTGCTTTACTTTAGTCTTTTTGCTAAACGGAACTTATTTGCTGTAAGTGATGCTTAATCTCTAGTTGTGGGCAGCAAACTCCATTTTTTTTCTTTCTATGAAGAAAAGGTTTATAACATCACACCACATATTGCTTTTCTCTGCATCTTTGTAGGCATGTGAGTGGGTCTCTACCCAAGCCCTTAGCTGCTAAACTCCTTGATCAGTTTTAACAAATATTGAAGAACAGCAGCCTCACAGTCCAAAAAATCCAATATATATATAAGCCATTCAAGCTTCATGAGTTTCATGGAAACAGTTGATTAGGCAAAGAAAGGAAATTGTATCATGCTGTTCCTAAGGAAAAGGCTGATGCCTGACCTTACCTGCCTTGGGATGTTGAAAAACCCACTTCACAACACAGCTCTTCTTTCTCTTGGCCACTCCTAGAGCTTCTCAAACTGCACATCTGGAGGATGTAAAGAAGCAGAGCAAGTGTTGCTTTTGCTTGGTCTGTCCTGCTGGAGCCAGAGGGGTGTATTTCATTGGTACCAATTTACTTCACAGCACAAGTTCATCTGACTGCAGGGACTCTGTGCCCATCCGTCTCAGGTGGGGATGTGGACAACTGGCATTTTGCTTCATGGTACCTTTCTCCTGAAGCTGCTCTGTAAGGAATAAACTGAGTCTGGCAATGGACAGAGAACAAAATAAGAGAACAGAGACAGAGAATGGACAGAGAACAAAATAACCTTAATTTTAAGAAGTATCAGTTTGCAGGCATGAACGAAGGAATGTTACATGCATGAAAATATAATGCCAAAACCAAGTTTAAAAAGCCCATAGTTTGCATTCAGCACTCATCATCTTATTCCGGGAAGCACGATATCAATTTATTTCTTAGAATGCTAACTTCTTTACTTGTCACTCACCTTCTCATATCTGGTACTTGCTGTTTCATCCATCATTTCTACTTCTCCTTGCTTTTTATCCTTTGACCAAAAGAAGTCACAGTTCCCATCACAAAAGCATGTTATCTTCTGCAAGATAGGGAGTACTGCACATTAAGAAAAGAAGAAGGAAAAAAGGAAAAGGAAAAGGAAAAATCTGAAAAGAAGAAAAACAACTGAAAATTACAGAGAGAGATCTCTGCCCTATCTGTCTGATTCTTCTCACTAAACAATGTATTTGAGAAATAGAGAGAAAATGAAAAACAAAAGATGAAAGAAAAACTTAAGATAAGCTGTGCTTTCAGATATCTAAGCAGAGAGAGAACTGCTTCTTCTTGCATCTTTGGATTATCTTGCGATGCAGTGAAATGAGAGGAAAAAAATAAGCAACCTTTCACCTGTGTTCAGGAAATTGAGACATTCCCTATCCCTGTTCCCACATGGCACCACAGAAGTTTCTGTAAAACTGGTGACAGAAAAAAAAAAAGTAAAAATCACTTTGCTGATGTGTGAATAGGCTGAAGCGTGATCCAAAGAACATTAAAGTCCGTCTGGCAGGATTGCCAGTGCCTGCAGTGGGCTTTGGATCAGACTCCATGGGATACTCAAAAGCAGTCAAAAGGAAATTCTTTTCCCCTGTCATGCCCTCCTCACAGCAGTTCCCGCTAAGAACACAGCTTGCTGCCTATTTTGACAGAAGCCCTGGAAACAGCATGTAGAGTATTAGAAAGCCAGATGATAGAAGGTGCTGGATTTTGCCCTTTGATAAATTTCCAGTAGAAATGTGTCGGTTCCCTTCCCCTAGATATTTTTGGATCAATTTCATGTAAAATTGGAGGCCATTACAGGGACAAGCAGCCCCTCTCCTCTTACTCCAAAGGTGCTCCAGGGTGATGGCCACACTCAGCTCTGTGGGAAACATGGTAAATGGTACCGTAGGGACAGCTACTGCACCATGGTAGGGTCAGGATGTCCAATCTTCAACTTCACTCAGAAATTCTGGGGACTCTCTGTGGCTTGGGCTGGAACAGGACTACCTTGGTGAGAAAGGAAAATAAGGTGGACGTAAAGAAGAGAGGGAAACTTGGATCCAGGCTGGGTTGCATGGGGGCCCCCAGCACATGAATACAAGAATTCCACTGGTCTTGTGATGTTTTGAAAAGTAAACTATGGACGAAAGACCAGAAACTTCAAAGAAATTCCTGATTTGGAAATTGTCTGATGTAAAAGGTGTTAGCATAGAGGAGGGTAGAGAAATAGCCTGTTCTCAAAGGCACTCTACAAGAGGTCAAATGTTGGTCTGGCTCATATGGCCATTTTTTCCAGTTGTACAGTATATTGTGTAAACTAAATATAATGTAAAGATGCAAAAGCTTCCAGAAATGTCATCTTAGAGACATTTGCTTGGATGCAATCCATGATTATGTGAAAACATTTACTTTGAGATCTAAAAGCCACGGGTTACGTGGGTGTTCTGTACATTTTGCATTAGAACTTACATTATAGAGCTAGAAAAGACTGAGAGACTTAATTTGAAATTATTTGTGTTAGTATGGTGGTTTGTTATGCACCCAAATACAAATGAGTATATGTGACAGAAGGAAAGGACATTTCATGACCTATTGAAAAGAACTACCAGAAACTTTTATGTATGTCTGGGACCTCAGTCAGATCTCTGCTGCCAACCTCATGCTTGCAATTGCCCCAAAACTGGGGACTAGTAGAAAATCTGTAGACCAAGATATGTGTAGATTTTTAAAAAATGTGATAATTTTTGTCAGACTTTTGAGCTGGACTTACCAATAAGTTCTCACATAACAGGGTTCTCAAATTACATTAGTCTCAAGTAAGGTTACGCTCTTCAAGGGACAAAGGCTAGGAAATGCCTTTTCAGAGACTGCTAATGAATAGCAGAGATATTCTTTTAAACCATTGCCTTGCAACTCCTGCAACAAGCACCAAAACAATCTGCAATTCAGACTTTGATGTTTCTCAGCCTTAAGCATCTACTTGTGATGGGTCTGGACCAAGCAGCTGTGCTGCAGGGGCAGCAGGCTGTGGAGAGTGATGTATGGATCTGCCATGATTCAATGGCTCACCTGACTCTACTCCAGACTATTGAATTTCTCACTTATGAAAATGTCTCTCAATATCCCTTTACTATTTATAATTTGCTTTATATGTAATAAAATAACAAAACTAAGGAGCTGTACACCCCATGCAAATACAGAGATGCTCTAGAGCTGAGTGCATTAGTTCCAGAACTGCAAGTTGTACAGCCACATCTTTTAAAGCTCAGCTAAATAGATACTGGCTTTATGGTTAAACACACTCTCTGAGAACTTTCCCTACTGTGACTATACAGAGTCATTCTGCTCTAGATAAGGTAACAGTTCTCTTGTAGCCAGCTGGAGAATCTGCAGCACCTGGTGGAAAGGTTCCCTAAAATGTACTCAGTGATCTTCAGCAATGGAGAGAAGCTTGTTACTTCTTCTCTCAGGGGGTTTGAAGCTTGTTTGTATTTCTGTGTCATCTTGAATGAATTCCAGAGGTACTGGGAAAAGAGAGGTCATCTTGTAGCATAAGTTATTTATTTCATCATGATGCCCTCAACCTGTAAACAGTCTCTACCCAGCTGTAGCATGGGACAAGCAAGAGTTTATGGTTCTAGCAGTTTTTAAAAAGACTTCAAATATACCCAGACTTCCGAGATTTTGGGACTGAAATGAGCACAAAAAATGAAAACAATGAAAGAAAATGAGGACTGAATTCATTAATGCCCATAAAATATCCAGAACTCTCGTTTGGATGAAGTTTTGCAACCCTTGCTTGCAGCTGAATGTGAGATAAGCTGCTAAACCCAGGGGCTAGGATTCTGACCCTTTGCTATCTATCTGCATGCTGAGGGCCACAAAGTTTTACCAGGATTCAGACTCTTCCAGACATCCAGACACAAAGCAGATTCAAAAACTGCAGTCTCAATATCCTGATAATTAAAACATGAAGAAGTTCACATTTAATCTATTTATAGCAATAACAATCTAAAAATGTCAGGAATAAATTCTTGGCTCTCTTCTAGTGAAAAGATTTTTCCCATTTGTGTTGGTAGACAGGGATTCACAGAAGGAGCTTATTTTTACTTAAGAACATCAGTCACATGGCTTGGACAGTGTATACTCTTTTTCTGAGTATCGTTTATGCCAAAACAAGAATCGGTCAGTTAGTGACTGAAGCTTATGCATATTGTTTCTTTCAAATCAGAAAACATATTTTCCAAACCAAAACACTAGCAGTATAAGGAATCTTAAATCAATGACCCAATATCCTTCCTGATGTCATTGCTAGAATTTATGTCAGAGGTATGAATTCAGCCAAGTAGTTTTTCTCAGGCTGATAAAATAAACAAAACTGCATGTGGCCTAGTAGAGAACTTCACTACATAAAAACTGATCACCTCTTCAAATGCTTCTTGTCAAGAATTCCTATCCATGTCTTACTTTTCCCATTAAAAAAAAAAAGCCACAGAAACACAGATCTCGTCAAAGGCAATTCTGCATTTACTGGCAGTGTCTGTACTGGATTACAGTATCTGTGGAGAAGAAGGTCAGAATTAATTCAAGGCTCAAAGCCATTGCTTTAATGCATTAACCACTTATTTTTGAAACACACTGAGGCAAAGAGTGTTTTCTTCACATCCTCAGAAAAGGGTCCCGAACTTCCACTGGAAACTGTATGAAGATTTAATCATGACTGTGAAAACTGGCAGCATAAGTGTGCCCTTTCATTTAATGATCATATCTGTGATGGGGAAGAGGGGAAAAAAGGGCACAACTGGCACAAGAGCATGTTTTGAACTCCTATTACGCTTGGGCATATATGGACTTAATTTCTAATAGAGCAGCCTCAAACTTATACTGAGGCCTTTGCTTTATGTTTACATTACATTTTGAGCCAATCTTAGCAGCATTTATTTCTATTTTTTTTTTTTAATCAAGCAGCAGGGGCAGGAAAGCACGAGACTGCTGGCTTCTGTGGTGGTTCTGGCTAATTTTTGTTTAGTATATGTGCAGCTTGAGCCCCTGTTACACCGATCTGAAATACTTTGACTGCCTGCAGGGTATTCTCATTTGCTGCCTATTTCGGTAACCACCCCTTCTACTTCAGGACCAGATGGCTGCTTCTCAAAATGGATATTTACAAGGGAAAAGATTCTACTTAGGGGAGAAAAAATTACCTCTAAAAGTTAGAATATCAGAAGCATTTCTGGTGGACATGAATCTAATCTAATTCTGTATGTAGTCATTGCCACCAGTAGAAACACAGGAAACTTCAGGGGCAGCTGGGTGTAATTCAAACTTTAATTAGCTGAGGGTTTGTTTAGTCTCAGTTTTCCAAAATTTTGACCCACACTTGGCTTTGAAATTGCATCTGGATAATTCTGTGTAGTAAGTTCTGTGTAATTTCATCACTTTTTAATGGTGCCAACCTTGTGTTTTCACTACCTACATAGTGAAGTTTGGCACTGCTATCAAAAACCCAGTACCAGAGATAGCTTGCAATGCAAACAACTTTCTTTAACACTAACCAAACTAATTGTTACAGTGGCAAAGTAAGTTTGTTGGTCAAGTGTATCTTTGAGGCTTAGAGATCTGAAAATACATCATGTAATCACAGTTCATATTTCCCAAAAAAACACAGCAACTCAAATACCAACTGATGACTTCAGGCTGGATTTTCCTACCAGAATAAATGCAGAATAAAAGAGCTACTCTTCAACTTGCAGTTTACCCTTTTAAACCTTACTAGTCTATGTTTATTTCATAGTTAAATATAAACACTGCTACTTTGTGCTTTTAATGATCTCTTCAGTTTCTACATTTTTTCTGCATTTTATAATTATAAGACTTCATTTCCAGAATTTCTGTCTACTTCCAGACATACCCTTATATTTACTAATCAATCTTTCCCCTTTCATTGACACCACAGAGAGGCAGTGAATTCCTCTAAAGAGGGCCAGCCTAAGCCCTGTGACATAGCCCTGTCCACTTATTTTGAGGAAGCTTTATAGTTTATGTAGTCTTGCCCTCTGCTTTGACCCTCTGCCTAAGCTTTAGCTCCACATCTAACACTCCGTGCAAAAAGTGCAGTCAGCACAGTCCCACTTGTGTCCACATTGGCTGATAAACGTAGGTGTTCCCTTTCTATGGTGGTGTATTTATGCTAAAAAAAAAATAAAATTAAATTAAAAATCCACAAGGCTTCTCTCTTAGTTACTCAGTTACAGAGCTAGACAGTTTAATGCAGGACTCTACTAGGCTGTGAACTAACCAAGGGCAGAGAGATGAGGTCAGGGTGGGCATCTGATCTTCCACACTGTGCAATTTCTTGCTCAGTCCTTAATTTTGCTTTAAGCCTGTTCCAGTGAGCTTCCACCAGGGCTGTGCCTTGGTACAGTTGGGTCAGCTCTCCACTCCAAGGACATCTAAATGCCTCAGGATGTGTCACCTGCATCATTATGCTCTGAAGCACCCACCAGCCAGGTGGCCATCACAATATTTTGGACACCTGAAATTACAAAGCATCTACAAAAGGATATTTATATTTTAAGGCAACTCCACAGGATTGCAATGTTGTGTGGATGGGGTCAGTCTGCTCAAGAGCAAGTGAGAGCTGAGCAGGGCAGACAGATGTAGCTGTGTACCACTCAAGTTCCTCACCCTCCTTTCCTTAGCAGCACAGAGAATCCCATGGAGTATACAGTTCAGTGCTGAAGCTCTTTCCTTAGATATCTGTAGAATTAAGAAATCTTAAACTTTTTCTGTTCTCTGTGAGAAAACCTGACAATTTTTCTTTCACTCTTTTTTTTCCCAAATAGAAGCTCTCCTTGTCTCTATACTTAGTACTCTTCTATTTCAAACACTTGATTTCCATGACTCTGATGGATCATGTTTTTATCATTCTTTCCTGAGCTTCTGTCTTATCAGGCTTCAGTGCAGGTTATTAGTCTCTAATGAATTTTATAGGTATTCTGGAGAATGTTTCTAATATGTTGCAAAGATTCTGATAAGCTCTTTATTCATTATCCATCCTAAAGCATGAGTCACTAGGGGTAAAGCCACTTCTCAAGGCTATTAGATTGTTTAATGCCCACATATTTATTTCTTTAAGGTCAGTAAGAGCAAGCTGGCTAGCTTATGAATAAGTAACATAATTGCACCCCTTGTTTAAAGCCTGATGCAATACAGATTGCAGTCAATAGAAAGATGAAAAGCTCCAGTCCTCTTTCAGTAAGATATTCTGAGAAAAATCATGAGTGCATGGAACTTCACATCAAATAGTAACCGCTTCTTTTCTCTTTTCAGAGAGACTTTCACTTCCTTGTGCTACATACTGTACAAAATGAATGGACTGAAGCAGTCAAATTATCCAAATGACAGTAGGTGTTTTTTCCCTATGTAATTAATTCAGAATAATCTACACTGAAGTAGGGCAGTGCCACTTATTTTTTACCCTATCCAGCAAACTCCCTCTGTAAGATTTTTTTTTTTTAGTGTTGTGGATTAGGGGAAACAAAGAATCTAAGAGTCTCTAAGTGATCTAAGTTGGGAAAGAAAAAGTTTTTCAGAGTTTGTTCTAGTGGGACATCTAGCTGCTCTTGTGTGCTAGTATCTGTGAAGCAGAAAGGAAAATGGTTGCATCCAAAGCTGGAAGTTTCAGATACAATAAGAAATAATTATATTTTTATTTATCAGTAAGAGTAAACCAATCACATCCCTGTTGAGGGCCCTTTAAAAACTAATACATGACTTAATGCAAATGTGCAAATTCCAGCAAAAATAACCAGATTATTCTTATCCTTAAGAGTTAAGTGCTTTTCTGGAGTAGTATATGAGTAAGAGAAAAAGGGCCAAGCTTACCCAGCTGCAAGCCTAGTGAGCATACGCCAGTTTTGAATATGGTCCAGGAAAGAAAAATGGCTATATATCCATAATTTACAGGACTATAAGTATCAAGGAAGATGTTGATGTCATACTGGAGTGTGCAATCCTCCATCAGGTAACATTTCTGTTGGCTATGAGATTAGTGCCTTTCAGAAAAGGATTACAAGATCAAGCTGTCACAGCTTTTTTTTTTTTTTTTTTTCATTAAACCCCCATGTGTCCCAGTTCCTGTCAGTTTTCCACTGACAATTTTCAGTTCATTTTAACAGTGTCTTGTTGTTACATGGTATGACTGTATCAGCTTTACCATTCAAAAGACTGAATACTGTCTATGGTGTTATCCATGTAGGGCTTTTCACTGGACCTTTTGAGATTGTTAAGGGCTGAATCTTGGTTTGACCCATTCTGCTGCTGGGTACACAACAGAAATGTGGCACCTGGAGAAGAAAGACAGACACAAGAGGGGCAAAGGGACAAGTATTATTTTGAGTTCATTCATACTCTGAAGTTACTAAATCTTAATTAGCTCAATATTGCTTTAGTTCCTGTGCTTGGCATATTCAAACTGTGCCTCCAAGAGAGAATGTAAGAGGTCAAAAACTTAGGCATTGCTTTGTCATTAGAAGGGTGAAGCTGTAAAAAGCCCAGGGCTTTTATTTTGAAATTTATTATGCACTCATTATTTTGGCAGGTCTGAGATAAACCAGCAAACATACTAATGAAGACAAGAACTGTCCTGAGGAAGTACCTCCTATTAGTTAATAAGCAGACACAGCGCTCTGGATTAGGAAGGAACATGACAACATTGTTGAAAATGAAGACGTGTATCCTCAGTGAAGCCAATGGGTTCACAGAAGCCAGGGCTGTGTAACCTGCTGCTGCACGTCAGGATTCCAGGAGAGGAAATGAACATTACACATGGTGAGAGCAGTAATACACCAGGGTAAGATAAATTTACTTCTTAACTGCATTTAATCTTAGGAATTTTTAAGTAGCATTTCTGGTACTGAGAGAGCCTCCAAAGGATCAGCTGTCTAATGCAATACTGTCTTCCAGATGGAAAGATGATTGTCAGCTCTCTGGTTTGCTAACTTTTTTCTTAGCTGATAAATGAACATTAAGTGGTCAGTTGTTGACAAAAGCCCTCATTATAATTGGATATGTGAACGGGACCTTACATAACCTGGCAATGCACTATCATCCCTGGACCTTGTCACTCAGATAAAACTATCTTGGCTCCTTCAGGAATGAGGGTGTTCAGTGACTATATTTTTGCTAGTTGGAGAGGAAGATCACAGACATATGTTCTCTGATATACAAAGATAAAAACTTTCAGAGTTTTGGTTCAATAGGAATTTGACCAAAATAGGCAATAACCAAGGATACCACATTTGAACTCAACAAAGGTGTGTAGCTCCCACATCGTCCTATTGGAACTGATTTGTCCATAGGTCTGGAGGAAGACCAAGTACACTGAGAGCTGCTCTTAAGAGACCATGGCAATGCCAAAAGTCTCCCCAGCTGAGGAACACTGATGTCACTCAGTGCTCCATTAGTCTCCTGGGGAAAAGAAGTTCAAGATGCCACTAAAGAGACAGTGGCAACAGCTGCCCAATCTCTCTTCACTTGTGGTGGGTCCACTCCTAGAAGGAACTTGCCAGCACTGTGTCTTTTTGGAAAAGTCCCAAGATACATTCTAAGACTGCTGTGAATGCTAGAGTTCATGAACTGCATATTTTTCCAACCTTTTTGTTTTGTCTTCTGGTTTTCTTTTTGGTTGTTGATTTATCGCTAGCTGGGAAATCTCCCAGTCTTTTAAAAAAACTTAATTTTTTGTTGTGGAATTGTTGCAGGTCTGTACGGGGGTCAGTCAAAGTTCTCATCACAACAGATAATATTGAAGATGTTTCTCCTTCATCCTCAGAACAGCTACAGATATTCCCTACAGAAATGACATTTCCAACCAAGTCCCAAGGCCTTGCCATCACTCCACTGCTGCCAGTGCTCAGTCCTACACAAGAGGGGGCAGGCTGTCCAGTGAGCTTCCCTGATGCAGAAATACTTTGAGCAGCCAAAACATCACTGGTAATTTCACCTATATCCCATTGCTAACTTATCCCATTTCATAAGTGCTCACATAAGATGGGCCACCAGAAGACCTAACAGAAGCATAACTTCTAGCAAAATAATGTTGATGAGCAGCTGGTGGGCAGCAAGGGCAGAACACAACATGTCTGGAACTGGAAGGGACCTACATCCACAGCAGAGTGGATGAAACAATCCTAAGCATTCACTAAAGATAGGTCAGCCATCCCCTCACTCACAGCATGCTGTTGCCTCCTCATGATGCTTTAAAGGTCCTTGGTCCTGTGTCTAAGGTACTTCACAGGTTAAAGAAAGACTGAAACAAGATCTTTTTTATATGGTTTATGTTAATAGCACCTGGGGTTCTGAAAAGACAGCTTCTGGGAAAGAAAAGTTACCTCTGCTCTTCAAAAGTGTTCTCCTAGTGTCTGTTGTTTAATTCCAGTGCTTGATGCAGTTCCAGGAGAAAAAATCATCATAACCAGAACAGAGTTCAAAGAAGGGAGACTGATAATTGCCCTGTTCTTGATTTGATAGCTGCATTGCTTAATTCCTAGTTTATTTTGATGTTAGCTTTAATGGCCCAGACTGAGTGATAGTTTCTTTGCTGGATGTTGATGGATTTAAGTTGCTAGGTTTGTTGGTGGTTTTTTATTCTTTTTATCATTTTTTCTTTAATTTTTGGTTTGTCTTGCTAATGAAATAAAGTTATTAATAAGTTAAATCTTTTCTGTCTCTGAACAAAATGGTCCAGAACTGGGTAGATAGCATGCAGCCAACTTAAAAGCTTCTATTTAAAAACTACTTCGTAAACTCATTTAAATCACATGTTGTTACATGTTCTGTTGCTTGAAAGTTATTTCCTTTGAAACTTTCCTTTTTATGCTTCCATGCAGGAAATACGATAAACTTGTTTATTTCATTTGTCAGTTTTGTGTTTCTGAATTTCTTCATCAAATCTGTTATCTTTCTTAAGTATCCAATCCTTATGCAAGTTATATGAAAAAGAGGAATGGTTTTACTTCTGTACTTGCAGTGCTGGAAATGAAAACAAGAAATGAGCAAGCAGAGGTGCTGGCTTCTGAGAACTACAGGAAAAAGGAGACATTAAGTGGACATTTTATTTTAGATACAATCTTGCAGGATTACAAAGCAAAACATTTTTAGAAACATGGGATAATTCAGGTTGAAACAGACCTCCAGAGGTCAACTGGTTCAACTTTTCCGGTCCAGTGATCAAATACTTGCTTATCACTTACTGTTTTTCCCAACCTTTTTATTTTACTTAGTAAATGCTGCCTTCTATTGCTTTTTAATTTGAACTGACCTTAGCAAATCATCAGCATTTGCATAACATGAGCTCACTTTACCTATTGGAATTGGAAGCAGCTAATTAGAAACAAAAAATCCACAGGCTGGAGATCTGCTGAACTCAGCAGATTAATCTAAGGTTAATTTAAGGTTAATTTTTAAATGTGCTAGTGAAGGGGACCCTAACGCATGTGGAAGCCTCTCCCTGAACAGTGTGGAGTTCCTCCAGTTCTTCAAGATTCAAAAAGGGCAAGAGGGTGATTGGACTCAGATGGTAACAAGTCCAGATGATGAAGAGCAACAACAGCTTTTCACAGCCCCAGTTTGAAGGGGGTGGGAGGCTGGAAATCCTCAGACTGTCTTCATGCAGAAAGAGTTACTTTAAGAAGAAGCAGATGATGACTGGTTGAGAAATGTGCAATTTCAGGAAGTTTTTATCATGGCATTATTCTGTAGCAATGAATCTCTATTTATTTTCCTGAAGAGGGGAAACACTTTCTACTATGGAAGTGCTGGTAGGGTTAACTAAAACTATTGTTCTTTGAAAAGACAAGAAATGCTACATATAGATTCAAAAAAGACAGCCTCATTTGCTAATGCCTGATTTTCAACAAGTATAGATGTCTTTTCCTCTTCAAGGTCTACATTAATTGTATAATTTCTTCTGCAGTAAAGCTTCTCGTGCGTTTTCAGAGGTGCATCACAAAGTTGTCTCCATTTCCATGAAAGTAGCAGGGAGTCAGTACAAGTATAGTGTAAATCAAATTACCAAGCTTACTATTGACCAATGATAGGAAAAAACCTCACACTAAGTCTGTGCTTGAGCAGCCCACATGCAGATGAAGTGTTCAAGAACATGCACAAGCCCTCAGTTAGTTAGTGAAGCAAGGCTGTCAAACAAAACTGGGCAGACTGCACCCCCATGATTTTATTTTGTGTTGTGTAGATCTGCCTTGGTGTTTCTGCTCATGTGGCTGCCAGCCAAAAGTGTTTAAAAGGCCTTTTCAGACTGTAGCAAGGAAAAATATTTCCTTCTCTGCTTGAATCTGGGGGTCTAACAGACTCACCCTTTCTGTCTAGATGGCAGAAATTTGGGATTAGGACTTCCCATTTCCTTAAAGCTTGCAGAGTTTATATCACAAATACATAGTGATTCATTCATCAAAGCCTAGGACTCCATACACAGAACAAGTCCAAATTTAATAATGATTGCAACAGAATTTTAACAGTCATTAACTGTGACCATTTATTTCTACTATAAGTTTTCTTTCCCATGCAAAACATACATACATGTGAATGCATTTTTAAGGAGTTGGGAACTATTCAAGACCAGTTATTTTGAGGGTTAGAAAATAGCTTGTCTTGCAGCTGCCAAGTGATTTTGGAATAACTCTCTGCGTGATGGAGATGAGGGGAAAATTGAGAGAAAAACATTAGTCCTTTAGTTCAAGACTGCATGCTTAAAAGAAAAAAAAAAAAAAAAGCATTTCACCTTCTTATCTTTCTTCATCAACATCCCCCTTTATTTTCCATTCTAAATGAAGGCAGAGGGACTGTAGCCACATTCTTCTTAGCATGCCCCTTGGCAGGCTAGACAAAAAGTGCAGGCAGCCCCTCTCCTGTACTTTTCTCTATTCTGCCTTGAGCAGGTTTAAACAGAGAAGGAACATGTTCAACAATGGGTATGTGTAAATGTCACTAGTCACATCTAGATAAGTTTATAAATGTGCTAAGTAGCTCTGAGAGTCAGACATAGAGTTGAGGGGAAACATCCAAAACTAGGGACCTTCACTTCATGTAAATCAGGTATCATGATATATCTCAGCTGAAGA
The DNA here is from genome assembly GCF_003957555.1 of Calypte anna. Taxonomy (NCBI): domain Eukaryota; kingdom Metazoa; phylum Chordata; class Aves; order Apodiformes; family Trochilidae; genus Calypte; species Calypte anna. Next base: position 59,355,048 of record NC_044246.1, on the reverse strand, counting down.
TCCAGTGCCAGGACTCATCTCCACAGCATTTGAAGTTCCTAATTTTTATTGAGGTTACTATAAAATATTCATGAATAGATGCAATGTGTGACCACTGGATACTGGTGAAATGCAATTGTCCCTTTGACTTATTTTCTGTTTATTTTGTCTTTTAAAACAGGGGGGGAAAAGGATCCTTTGCTTTACCTGCAGAACACTTTGTTCTTTCTCCACAGGGTGAGTAGCTATCAAATTGCTCCTAGGGTAACTAAGAGATGGAAACTGTTAGGATGGGCAGAGTCATCCACGCTAATCACTTGCTATCTCCAGCCTTGAACAAAATAAATGTTGCATAGAGAAACCTAACTTTTAATAAGCCCTGATGATTCTTTAACTTCTTATCTTGGAGTAAATTAGAGGGTAAAACATCAAAAACAACCCATCACCTTTCCCTTCCTTTCTTCTTCCCCTTGAATGCCAACAGGCATTTTTGAGAGAAGGTAGGATGAAACTGTGCTTACCTGAGCCTAGGACAGTATGTTAGAACTTCCCTAGAATAATATTTTAATCTTAAAGCACTTTAAAAAAGATTGTACATTAATAGTTATAAAACTTACAATATAAAAATGTTAAAAGTCATCTGTGAGTCTTTTGCTTTCCAGATATTATTATGGAATCTGAACTAAATCTTGGTGACTTCTTAACTTGTTTGCCAAAATTACCCTTTTCCCCATGACATTAAAATACACTTTGAGAAGGTGAATGATGCAATCAGGATAGTTAAGCCAAACATTCCTGTGAACAGGTTAAGTTTCCAATATGCATTTAGGTAGTCATATTTTCAGATAAATATTTTTGAACATACCTTCTTCCACCCCCAAAGTTACCTGGAAAATTTAGCTGTGGCATAAAGTTTGTGGGTCTAATGTTTTCAAAGGTTTTCAAAGAAAAAGGAGAAGAGGAAGAAGGACAGAGAACATGAGACTGAACAAACAAGCAATCAAGCATTTAAAATTTTTTCTTGAGCATAAGGTGAATGGCCACTACTGAGTCAAACACAGAAATCATCTCTACTCCTTGATATCAGGGTGTATCATTTATGGTGAAATTAACTCCTATGCTTTGCAATTAATGGGACATGCCTTACCTGGATTTTGCTGTAGTGCCAACAATCAGGGAGAAGAAACTTATTCTACTTCTGCTAAGATGTCATAACAGGCATGTAGGGCCTCAAAAGAAACTTCAATGAGTCCTTTCTCCTGGTATTATCAGGCCAGGGGTAGATGCTATACTGTAGGCAGCCAGCTGCATGGCATTTCATGGTATTAAAACCAGGCCTTACACGTAAAATCTGACCTCTGGCAGACAGAGCCCTGACAGAAATTTTGGGGACAGCCCGCGTGGGGTTTCATGCCCAGTGTGCCACTCACACCACAAAACACCCCAAACCCTACCAGCTGCAGCCTATTTGCACAAATTTCTTTGGCTCCCTGCCAGCTGAGCTGTACCCAGCTTCTTCCTTCCTTCCTTCCTTCCCCTAGCTTCACAATCCTTTGTATCTGCTGCTGGAAGCTTAGATATGTACCAAATGAAGGTCCCTTCCTCCCCTCAATGTGCAGACATCCCACCCCAATTAATTAACCCAACAGTGGCTTCATCCCTAGGAAGCTGTGACTCCCCACACTTTATCCCCCTCAGTCAGCTTCAAGACATCAGCACATTCCTGACTTCATCACTTGTTAACTCCCTTTTGCTAATGGCCAGGACATCCTCTCTCCCTGGCCTGCTCTGATTTGTATTTGACTCAAACTCTCAGGCAAAAGGTCTTGAAGGCTGTTTATGTGCTCAGTTGCTATTATACCACATAAAAATCTCTAACGTGTCTTCTTATCACTGCTTCTGTACCCAGAACTGAGAGGCTTTCAGACCTTCTCAGGCTGTCTTGCCATGCTGTCCATCTTGCAAGGACCTGATAAAGAGCAGCAAAGCCTGAGGGAGAGCAAAACCTCTGCTATTTTCTGTTTGGTTACTGAAGGTTAATCCTTTGGCAAAGAGCCAGAGGATTTAATGAAAGTGGCAACAGCACCATTATACAAAAACAGCAAGGTTTGTGTCAGTTACTATTGTAAAAAAAAATTTTAAAATGTAATGTAGCAGAATGATTAATCTTTAATGAGAGTTTCAGTTATGCTATCAAATTTTTTAAAAATTTAATTTTTATTATTGTTATTATTATTATTAATGGAATTTAATTCTTTATTTATACTTTAGAAAAACAGAAAGCATTTCAAGAATCAAAGGGTTCTCCACAGATTATATGTGATACTCCCTTTCCTAAGTACAGGTTCCATTACATCTGTTTCATTCCAGATATTTGCTTATTCAACAAGTCCTTAAAAACCATCACTGAGGAGGATGCCCCGGTCCTCTTTTGACCAATGTCCCCTCTTATTGAAATAGATTGCAAAGCCTTTAGCATTGCATTCAATAGTGAGATTTAAGATGTTCACTCAAGAAAGATAGTGCAGAGGTAGACATAGAGTATCAAAGTCTGCTTAGAATAGAAATGTGGAGGGACAGGAGGTAGGAAACCATAAAACCATCAAATGCTGAAAAAATCAAAGGAATAATAGTCTACAAAATATCAAGCATATTCAGCTTTTTAGGAATCTAATAATTAATAATTCAATTATTAAAAAAATATTTCACCTAAAGTAATCAAAAGTACAGTGTCTGGATGCATGAATGCTTTAGGGTAAATAAATAAGTTCTTGTGTTCTTGGTCCTTTTCACACTATGCAAAAATATGCCAATCATTTCTTCAACTTTTATAATCAAACTTACTGTGCTTTGACTTAACATATACATGACCTTATTCTCATTGGATTTTTCACCCATTCACAGGAAAAATCTGTATTAGTCAGTATTTGTTTCTAAATCAGCAACCTTGAGTTAGCACAGATACCCAGCCCTGTGGTCACTGAAGTCTGTACTTTGCTTACCTCATTTTTTCTTCTTACCAAACTAATTATGTTCACACTTGAAAGTCGTTTCAAAATCAATTGAATAGATGGCATTCTAAAGCTATTGATAGGGCTTATGTTTAACAAGTATTTTAATACACGATCTCTTTCTCTCCAAAACAGATGGTCTACATTTCTTCAATGCTTTTCATAATTTCTTGTGTCCAAAGGAATCTTCATTTCACACAACATCACTCACCATATTTCTCGGTATTTATTGAAACTTTGCAAGTATTGATCATATCAATGTCATCAGACCAAGTTGGTACTATTATTAGCCTTCCTTTCAGCTGTGGACTCTCTAGGCTGTTTGGGGAGAGCAAAATGACTCTGAATAAATTTACCTCAAGCCATTCCCTTTCTTTCCTTTAAGCCTTAGTTTCTGCCAAGGGCTGGATTGGAAGGAGGAAGAAACACATATGGGAAAGCTAGCAGTCCTGCCTGCTGGTTGCTAAGAAGCCTGCAGACAGATGTAAATTAGAGCAGCCTCTGTCTGTTATATTTTACAGCAATGTTCCTTTGAGCAAGCCAAAATCCAAAGGTGAGATGGTGCTGCTCACTTTGGGTTGTGAATAGAGGGGCATCACTGAACTTAAACCCAAGGATCCTGGGCAATTGTTTTTTTCTCCCTGATTTCTAGACAAGAGATTGCCAGGACAAATCCATGAGAGCCGAGTGATCAAACATTTACACCTTTTGTCTGAAAATTTTCTCTGTTTCTAGCATCTGCTGTGATATTCCACAGAAATTATTGCACTTATGGTGCTACTAGATGTGTCAGAAAGTAGGACTGCAGGGAGAGGTCAGCAGCTGCCATGCAGTTTGGGGAAGGTCTCTGAAATGCACAAGGTATGTCCAGACTGATGTCCACATCTCAGCTTGTAAACACTAGTCAGGTGCTGAGCATGGATCACCTTCATTATATAACATTATACACTCCAGGCAGCTAAGGCATTTACCCCTCCAGCCATCTCCCTTTTGAACTTCTGGAACATTCAATTTTCCATGTAGTTGCTAAAATCTTATTTTTCATGTGATACTGCAGAGAAACCCGTCAGAAAGTTTTTACTGATGCACATTTCACATCTATAGAGTGGAAAACAAGTTCATGCCTCCAGAATGCTCACTTACAGTATAGGTGCATTTTGCCCTATGAATAAACCTTCACATTTGTACTTCATTCTGCTTCCTTTGTAACTAGTGGCAACATTTCCAATGAAACGAGTTGCATACTGTTCATAACTTGTGTGCTTTGTGTCAGAAAAAAATTGGACTCAACAGTAAGGAAAGCTTTCAACATACCTGTAATGTATACATTTGCTAGGAAACAAAAGCTGAGTTTGGCTTCTGATGATCAGTATGTTGCCTCTTCATTCTAAAATATAAGTAACAATAACATAAACCAGCCCTGTTTAAATTCTTGTTTATAAAATTCAAGTAGCGTTACATTTTTTTTTTAATAGCTGGCCTAAAACAAGCATTAAAGTAGCTTTCATATAATCCATAATGCCAAAAAATAAGTGCAATTCTGCACATTCTTTCCTGAGAGCATCCACAAATGACGTGCAAGGCATACACATTGGCCAGAGGCCATAAGCAAAAGCATTGTGTTAAAACTCTATATGACATCAAGCCAAAAAACTACTTAGCATTTGTATCTCAGATCTCCACTGAATCATGAATTAAATAACCAAATCAAAACAAAAAACATAAAGCACACTGCATCATGCAACCTTGGTTATACAAACACACATGCGCTGAAGTGGTGGGGATCTGTGGTGATTAATATAACCTCAGTGTGTGTATGTGTGCATGTGTGTGTGTGCACACACAAATGTGAGACAGAGAAAAAGAGATAAATCTGCGGGATTTACTCAGAACCAAGCGCACTCCCTTTGCCAACAAGTTGATGATATCCCAGATGGGCTCCCTCTGGTGTTGAGAAGATAATATATTTCCTCATTCAACTTTATGTCTTTGTGACCATCAATAAGGGTGTTTAAAAGTGCCAAAAGCAATCATGATATTATTATGGCAGAGACCAGGATTTCACACAGAGCTTTACAGATGAGAGAGTGTAGCTGTTCTATTATCTCTCATGCAGTGTTCATGAATAATATATATGGCATATGCATATATATACACACATACATATAAAATTTTGTACACTTTATGACACTCAAACAGGTTTCCATGCATTACAGATTGCAGCAATGTAACTATTCACAGCTAAAGATGAGAAGCTGAATGCTCAAAGAATGTCAGGCCTTGCAAGAGCCAGGATCTGATATGCCAAAGCGTACAGTGTTTATATAATGACTATCTAAGCTCAGATCATGACAAGAGACTTGCTGAGACCTGAATGCTTCTGCAAATCCAGTCTAGGAACCATGTGTGGCACCCAAGCAAATGGGGGAGTACACAGTTATCTATTTAAGAGCTAGGTTCTTGATTTTGGAAAGCTAGGACTCAGTATCAGGAGCATTGTGGCATAGGCAAAGGGTAGAATTGTTTTTGCCATGAACATTAACTATACACTTTAATTCTTATCTTCCATCTTTACCACTCATTTACCACCTTTTGCTACACCTAAGCCAGCCGTCCTGTAGACTGTCCCACGCTGCACACTATCGTTCAAAGTGAGAGTGCAAGTACCATCCTCTATGGCATTTCCTGGATGGTAAATGCTTAATTTTGTCACCTAGATGCCCTTTTGACATAAGTCTGTTTGTTTTTTGATGCAATCCCTTCCTTGGAAAAACATCACCTCCCTTTTCTTCATGAAATGCCTGGAAGGGGAAGAAGGGTGACCCCAGCTTGGCTTGCTGGAAGAGCATGACCCCCGGGCAGCCACAGCACATCTCTCCCTGGATGAAGTTTGCAGCACACCCAGGAGGCTTTTTGCAGCATGAAACAGAGCTCAGAAGGAGACAAGAAATACACATTTCACAGATGGTTAGTGACATCAGAGGAGTAAGGGGACCAGCCTCATCTTCCAGCCCAAGAGACAGCATGTCCTCAAGGTCCTAGACCTCTGCTCCTGCCCTGGGTTGCCCAACTTCCCTTCTCCTCCTCCTCAGTTCCCGCAAGCCCTCCCTCTCCTCTCTCTTCCTCCCTTCCAGTCCCTGTCTCCTCCACTGCCACCCACAGCCTGGTTCCTGCCTCCTCCATCCTCACACCCTGCAGTGATACATGTGAGCAACACACACTTGGGCCAGATCCCAAGCCGGGTAAGGAAGGAGAAAAATTCACATTCACTCTAGTGTCCTTCTTGGACCAGGTTCTGAATGCAGAAAAGCAAAGCTGGTGTTAATTTTCCTTTCCCTCGGACAGTGCTGTTAGAGTTGGCACACTCCCTTTCGACCAGGGAAATGAGAAGCAGGGGGTGGGAGCTGGGGGAGCAGGATCAGGGAAAGAACAGAGAGCATACGTAAAAGGAGGAATGATTACACACATGTGCTCTGAATTCTTCAACTCAGATTAATGTTTTCCCGTCAATTTCATTGGCTGCCTTCTGGTTTCAGCCAGATGACCAGTTACATTTCAGTACTGCTATAAAGCTGAATTTAAATTAAATACTTGGACAACAGTGTCTATGAACTATTCCAGCAAATTATTAAATAAACAAAAAAACACTGCAACTTCTAACTGCAGAACATAATAATTACTATTGTTCATTCACATGCAGTATTAATTCTTACTGCATCAACTTGACTGACAAAAACCAAAACAAAACTAAACTTTCCCATTGTAAGGTGGGAGGCTGTGAAGGGATCCAGCACAAGTCCCATGTGGAACGGCTGAGGGAGCTGAGGGTGTTCAGCCTGGAGAAGAGGAGGCTCAGGGGAGACCTCATCACTCTCTACAACTCCCTGAAAGGAGGTTGGAGCCAGGTGGGGGTTGGGCTCTTTTCCCAGGCAGCTATCAGTAAGACAAGAGGGCATGTACTTAAGTTCTGCCAGAGGAGGTTTAGGTTAGATATTTTGAAAAAATTCTTCACAGAGAGGGTGATCAGACATTGGAATGGGCTGCCCAGGGAGCTGGTGGATTCTCTGTCCCTGGAGTTTTTTAAGAAGAGACTGAAGGTCTGGTAACCACAGTGTTAGTGGATCAGGGGTTGGACTTGATGAACTCAGAGGTTCTTTCCAACCTGCATGATTCTGTGAGGTCCTTTCCAACCTGAATGATTCTGTGATTCTGTGATTCTGTGTGATTTTAAAAAGTAAACTGTCCTTGCACCTGAGTTACTTGAGTGGCAACACAACATCTATCAATGAGTGATCGAGCATCATTAGTTGGAACATCTACAGGGTTTAATTGCAAATTAGTTGAATTTACAGTTGCTCTTAATTTATCTGTTCTCCATGCCAAACACCTAGCTGTTGCCAAGTGCCACAGAAAAAAAACCCCAGAAAACAACTGTGCTAGTCATTAGAGTGGCAGGTCTGTATTTGAGTGCCAAAGGTGACAATAGTGCTTTTACTGTTGTCTCCATTTGGGTATGGATTTAGTCCTCTTCACCAAGCTGTCTGCTCAGATATGCTGGTGGATTGACTCTGATGTACCCAGGTTATTGTCATGGAAGTGTCAGTATGGTCCAGCTGCAAGCTAAGCTCTCTCCTTCCCACCCCTCATCTTAAATGGGCTGATAGCGACTGAAATAAATAGCGACTGAAAATTCATCATCTGCAAAGGAAAACTCCCAGTTGGCATCAACTCAGCACAGCTCCCTCCTATCCGAGCCACTCTCCTTGCTTTGTGTGGGAGAGGACACATGGCACAGGGCATTTTCTCATGCCTTACCAGTTCTTCAGTGGCAATCCCCTGAGGGGATAATCCCCTGGCATAATCCCCTGAGGAAAATTTCCTGGATCCAACTCACAGCCCGTCCTATCCTCATGAACTAGCAGGGCTAAGCAACACAAGAGTAATGTGGAAAGCATCTCTTCCTGCCTGCCTGCCTGCCTGCCTGCCTGCCTGCCTGCCTGGGGACAGTCAAGCATGGGAGTCAAGAGGTCTGAATGCCTACTCCTGCCTCTCTTAGGAAACACCCTACCTTCCCTGCACTCTATGTCCCCAGAGCTCTGGTGAACAGGGCAAGACAACTGATCCAAAGCAATTGACAGCTCCTTGCCCCCACTCTGGCCCTCACAAGACTGTGGCTTTTTGAATTAGAAAAACAGATTGGGAGAAGAGGTAGTGCCATAAAGGCCTGTGGAGTTGTTTCACTGTTTAAGTGTTCTCACTACTACTTCTCTCCCACAAAGTCTTTTGAAAACCTGTCTTCTGTTGCCAGACCCATCTCTCCCAGCAGAAAGGGACCCAGTGCCTGTAACAGAAACCAGTCTAGGGATCAAACACATATGCTTTGTTCTTTGTCCTGGTCTTTGATTCCTTTTTTTATTTTTTTATTTTTTTTTTTTTAGATTCATCAGGATCTTACTATCCAATGACTCTTAAAGAATTAAGTCTCAAGAAATACTCAAAAAACTCTTCTCAGTGCCAATTCTGTTTCTTTTACAAAAATGATACACTGCAGGCTCAAAACTTTCTGGTCTTTTCTTCAGTTCATCTGAGGACAGAAGGAGAAAAGTTTTTCCAAGAGGATATTAGCCTGTTCAGTCACCAGGCAGCGGAGGGTTGGATAAATCCCAGATTTCCCACATTACAGGAAAAAGGGAAAATTATTTGTGATCAAAGGAGACAAAGTTCAGGACAGAAGTAGTTGGTGTACAAGATGCTGTCAGAAGCCACATCCATAGTTGAGGAGTAGGAGCCAGAGAGCATAACAATAACTAGGCAATGAAAACATTATATGGAACCCGAAAATTAAAGTATTGTACATAATCATATCAGAAAGCATTATCTGAGGTAAATGTGGTTCAGTGCTGATGGATGTTCCCCCAGAAAGGGTAAAGTTCTGTACAACTGGCAGTGAGACCAACTAAACACGCAAATTGTGGGTGCTTGGCTTTGCTTTGTCTTCCCAGTCTACCTTTACTATCCTTCATGCTTCCCTGGGTCTGGACAGTGTTTGAAAGACAGTCCTCAGGAACGTGGTCATTGCGTCAGAGAAACATCTTAAAATATAATGAAAGCACCTTTCAGAAACAGATCTCATGCCCCCTTATCAGTTGTAATTCATAACTTCATAACACCAAAAGTATGATATCTGAATTTGTTTTGACTACTCATACTTGCTGAATTAGCTTTGCAAATAAAATATTTTTGTTTAATTCAATCGACAATGATGGCAAAAGTTTGTCCTCTGCAATTCTGGGTGACAGAGCATTTGTCATTTTAAATTTTACCCAGTGATCTTTAAAAGTATCTAGTAGGAGTTATGTTTCCACAGGTATTGCAAAATCATATGCCTGTAATTCAAATAAGAGAAAATGTAAACAGTTGCATTTGGAATGATAACAAATTAGAATCTATTTCTCAGAAAACTGTTACGTGACTCTGTTCAGACTCCATTTCTGATGACTGAAAGTATCTCTAAGCAATATATATCTGCTTAATTGCTGCCTCATTCTCTGAGATGACTCTTGATGGAAATCTAGGGTTACAAAGGTACAGCAACAATGAAAACCAACAGCTGGGAACTGAGGCTCAGCAAATCTAAACCAAAGTACGATGGAAATTTTTCAACAGACGGGGTAACTGACCATGAGAACAGTTCATGGAGAGCTGTGATGAATTCTCTCCACCACTAACTATTCTTAAATCAGGACTTGTTGTTTTTCCAGTAGACAGACCAAACAAGAATTAAGTCAGAGAAAGCTAATGGCCTGGGTTGTAGCAGAGGTCAGACAAGAGGATACCAAAGGCCTCTCTCGGCCTTATAATCTTTAAGTCTACTAAATAAAAAGCCCAGGGTTTGCAGATCGTAGCATAAATCCTATTCTATTTCAGGCTGCTTTCAAACTTGGGCAATGAAAGAAGAGGGAAAATAAACAGAGGCTGCAAGACAAAATCATCTAAGTGATGAACAAAAAGCCCTATCCATGCATCAAGTGTGGCAGAACATCTTCCCAGGGGTCTGTCTTATCAGTGATCTGGTTTACTTTGGCCTATTTGTCAGTGGCAGAAAAAGAAAACAGCCTCAAATCCTGATAGCTATATAGATTGTATCATGCAGTGATAATGAATTTGAATAGCTCTATTAGAACAGCAGTGTGGCCTGATATATCCCTCCCCCTTTTCATGGATGGTGGCTTTACTGGGTTGCCCCTTATCTAACAGGAGGGTGTTTTTCCAGAGAATGAATTCTTTAAAAGCAGAGAAGTGTTAAGGGATTTTTTCCTTTCTTGACAGGGATTACCTTCCCTCAGTCATGCTGATTTGATGGCTGGGGTGGCTGAACTCCAACCCAGACCTGTGGAATGGTCTGGTTTTTGTTTTTTTTTTTAAAGCAAGAAAAGAGACATCTCCCTGCAGTGCTTTGAAAGCAGGCACTATGACAAATCTGACTGGGAGCACAGCCACCCAAAGAGTTGACTCATGACAGCAGAGCAGGCAGTGAACTATGTCACTGCAGGGAAGAGGATGGGAAGGAGCCATGAAGTCAAAGGTGATGAGGATCACTTCAAGTGGGTCCATGACAACAGGGTTGAGTATGTGGAGGAACCATGTCCAGGGTTCCAAAATGTACTTCTTCACAAGGGTTCCCTCAGGGGAAGGCTCATTTTGGACTTCTGTGAAGCCTCAAAAGCTGATGGCTCATGGCCCATTTCATTTATTGGTGGTTTCCTGTCATAAATTCCGTCATGCATTTTCTGAATTAGAAGGACTTGCTTGAAAATGTTAAAAAGACCAGGAGAAGATGTGGATGTTTCATCCAGCTCCCTGACAGCCCCTGTGGTTCTGCTCCACATCACCAGCATGAGCAGCAAGGAACTGTGACACATATAGGGGTGCTTCAGAGGGGAACTCTTGGAAGAAATATTTCTGAATGTCTTTTAAAAGTACCTTCTAGAAGATAAGAAGGGTGAAGGAGATGGAATTTTATACTACTTGGAACTGAATTTTCAGCATTCTTTTCCCCAAACATAGTGGATTCCTTGAGCAGTTTAGCAGATTGGTGCCACAAACAGGCCGGGCATACCTGTTGTAAAGAACAAAATTAAATCTACTGATTTCAATGAACAGTTTTGCACGACTAAACCCCAAAGAAATTCAGGATGCAAGCTCTGTCCTTTTGTTAGATATTGTATAAATTTACTGTAAGATTCCTCCTACAGAGAGGAGGATGGAATGGATGGGACAGAAAGACACTGGACAAAAAAAACCTTCTCCTACACTAATTCTGAGAGGGGAAGTTAATGTGTAATGCAGCTATGTATTGTTCATGATCACACTGCAAATCTCTGGGCATTAGGATGTGACCCTGTATTTCTTAAATGCCAGTACAGTGCCAGAAGCACATCACTCATGTTCACACTACTTTCCAGGAATGGTAGATTGACCTCATTACATTTGCATCACAGAAATGACAGATGGCAACCCACCATTGGCACCAAATCTTCAGACATGTCTGCATGAAGTTTGAGTTCACATCAAGCAGTTGAAATATTATCCTGGTCTTTGGATGGAGTAGATGCAAGCAAATAGTCTGGTACACTGAGTCTAATGATGCCCTGTCTCTTAGGTGTCAGAAGAATTAAGACCACCTATCAGATAATTATTCAATTATTCAGTCTTTTCTGTGTCTCAAAGGGGGTTTATTCTATGATGTGAAAGAGAAGGTTGGACTACCACTATCATGATCTTCATTTGCATAGTTACAGATATTGCTGATAACTGTAGAATTATCTTTTAAGAGTCCAGCCACAATATATTATTTTGATGACCACTTATAGCAGTGAACTCCACAAATGAGCTAAATGTTGGGAAAAGTGGGGATTTCCTTTTACAGGGACAAAATTTACTACCTTTTAATTTTATTGGGCAGGGGTATACCTTTCACAGTTTAGATTACATGCAAAGGAATGTCTCATTTCTTTGCTGGATTAAAAATAGTTTCAGAAACCATAAATGCAGTTTGATACTTATCAGACCAAAAACTGCATTCATTTGCCAAAGTACAAACCAGGATGAGACTTACAGCTCCTCACATGCTGGTGGCCTCCTGAAATGGGTTTGCATCTCAGACACCACAGCCCCCTGCCCTCTCCCCCTCACCACCATCGCTCCTGCCTCCAACCTTTTGCTTGTCAGCACTAAGCTCTGTCCAATAATTCACCTTTTCAAAAGTGATTTATTTTCAGGATAACCTAATAATGTCAAAACCAACACTGTTATGGTCTATCACCCACCAGGATGGGCTAGAGAGAGGAGGGGGTAACGATATTGATTCCCTTTTCCTTGCACTTTTTACCTGACAGGCTGACGAATTGTAGAGCCAACAACTCAGGAATCATTTGGTCAGGTTATGGCAAACAACTCCCTTCTACTCCTTCACACTTCCTAATAACATTGCTCTGTAGCAGTTGCAGCACTGTTCCCTAACTCCTATTGCAGAGGTAATTATGTTTTTTGTTCATGCAGCCCTGACTCTGCTGGTAAGGCACTATACAAGCTGACATTTTTTGTCACTGAAGCAATTAGGTGGAGTCTGTCAGACCTTTTTTTTCCAAAGCTTTTGCTAACCAAAATGAGAACCCTCTTGGCAAGTTCTTAGATGACACAGGTTGAGTCTCAGCTTGAAGATTTGCTAACTGGGAGTTTTACCTCCCAAAGAGGTGTTCTGGCAAAACCAAGGACTTGCTGAGACAGAGTGTTTTCTCAACGTCTATTTTCTTCCTTGGAAGGAATGATTTCCACCACTGGCACTGGCACTATCTCCGTCCATCTCTACCTTGTGCAATACCTGGCTGATGCTGAAAGAGCGTGACTCAAGGCTGTTTACTAGTCCTCTCTATTTTTTTCCTTTTTTCTTTTTTTTTCCTTTGTTTGTTTGGTTTTTGCCAGGTCCCACCCAGTTTTTGACGGGTGAGCTATGGCACAAATGATGCAGATTGTGCTCTCTTTGCTCATTTTCCCATTCAAATGTGGCACATGGAGGAAAACCCTGATCTCCTCTTGCTCATAGCCATGCAACCAGGCAAGGCTCTGCACAAAGATGTGTGTTGCTTTTTTCTAAAAAAAAGAAAACTCGCTGCAGTTGAAAGAGGGCTGAGAGAACCCATTAAAGTGATTTTTATTTATTTTTTTTTTATAGGTACAAGCAAAATCTCATGGACACTTGTTCCATGACTATGTTAATTCTTCAGTTCAACAGAGAATTTGCACAGTGGTAAGAGTCCCTAAGTCTGCATGGGTGTGAGGGATTTCAGCTTCTGGAGAACACAGATAGATCCCTGTGGTCTGTGTTAAGTAGGAGTCAGCAGATGATTTGGGGTAATCTAATTTGTGCAAGGAATATATTTCATTTATATTTTGCTCTCAAAAAAAATGAGGGCACAGTAAACAACATCTTATCTATACCCATATATTCAGCTCAATTCCATGGAGTATTGTCATTGACTCAATTGGAACAAGGTCAGTCCTTAATCATTAAAATAATACATTTTTACTCTTCTTCTCTTGAACTTTATGTAATATATTATGTCAGAATGGAAGAAACTTTTTAAAGAAGGGAACAAGCATTCTGTCATAATCTGTAGGATTTTGGATCACATTACTAGTGCAATATATTGCCCATTCAATGGGAAAGTCTTACATGCAGCCATTTTGTAGAAATTTATTTTATGGGGGTTTTTTTCAGTCAAAAGGATATTTGTTTCCTGACATTATTGGTATATTATTTTTTATTTAAAATATTGAAAGGAGATCAAAATAATCTCTTCTGTTTGCTTCCTTCATGAAGAAAATCTTAAAATAACCACGGTTCTTATGTAAAATTCAGTTGCAATCCATTTATAGCGACCTGAAATGAGTCCTCGCTACTTGATCCTTGCATTTAGCTTCATTAAACTTACATAAAAGGTAGGATTATCTATTTTATATAAGTAAATTGTTCTCTTCAATTATTATCCTGAGGTATCACCCAAATTATGTATTATAAAGCTAAATGAGGAAATTAACATCTCAAATATCACTTTAAAAGAGTGTTTGCTTTTGGTCTTTTCTGAAGAGCTCCTTCTTATATGTTCCCTGTGACAATGAAAAAAACTCACTAAATTGCAATACATTAATATGAAGCAATTTGCTGATTATCAGGTACAGTGAATGCACAGCCAGAGAGCACAAATGAAAACCAGGAGTAGAACACAATAAAGTGTCAAACCAAGAATTTCCTGACAAGATTCCAAACACTGATACACTTGTTGCTACCATAAGTCCCTTAACAAGCGATGAAAAACTACGACAAACTAAATGTTTCTGCCTTTCTGTTTGCTCAAGTGTTACACTAAACACAGCTTTTTAATTCATTGTTTGACCTTGGAATGGTTGTTAACACACTCACTGAGGCACTACCATTGAAACATGCTTCTTTTTTATTAGATATTAGCCTATCTGAAAAGGTGCTGCTGGTCTGAGCATCGTGAACGTGTCAGTTTGGGTTAGATTACTCTTTTTTTTTTCTCTTTGCTGAACTGTGAGCAGAGGTATCTGCCCTGCAGCCTGTTAACCTGACATAAATTACTGGACAAGGCTACCACAACGGGAGGAGGAAGCTGAGGAAATGTGTGGGTTAGCAATCACCAAGCCTATTAAACTGCTCTGCAATCCCACCCTTCGGATTCACAATTTCTCATGTTTTGGCTTGACCAAGAGGCAGGTTGGTGAAGCAAGAGGATCTGTGGGGGTGTGAAAAGGATGACCCTAGAAACAAAATATTGGTTTTACATCACAGGGTATCTGTTACAAGAGAATTTCCTCTGGCGCCATCAGGTATTTGAGTAGGCATCTGGATGGATCCCAAAGGAGGGAAGGAAATGGAGAAAGAAGTTTTTAGAAGGGATCAAGATGTTAAGCCTTAAATGTGTGTGAATAACCCATGATGACTAACCTGCAAGGTTTTATCTGTGAATCTGCGATGATTTGGGGGATTGGCGGGGTTCAGGATTGATTTTTTTTTTCTTTTTCTTGTTTTATGGTGAGTTGGTGGTGAGTTCCAGTCAAAAGTGCAGAAGGGCACTAGTAAAGGACTGCAAAGTCCATCCCCACTCACTGGTGAGGAAGATTGATCCACAGCAGCATCCTTTTCTCTGCACTGAGCACACTGATCATACAGATCCTGAGAACTCTTTTCTATGTTTCCAGTGCTCTTTAAAACACTGTTCTCAGTTTTAGTAACAGCAATCAAAAAATATAACAATCTGGATTGGTAGAGTTTTACCCTTAAAGCAAAATTTGGCACTTATTTCTTCCCCTTGGGCTTGGGAAAGAAAATCTTCCTTGGGGGTCTGAAGGCTGATTCATTAAAACTGAGCTGTCTGCTGAAGTGCTCAATAAAAGTGTCTCTGATTTATTTGGATTTGTCACTATAAAGGTCTCTGGAGACAGCTATTTATCCTATGGGATTCTTGACAAATTGACCAAGTGGTCTGGGCAGTCCAAAGGGAAGATGGTCTTCTCTGACCCCTCACATGGCCAGAGAACAGGTAATCACTCCCCCGATCACAAACACCCACAGTTGCCAAGGTTTCTCTACCCACCCAGGAGCTGGTCCTCTGTGGCTTAGGCAAGGACTTGATTCTATGCTTAATCTCACCAAAAGGCAAGTCTGAGATAAATGTATTGTCTAAAGTTACAAGAATAGGCAGATAATGAAGAACTTATGGGACAGATTTAAGGTGATGAGGGTACATCCTGCTGAACTGTTGCCTGGCAAAGGTGAAAGTCCTGCTGTGGTCAGAATTTATGAATACTTGACTGCACTGCAGTAAGATCAATTTGGACCCTAACTTTAGCAGTGTATTTTAGCTCCATCACAGCAATGAGGACTATTCAGGCATCCTTTTAACTGCAATGGCAAAAAGCAGGGGAGGGAATCTCCTGCTGTGTCCTTATGATCCCACTGGTGTGACTTTCCCTGTGCTTCAGTGTATAAGGTGGTGCAGTGTCTACTGTCAGTTCTTCCCTTTAATTATCCGCTAGCCTGCCTGAGAGCTGTATAAACACATTACAGTCACTTGCAAGCACATCCATCTTTCCCTTTTAACCCTTTCTGTCTCCCCTGCCTTTTGCAATACTCTGAATTTTATCAAACAGTTCAATAGTGTGCACTTTAGCCTGATTTCTTTGGAGCTGTCTTAGGCTACTGATCCAGTCATAGTTGTCACAGGGAAATAAGCACCTTCAGGGCATGATTAAGGCTATTTAAGGTCTACATTGCCTCTCAGATGTAGATGGAATCAATTCAGGGTGCTTCATCCAGAAGTATAGTTACAAATTATCAGAATAGAGATAAGAAAAGTACAACTAAAGGTAAGTGAAGGAAAGAACTAGGAGAAGGACAGGCCACCTTGGAGTTAGCTTGGCTCTACTCAGAGATTTTATCTCCTTGTCACACAGTTCTTTTTCTCCATTCACACCCATCCTGTGAAAGAGAAGTTTGGTTGATGCCAGTATAGAAGTGCAGGACTGAAATGTTCAAACTAGAGGAAACCCAGTGTGGTGGCACCTGGAAGAAAGTATGTGGGGGGATTAAACACAGCATGAGGGTAAGTCTGCTGCAGTGACCGATTTTCAAGGGATGCAGAGGGATGAGCTGGTCTTAGCCTGTCTAACAGCAGAGTATTTGGGCCCTGAATTAATCATTCCAGACTGAGACCAATGTAAAAATGGTGTGAAAGAAGCTAAAGTTCATGTTACAACCTCAGAGAGAAACACCATGGACTTTTAAAAGGCACTGGGGGGTCGAGTGAGTCCTGGAAGGGTAACAGCAATGGTCTCTTTACTCTACTTGGCTGTTGGATGACTGCAACCCAGGGGTTTTGCCTGGCAATCTGTCTTGCTAAAAGTCAGGGTAAGATAAACTGTACTCTGTCTCTGATTTCTGCAAGAAAGAAAACAATTGAATGACTGGTCATTCATCACTGAGACACCCTCCCCCCTCTTCCAACACCTAGTACAGGGTTGTATATCCTGGAGCTGTTTAGCTTTCCTCATCCATTTTTAAAAAGGAAAACAATGAATTTCAAGTAGCAAGATATGTGTTTTACAACTTCCCTCTAATAAAGATAGTTCAGAATTGGAAGGAACAGATCAGTAAAGGAATTACTTGGCTGGTTGTTACAGTTGTTATATTCAACACATGCCACAAGTGGAGTTTATTACCAAAGGATCTCCTTTTCTAGTCTTAAATCTACAAGCTCAGATTCAATTTTTGGACTTATAAATATGTGCTTTTACCATTCATTTGTGGAAACTGGAGAACAGTATTTGAGAAGTTCCCTTAACAGTTTGAGTTAAATAAGCTCTGTACATCTCTGAGAAACAACCCCATAATGAACAAACTGCAAAATTTACAAATCTGCTGTGAGACAAGCAGACTGAAAAGGGGAAGGGTGGCATACAAAGATGGGAAACAAAAGTAGTTTGGATATGTGGCAGTAAGAAAAAGAAATACCTCAGGTGAGAAGAAATATTTAGGCTTCCTCTGATGAGCTGTATGTATGCTCTGCTACCAGAGAAGCAAAGCAAGCTGTACTTCTTCTAAAAAATCCAGCTATGTGCTGGTCATGGTACAAAACACTTTGTTTGTGGTGCTGAGCCTTCCTGGCTGCTTCCAACAGCCGTATAAAGAGATGCTTCAGAGCATGATATCCTGTACACAGCTATCTCACAGGTAAGTATTGTGGGGGTCTTAAAATCCAGAGAGGTGGAGCAGGGGAATTCAAAAAGGAGTCTTTTGTCTAAGGCACACCAAAAGAAGATAGACTTAAAAGCTGACTTCTCTGCAGCCCCACTGCACCCTGTGAGTCTGCCTGGGCTCTTGATTCAAGGAAGTAGGACCCTTCATGGGAGAGACACTAACTTACAAAAAGGAATAAAGAAGCCTAGTAGTGGATTTTAACTCTCCTAAGGGAATCCTGTGTTTTTAAGGAGGAAGGATTACAGGAAACCAAAGTAACAATTTATTTTTCTTCACAGAGAGCCTGGGGACTCCAGAGTAATTTAGTTAATAGTGAATTGCTACTTGTGCCATAGTGGATGGTACTCGAGGGCTGTTTATTAAACTTTCAGCTTGTCACTCATCGCTAACATGATCAAAACTCATTGTTTTCCTCCTATAAAAGCAAGTTTTTTGTCTTTCAGAATTGCTATGAGGTTGAGGGACACGCACTCTCATCTAAAATCAAAGTCAGACAAGTATCCATTTTGTAAGACATGTGAGTGTAAAAATGCACCAATGTAAACATCAGGTATCTGAGTGAAAAATGTTAATTGGTATTTCAAGAAATGGGGAGGCATCACAAAGATATTTTAGGCTTTCAACATATTTGTGGTATTCTAACATCAATCATTTTCCTGCGATGAACTATCAGGTTATTTATCTTACCTACCCTTGGTATCCATTACCATAGTGCCTAAGCCCTTCATAATGTTTCTGTAGGGCAGGGAAGTATTCTCATCCCTTTTTCACCACTGAGGAATCAGAGCAGGATTCCCATTTTCATAGGTGGTCACCTATGAAGCCCATAATACAGCAGAAAATAAACTCACATACCCTGGGTCTCTGTCTAGCACCTTAATTAAAGAAGAGTCTGTGTCTTTTAAATTAGCACAGTTTCCACTTCATTAATTTCCACTGTAAATTGTAGAAGCAAGGCTGCATTACATGTATCACTGAGCCTTTAGCTATAAGACTAATTCCACCAACACTTAGAAACACAGGAACAGCCTAGGGCTTATATCCCAGAAAGGGATCTGGTAACATGCTTGCCCAGGAGAGGTGAAAAGACTCCAGTGAGACAGAGTGTGAGGAGAGGAGAAATAAAAAGATGATGTCGTGTATGCTATGGGTGCTGCAGTTCACAGAGGCTTTACCTGATATTGCTTGTTCTTCAGGACAGAGCATGGAAAACTCAAGCACCAGGATCACATGTACCTCCTTACAGAGGACACATCAAGACATTTTTGCCATCAAATTTTGTTATATAATAAATGGTACAGCACAGGATGTCTGGTAAATTTGCTATGTAATCCAAATGGTCTGTGTGACAAAGAAAGCTCTACCTTATCTGCGTGCAAAATCCAGCTAATAGAAATCTATTGTGCAGAGCAGAACCAATTTTTATGGAGATTAAATAAGCCATCAAAATAAAAATCCTTCAGCTAGTCACAAGATCCTTTGTCACTGCTTTAAGTCAGGAGGTTCCAGAGAACATATCCCCCCTCTGCACATCACCTTCAGCCATCATCCCATCTGATCTTATGAAATAATTAGATAGATATCTGCTTACTTTTCCCATTTCCCATACCATTTAAAAAAAAAAAAAAAAAAAAAAAAAAGAAGAAAGAAAGAAAAAAACTGTTTTAATGATTGGTTCCCTGAAACAGAGGTCTTCTCTTGACAGCAGTTTTGGATAGACTCTGAGCATCTATTAGGTGGTTTTTATTCCCACACACCAAATGCACAAGCATGCAGGGCCTGCCAGTCCTGGTTAGCAGAAGTTCTAATGGCTCATCTGTTTTCCTCCTTTAACCAGCTTTCCTTCTCAGCTACTCACACCCCTGGTTAAGAACTGAATACTAGGCAGCCTGAGAATCTTGCCTGAGTAGATCACCTTGGATCTGAACTCACAAAGAAAAAGAGCAGAGAGGGAAAGGAGAGCACGACTGCTTTCACAGTCTTTGCTTGGGGCTTTTTCTCCTCTCAATTCTGTAGTTTCAGTTCTTTGGTGCTATTTCAGCCTCATGGCACTTCATTGCAACCTATGTTTATGGTCTTCTTTTTATGCTATCCCCTGGTTCATTTTTAAAGCTATTTATTTCATTCAAATTACTTAAATAGACTTTTATTAAGTGCTTTTGCAATACCACTTTCTGAACCAGCACCATTTTCTATATGTATTACGAACCATAAAACCAGAGGACTGCACTGTGGCAAAGTGCCATGACCCCACTTTGGGGATGTTCCAGGAGCTCTGAGAGTCACAGTTTGTGAGGCATGTATAAGGCCTGTCAGAATCAACAGAAATGCATGGTGGCCGTGGTCTTTCTATGTCACCTGAGTAGGATGTGTAATCTGCCTTCTCCTCCTTTGCCTTGCCAGTTAATGTTGCCATTCAAGACTCAGCCACAACACATACAATCTTCACTAACTTTACTGTGTTAGATGAATCCCTGTGTGCAATCACAGATAGCTGAACATTACCAGTTTTCTGTTTTATTATACCAACATTTTTGGCCCTAATATTTTTCCAGCTAGGTAACTGTCACTCCTTTTGATGTCACTGCACTTCAGCATGGGTATTTAAAGGTCAGCTGTGGCCACCTATCAGAGCTGGTAAAATGCAAAGCCACCATGACAAGTGGAGTGTAGAGTCCAACAGCACAAACTGTGGCCAAGTCAATCTGTAATAGTGTAAAGCAGCTCACAAAGAGCTCACGAGAGTCTGGGTCCCAGAATGTGATGTTTCTTTTGGATGGTAATGGAGGACATAGGCCAGCCCACTGCATTCAGGGATGGAACCCCACTTGCAGAACCTGTGAGCACTTTAAGTGAGTAGTAATTTCAGGAAATCTGTGTCTACATGCATGCATATCATGCCATGAACCATACAAATAATAAATGCTCACCAGAATAGTTGACATTCTTCCTGCCACTCCCCTATAAAGTGTTGTTCTTTTCCAAATTTCCCTCTGAAGCCTAAATCTTTTCTTTTCCAAAAGTTTATCCAATGTGCTAATTATTGGAAGGCAAATGAGAAATTATTTATTGACAAATTTAATGGTGTCTTGAAACCACAAAAATGCAAAGGATTAGCCAACAAAAAAACATCACAGATGGAGATATTAAAATAAAAGAATTATGTCTGGTCTTTAATCCTTCAGCGATAATTTTGCATAAGATATATTGGCTGTTTTGCATATTTCTCTTTTGACCACTTCATAAAAGAGTTTGCATTTCACAACATCAGCTATCTAATAATACTTCCAAGATGCATCCTGCAAGCAGCAGATAGTATTAGTCTTTGCAGTAGAGACAAAAGAGAATACCTCTCCTCACTACTTGTGTATCTCCATTTGTACAGAAATAGATGTACATTTTAAAGCAAACATGACTCAGCCACCAAGGTATCCTTCCTACAAGCATCCAGCAAAAGAAGATTCACTTCCACGACTGTGAAAAGTTAATTGAAAGTCTAGGTTCAGTGCTCATCAAGGATTAGCTGCCTTCTTTCTCTTTTGATAGCTTCTACAGCTTACATGCTTTTTTGGTTTTTGCATACTCATAGTTCCTCTGCAGGACATTGCTTAACACAGCAGGAGTACCAGAAACCCTCACCAGGGACCTGACATGGAAGGGCAAAGTGAATCACAGCAGTATTTAATGCATCCTTCTTGGTTAGGACAATGCCCTTGCCAGCATCTCTCTTAGGTGCTAGAACATTTAATCATTAATTTGTTTCTACTGAGGCAGCTTTTGCATCCTTGTTCATACAGCCCATTTTACTCTGTGAATAGTCCTGCTGCGTTTTATGAAGCTGCTCAAAGAAAAATGTGCTAGAGGGTGGAAGTCAGGGTGGAGAAATCACCAAGTTATTACAGATACAGGTACACCCTGCAGTACGCAGGAGCACTACTTATATGTGTCACAGATTTTGGTACCAATGTAGGTAGCAAAAAGGATTATAATATAAAGTCTGCAATTAAATATTCTGAGTTTCATAAAATATTTTTTTCAGTATCCACTCCAGAAATGTTTTTGGAACTTTATTCCCCAGATTTCTAATGTTTTGGGGTTTGTGACATCTCAAGGTTTAAAAAATCCCATGAAATTAAATGGTGGATGCTGTATAAATTTCTACACAAATTTTCTTGAAACTGTAGATTATTTCCTTTTAAATGCTCTAATCTGTAATCAGTAAGACTGAATTTTTTCCATTCTAGGTTTCAGCAAAACTTTCAGTTATTTCTACATGAAAATATTGTTGGTGTGTTACCCACAATAAACTATTCCAGAAAACAGTTTCTAAAAAAACTCTGATTTCTTGAGGCTTTGAAGCAATATAGGATTTCTTGGGTAGAGGTAACGATGCTGGTATCACATACAAACATATGTCTCTTGGCCCAGTTCTCCAGGACAGGCTTTTTACTGTCTTGGCAGTGACATTATTTTTTCTCTTTTAGTATTGCTTTATAAAATCAAAATTCTGGCCAGAGACAGATACACAGCCCTGGAAAGAAGAAGTGGGAAGATTTCAGTGCCCTGGCTCTCCCTAGAAGTTGCCCCACTGTTACAATGCTGACCTACTTTCCCAGCACTGTCCATCCTCTACAGTGAAAAAGACATAATCCTAACACAATCATAGTGTTATTATAGTAATAGTAATATTATAATATTATTAGCATTGTATTAGTAGTATTAGTTACTAGTAGTATTATCCATATGTGACAGTATATTATTAGTATTAGTGCACTTAATGTCTGTTAAAGTACACTTCTTAAGTCCCTCCACCAAAACAATTAATTTCCAGGTGGGACCAAGAGTGAGCAAGAGAAATCACCGTGCAACTAAATTTATTATTTTTATTGCAACTTGAAAACACTAATCTGTTTGTACTGTTATTTCTGATTATTCTCCAACTTGACTAAACATGATTCATTATGAGCCGGCTGCCTGTGGGGTGACTTCTTTGGTTACTTTCCAAAATACAGGAAAACACCTGTATTATACTTGGGCAAAGAGTTTTGAAATCAGCTACTGATTATGTTTTCCTCAGCTGTGGGTGATCTGAGGTTTTTCTTGGGTGACTGTTCAATGCTCAATGAAAATATGGTCCCTTGATAAGTGACAAGTAACATCAAAAAAAAAAGAAAAGAAAAAAAAAAAAAACAAACCAAAACAAACGAAAACCAAGCCATGCCATGAAAAATCCTGAGACACTTGCAGAAATCTTGGCCTCAAGAGCTCCAAAGCTGTTCTCAAATTACTATGTTATTTCAGCCCCAGGGAGGGAAGGTTGGAGGCATAAACTGTGGGCCTTTTATTTTTTTCAAGGGGAAATCTGTAACCTGCCACAGACCAGCATAAGCCTATGTGTGATATGGTCCCCATCTGATACCCTTCAGATCAGGCATCCTAAATCTTTGCCCCAGCACCCCTGGCATGTCCTAGATTGCCTTATGGGTTAGTGGTTCTCAATCAGAAGTAAAAGACAGATGCACTTTCTTGTATAGCCAGAGCAATGCAGAGGAGAAAATCCTCTACCGGGCAAATCCACAGATTTATGCTCTTGTTCCCTGTGACAGTATTTCATCTTCCTTTTTAAAAACATGAATGAAGAAGTGAATGTACTGGAGAGGCCAAAAGGACTTTAGCTCCATCTGTCTTTCTCAGCCAGTTATTAACCTAGTTGGCTGCTCTGCAGGCCCAGGAGTGGAGAGATAAATGGCCACACCCTCCCCGCAGTGGTTGAAGCCATCCCAGATTTATTTTTCCCACAGGATTCCACTTATCTCCACCCCCTGGGTCTCCATCCCAAACTGAGGTTACAATTAAAAAGGAGAATCAGGAGGACTGGACAAGGCAGTTCAGGTGAGAGGAGAAGGATCAAAACTGGGAGCTAGATTATGGACACAAGACCTGGTTTGGCCAGGAGGGACATTTAAGGAACAGGAAAAGTTAGAAAAGGAGAGGTTCAAGTTGTGCTACAAACAAATAAGGACCAGGAGTTACCCAGAGAGGTGTTGGTTTTGAGGTCTGCCCATGTGACCCCTTGGAGAGGGGGAAAAAGGGACAATTTTGTTCTTAAAATAGTATGTAATAATCTGCATTCAAGGAATCAAAAGAATCAAAGTACAGTATTCTACATGAGCAAGCATATATATCACACCCACATGGTAAACTCACAAATAAAAAAATGCATCGTCTGTCTCTGCAAAAGTGTATGGTCAGTATTAGATCAATTTTACTGGCTCTGAAGACTCAAAAATATATATGTCACTAAAAGCTACAAATGTGTAAAGCCCATAACATATGCGTATGCACACCTTAATTTTCAGAACAAACATGTAGCAGCATACTAAAGGCACTTTTGAGAAGACAGATCATTCCTTCTGCTTTTTACAACAAATTTGTAGAAATGACTGAAGTTAAAAATAAGTGATAGAAAGGATGTGACTATATACTTTTTTGTTGTTGTTTTGTACTTTGGGAAGCTTCTGGTGCTGAAATTTTGATGGGACTTTGTGCTCTCTGGTCATTTGTGCTCAGAGACACAAGCAACTTCAACTTGATTTTCTGTCTTCCTTGCTCCAGTAAGAGTCTTGTAGCTCATTTCTAACATCAATCACTTGGACTATAAATCTCTGCAATGGATATGGCCATTTAAATCTCCACCTGCACAAACAACAGTCAGGCCCAGAATATAAGAAGGCTAATAAATCTCCACACTGGTGATTAGTAATATTTTGGATCTGCAACAAGGATGCTATAAAGTAAAAAAAAAAAGAAAGGAAAAAAAAGCTAATTCATTAATTAGGACTGAAATGCTGACAATCTGTTTAGTTTATACGCAGAGAAAACACAAACAGGGCACAGTTAACATAACATGACATTAGAGGCTAGTGAATTCCCAAGAGCCCAGGGCTTGGAGATATGATATCTTAATGTACTTATCCTGTTGTGAGTGGGAAGGTGTTATCTTCCAGCCAAACAGTGAAGAGCTGGTTTAAAGTTCAGATCTGCCCTTTTTCTTCTGGCTTATGTGAGACAAAGAACCTAGATTGATCAAGAGATAGGAACGATTTCCTTGCTGATTATCAAAAACTACACTCTGCCTCCTACTGAAACTTTAATCTGCAGACAGTACATAGTGCTTGACAGACACATCAGCTTGGCCTCTAACAGTTTTTGGGGTTTGTTTGGTGCATGCAGAAAACCAGATGTGATGCTCACACAGGTCAGTAAGAGGCTTTTCTGTAGCTCCAGTGACCTTGGATTAACTCCAAAGCCACTGCATGCCATGGTGACATCTCAGGCTTTATATTTTTGGCCAGAGCTCTGTGAATTTTCAGGTAAGCAACTGAATAAGTGCAGTTGCTCATGCAGTCAGATCGGTCACTGTGTGCAGAAAGTGCCAAGTTCATTAGTGCCCTGCATTCATGATCCCAATGAGGGATCTGGAAGGTTTCAGGAAGTGTGTGAGGAAGAAAGGAACTAGGGGAGCAAGTTCATGCTTTACTGGCCTCTTTGGGCTCCACAGGTGGGCTTAGGAGAAGATTTTACATGGGAAGGAAGAAGAGCTAGGCCAAGGCTAACTGCTTTTAAAAGCCTGCTTTGCAGAAGCTGAATACACACTTCCATAAAGATCATAACTGCAGTGGACACCTGCTTATTCAAACTACACAGCAACCTGCTTGCTCAACACTAGAGGTAAAATGACTGGGGACGCTTGGCTTCAGGGGTTGCAGTGTACAACCTGAGGCCCTCACTCCCACAGAAGGGGTCTTATCTCACCTCTTCTTCAGGAAAAACATCCCAACTTTTGAGCATGCGCAAATCAGCAAACGGAACACTCTGTGGGTACAGCAGAACGAGACACTGACATCTGCTCTGCAACAATATGCTGAGAAGGGTAGGGGCTCTGTGTGATCTCTACCGTCCAATAATCTCCCTCCCTTTCTCTTCATGTCCATCCACAGCCATGCTAATCCTCCCCAGGAGGCACTCTTCCTATAGGAGCCTCACTAAGCTTGGTGGGTCTCCGTGGACCGCCTGGATCTCAGCCACCCGGGACACCTGCAGACTGGGCAGCCTCTGGGATGCTTAAAACTGGGGGGGACTCAAAGAGCGAGATGAGACTGGGACTTGGAGGCCACCCAGGAAGGCTGGAAGAAGTCAGATCTTCCTGTCTCCAGCCCCTGGGCTATGACGGAGAAGTCCACGCTGCCGGCAGGGCAGTGGAGCACTCTCTTCCTGGAATACACTAGTAGCTGGACAGGATGCGTTTGCAAATATAATCATCCACAAATCTCCCCCAGATTAGGTTACAGGACAGCGTTTTGACGGCACGCATTACAAAGCTCCCTGGAAGGCTTGGCTGATGGATCTGCTGCTCTCTCTCTGCTCATGACCCATTTTGGCTTTCATCAGGAATCATGACACAAGCTGCCTGGGTCATCTAGGAGGCAGGGAGGGGGAGAGCAACCCTGGGCTGGAAAGGGAAGTGGGGAAGGAGAAGAGGAGGAGGAGGAAGGGGGAGGAAAAACAGAGCAGGGAGAGAGAGAGAGAGCAAGTTGTTTTGCTCCAGTTGTGAAGATCTGAATCCCAGTTCTGAGCTCTCGGAGAAGGCTTGCTGGGATACCTCATTCCCAGTCCTGTGCAAAGGTCTGTGATTGGGGATATGGTGTGCTCAGCGGGCAGGGCCCCTCCCCTGGGCTGGATCCGCCTCTCTTATCCCCCAGATAAATTACTAGTGTCCTCACTAAATTCCTCAGCTTTCTCTCTCTCTCTCTCTCTCTCTCTCCCTCCTTCTCTCACACACACTCCCTCCCTCAAACACAGGCAAAGCAGGGTTGGGGGGTGGGAGGGCGGGGATCCTCTCTGGACTGGTATCGCGCGTCTAGTGCTGGGGGTGGGGGGGAGGGAAGGGGAGAAAAATACTGGCACCCCTTCTCTCCTCCGCCACCTTGAAGTAGATTTGAGGAGCTGATCTTCCTCCCCCCCAGCTCCCTCCTTTCCGCTGGTCCTTCGGCATCTTACAGACCATGTCTACTGGGTCCCTCAGTGATGTGGAAGATCTGCAGGAGGTGGAGATGCTGGAATGCGATGGCCTGAAAATGGATACTAACAAAGAGTTTGGAGCGTCCAACGAGAGCAACGAGGAGGGATCCAATGGTGAGAATGGCTCCCCTCAGAAGGGGAGAGGGGCTTCGGGCAAGAGGAAAAAAGCTCCCCCCAAGAAGAGCCCTTTAAATGGAGTGAGCCAGGAGGGAAAGCAGGTCCAGAGAAACGCTGCCAACGCCAGGGAGAGGGCGAGGATGAGGGTCCTTAGCAAAGCCTTCTCCAGGCTTAAGACCACCCTGCCCTGGGTGCCCCCAGACACCAAGCTTTCCAAACTGGACACCTTGAGGTTGGCCTCCAGCTACATTGCTCACCTGAGGCAGATCCTGGCCAATGACAAGTATGAAAATGGCTACATCCACCCAGTCAACTTGGTAAGTCATGGCCCGCCAGGGCCAAGTGCTCTGGGTGCATGTGCATGGGGAGAGGTGGCTTAAGAGCTGGGAGTAGACATTTCTAGAGGGAAACCTTCCTTGTGCTTCTCACAGAGAATCTGGTGCCAGTGGGGTTTCAAGAGGTAGTGTGCAAGAGGACAGACTCCCAGCTGCCCTCTTGCCCTGTACCCCGAGAGCTGGAGCCTTCCAGGCCTCATCAGCTGCTCCTGGCAATCCCCTCCAGGGAACAGGCAGGGGTCATGCTGGCCACAGATAGACAGGGACTGCCTCAAAAATGCCTGAGAAACCTCAGCAAATTGATGGCAACCTTCTACCTGCAAGTAGGTTGTTATAGGAATTTGTGTAGAAAAACGTATGTTCTAGGAAGGGTGCTAGCCCAGGACCCAGGATATATTCTTATCTCTCCTCTCTGTCCTAATGTGGCCTGCCATAGTAATCCTCAATTCCTAGCTTTTTTAAAGACAAAACTCTTCAGGTTCTGCACTCAGCTGCTCAGATTTCCCGGGTCCAGGGTATTTCTCCCATCTGTCTAAAGTGGAAAAAAGAAATAAATACGAGTGTGGTACTCCCCAGGTGGGGTATCTGCTCCAGGCACACTCTGCAAAGCCTCCCTTGGCTGCATCATGTCACTCCTACTGCTTCTAACCACCCATAGAAAGTTTTCCACAACAGCCTGGTGGTCTCCCTACCATCCCTGGCCACCAGAAACATTCAGTTTCCATATCTAAAAATATGTGTAACTGAGGCAAACTGGGGGTGGGAGAGATCTGCCTAGAATCTTTTTCAACATCCATCCTTTACATTGCCCATACACACAGACCCCTACAGATAAAGGGATGTAGAGGTGATCGGGGGATGTTTCACTGGGTCTGGCTCCAACTTTCTGAGCTCCGGACTCAGTAGGAAAGTCCATTACCTGCTGTGTCAGCTAATAGAAGTCCTAGGAGACTTATTGTTTTGCTAAACCCAAATCCTCAGCAGAACAAGATGGGGGGGGGGGGGAAATAATAAAGTAGAAGTAAAACAAAAACAATACCCAATCCAGATATAAACCACCACCCCTCACTCCTCACTCGGCACCAGTGCACACCAAACTTGCCCTAGCAGCCGTGGAAGGCCAAGGCAGGCGGCTGAGGGCTCCCGGGGCAAACCGGCGGCGGCAGCAAGGCTTGAGTCTGCCCTGGCGGGACACAGCTCCACGCCGCTCGGTCACCAGCAACGCCGGGGGGAGGTGTGGGGACCGCGGTGGCTGTGCCGTGGGTACGCGGGTGCGCTCCTTCCCTCCCTTCCGCCGAGCATTCGACGGGCTCTGCCGCCCGGGAAAAGTCCGCGGGGAGCCCGCCGCGTCTGAGAGCCGAAGCGGCATCACCCGCCGGTGAAAGGCAAAAGGGTCTTCGCCGAAGCCAGAGGCCACTACTCCGGCCCGAGCCCCTCTTGAGCGCTGCCAGAAGCGGGCTCAGGCGGTGGATGCGTGCTTGACCCCTGGGGCGTCCCCAGGCTGGGCCTGCTGGGGCATTAAGCGTTACAATGTGCATTTATCCGTATATAACCCCCTTCCCACCCGTGTCTTTTCCTGGCTACAGACCTGGCCTTTTATGGTAGCCGGCAAACCCGAGAGTGACCTGAAAGAAGTGGTGAACACAAACCGCTTGTGCGGCCCGACGGCATCCTGAGCCCCGGCGGCCGGGCCAGCAGCCACCCTGCGCGGCCGGGGAACGGAGCGGGCGGCGGGGAGGGCAGGGACACGCCACGGCCCCGCCGCTGCCCCGGGCCCCAGGCAGAGCGACGAGGAGAGCGGCTCTCCCGGCGCAGAGGAGACCAAATGTGCCCTAGCAAAGACTCCACCCCGAGAGATCCCGACTCTATTTAACTTTATTAAATACGTGTACAGTCGAGTGTCCTGCAACAACAGCCTTGCTGGTTCAAGCGCTACTAGAGAAAAGACAGAGATCAAACAAAACCTACCACGCGTGTATCTTTTGTCTGAGACCTGTGAAATATGTAGATGCCTAGAAAAAAAAACTGACTTTGACAGTCATGTCTATGAAGCAATTCACCCTAAAGATATATAGATATATTTTCTTCAAGCAGGTTTTGCTCTATTTCTGTGAATAAACCTTCCTTTCCACTGAACACGGAGCGGTGTAATCTTCGTTTCCGACCCTCGGGATCGGCGGGAGAAGGACCGCGCCTCCGCCGGCCTCAGGCGACCTGCGAAGAGGCCGCGCTCGCTCGACGGGCTGCGGAGAGCCCGGCCCGGGCCGCGGGAGGGCTGCTTCCTCGGAGCTAAAGATTTGGAGCAAATCCCTGGGGAAGTGGGGGGGCAGGTTGGGGCCACAGCCCGTCCTTGCTGCGGGAGCCCGGCCCGGCCCGCAGCCCCGCAAGCCGGCGGGGACGCGAGCATTTCTCTATTGATGAAGTACAGTCAGGCGCAGGATCCCCCTCTAGCCCCGTCCATAGGTGCTGGGAATTCTTTAACTTAAACATCTCCCCTCTATCGATCAGCGAGCCCGTGGGAGATGAGTCTGAGATAAACAGGAGTGCGGGGCGCTCCCCCGGCACCGGCAGCGGCCGCCGGCAGCTGATGCGCCAGATCCCACCGCGCTGTTTAATGTTTCAGGGTTATGACCGCACTGTTTACAAGACGTCTTCGGTTATTTATACTGTTAATATTAGCAGAGAGGCTTTAAATTTCCGCTTCACTTGCTCTTTCAATACCGTCCCCTCGGTTCCGTTTGTTACCTGGGTACGTTCTGGAGGAAAGCAGGAATAGGGCAGCGTCAAGGGGATGCGTAGCCCTGCTGCTTCCCGAGTCAAGCCACCCATGCCCGAGGGCTGGGTCTAAAGCAGGGGCAAAGCAGGGGACAAGGGACTTGCGGGGTGCTGATTGCCCCTGGGCACCCCTGCAAGCGGGTGCTGAGCCTGCCTAAACAGCCATGTGGGCTGGAGTGTGTTTCTTCTCATTCCCCACTTCCCCCCGAGATAATCGGGTGAGGTAGCGCCGTCCTCCAGGCGACCCAAATTCACCAGCTGGGTTCATGTGTGGGCTACGTTTAATTAAAGTGGCTTGCTGGGAGCTGAGAGCTGTGCAAACATCTCGGCCCTCGTTTTGGCTAGGGTCAGGTCCTGCTGTATCATCCTAATGGTTTAGAACGGGAGGGCTGTTTCATTTCACTTTTTCACAGCTTTATCTCCATCCCGTGCAATTAAAAGCAGACCTTCTTCCCCAGCCTAACCGTGAGCAACTTCTCTGCCATAAGCGGGGCTGTATCAGCTGACACACGCAGTTATACACACGTGTGGCTTCACTACCAAACTCATCACCTTGAACAGACAGGGAGCTGAACAACTCCGGTAAGCACAGCTGGAAGGGCTGATCTCTTTGCCACAGGCATTGGGAAATTCAGTGGGAATTGCTCTTCTCTTAAAGGGAGATAGACCAGAGCCTTCCAACCTCACACAAAGTGA
Organism: Calypte anna; assembly: GCF_003957555.1. Lineage (NCBI taxonomy): Eukaryota > Metazoa > Chordata > Aves > Apodiformes > Trochilidae > Calypte > Calypte anna. The sequence goes on along the minus strand of NC_044246.1, from coordinate 59,324,215 downwards.
AAATGAGTGATACAGCAAATGCCCAAAATCCATGCTAACCACTGAATTTACCCCCTGAACCGAAAGTTAACAGTTGGATTTAATCACTCAGAATCTGGAGCTGAATCCATACTAACTAATGCCTGCTTGAGCCTCACAGCAAGGTGCCATTTTCCTTCAAGAAAGCAGAAATTGATAGGCATTTGGGATGTGCACAGAATTAAGAGTTAAACTTGGAATTTTCTCACAAAACACTTCTTTGCCACCCTGCTTTTGCAATGCTTACTAACTGAACTTACTAAATGAACTAACAGCATCCTTCCCACACTTTTGCACTAGCCACGTTTACTCTTCATTTGCCACCTGAAACGCAGAATGGAGAAAGAGAGGGGAGAAATGAAGTATTCCTCCACAAAATGTGAGGATTACAGCTGTAAAAAAAGCTGCCAAAAGCTCCAATGTAAGAGTAGGCAGAAGGCACTTTTATATTTCCTCTTATTTTTCTTGCAGCTATTCCCTTTATCTAGCAGTCTAGATTGCAAGCCTCTTGGGGACTGAAATGTTCCCGAAGCATCTTCCTCCTTCCTCAGTCCATGCCTCTGAGCAACAGCTCAGCAACAAACAAAAAGACAAGCACACCAAGCAATAAACAAAAGCAACTAGCGATACACAGAAGGGTAAATCAAGATTTTACTCTGACTGTAACACAATTAGTGGCTTTATCTCCATTTTGAAGACCATGAACATATTTTCAAGAAGTATTTATTTGTCTGGGAACCCTTGGTCCACTGACTGACTTGTGTAAGGGCACAGTCCAGCCCGTCCTGGAAGTCTGCTTGAACAGCCCAAGTTTCTTAGCTAAATTAAGATATTTGCAGACAGAAAATGTATGTTTAGTCTGACTAAAGAAATTGGTGCCTTTGAAAGGAACACATGCGCTGAAGGAAACCATTTTAGATATTGATGTAAATTATTTTAAAGAAAATATTTTGTTTTCCTTCTTGCTTTTCTGTACAAATTGATGCATTTTAATATTTACTGAAAAACACTTACACTCCTTCTTCATGTGGAAACAAAGCTGATCTGATTTATCTTTCTGTATCTACATGGATGTAGATGCAGCTGCATGAGTGTCTGTATACATTCCCTCCTAATAATGTTTGAACTCATTGCCTGATTTCAACTGAATTTGACAGAGGTCTCAAAGATAACTAAATTGCTACTTTTTTTTTCTTTTTTTTTCTTTTTTTTTCTTTTTTTTTTTTTGGTGTGTGAAAACAGGCAGCTGAGTAGATAAAAAAAACTCACTATGTTTTGCAACTAAAGAAAAATTTTCAACATTAACTCAGCCCTTATCAGATATCAGAACATAGGGAGCAGCATACCAGCTGCAGATGAAGCTTCAAATGCTGCTTCAATCACAGAATACAAGTTTATAGAAAGCCTGTGGATCTATGCCTTTTAAGATAAGGACTCTCTAAAAATAGCTGTCCTATCTGATTATCTGATTTAATACTTTTTTTTTTTTTTTTTTTTTTTTTTTTTTTTTTTTTTTTTTGAAGGAAACCCCACTTCCACCCAACTGCTTCGTGACAGTTTTCCAGAGCAGCTAGACTAGATAAATCCTTTCTTTTCAGGGCTGCACTCAGCAGTCCGGCTCCTGGGCTTGGTGCTCACATTGTGCTGTTTAGCAGCAGTTTTCACAGCCCACAAGGTCTTAAGAAGCAAGCATTTTTTCATCTCTTACAGATAATACATTTTCGGTTTATCTCAGCCTCTTGACGGGATGGAAATCTGCCAGCCTTAAACACCAGCACAGCAATGAAGCCACTTTTCAGACACCTGCACAGTGTCTTGCTGTCCTGGGCACTGATTTGGGCAGTGAGGCCACTGTGATCCTCGTGCCCCCAAGCTGCAAGGTGCTCAAGAAGAGCACACACTGGATAGATTATTCTTTAAAGTGCCTCCAAGTTTGAAATTCCCAGCTCGAAAACTGAAAGACAGAAAAATCTGTGTGGTTCCTTTTGAAAGGAAGCTGGTTTGAAACCTGGATGACAGGACCACAAACACAGGTTTGTTTGAAGCATTCATATTGGTAACCCTACATTTGTGCCTGCCTGGAAAAGCATTCTTCCCTGGAAGGAATCACATATATTTTTCAAAAGGTCATCTTCCCTGAAGCCCTGTTGTTACTGCTATTCATTTTTATTTGTAGTAAAAAATAAAATATACAAATTACATTAGACAATTGCAGGTAATAAGTTGCCTAGAAGAGAATAAAACTCACATATATCTGGTGTACAAATGGAGGGTACAATCTAATAAAAGTGCAGGGTATTTCTAAATTCTGTCTGGATATCTGAATGTAGACTATCACTCCTAGTCTCCTAAATGGAATAGGTTTTCAAGAGAAATTTCAAAGACACTTCAATGAAATTCAGTTTCAATGAAACCGAAATTTTTGGTGGCAAACAACAGAACATTCTGTAATTTCCCTGTAAATACACAGCTAGAAACAGCTCCATATATAATTTCTCAAAATAGCCAGCAATCTGTATGGTCCTTTATTCACTGCTGGCCATGTAGCACTGATTATTCTTGTATTAAGGCTGTGTTGCATAATGCAGACTCATAGGGTAAATACAACACTGTGCTCACAGTGTCATGGACTGCTTCATGCCTTTCAGCCCACTGTGATTTATGGAAAGTGGCACAACTGGTAGTGATGCCTTTTTTGTTTCTTGAGCAGAAAAGCTACCGTTGTATTATGGCTTGGTGAATTTTGGCAACCCTGTGAAGATATCATAGGCCTGACCTAAAAATTGTGCTCTGGGATTAATTGGAAAAATCTCATTACCTTTGTGAGGATAGCTGTTGGTAGACTCCAAACCCACTGAAGTTCTGCAAGTAACTGATTTTGCTCCAGTTCACTTCAGACACTGGTGTCTCAGAGCTAGCTCTACAAAACTGACTTTGAGTGGCCTGGACATGCAGTCATCGCATTTCCCAACCGTGGTGGGGACATACCCTAGGGTCACAACAGCCCTGAGATGACGCATTTGCTTGCCTTAGGGGTTTGCCCTTTAACTGAAACATGTAAACAGATGAAATGCGTTTTCAAGTCGATGTGCATGCATGCACACAGCTATACCATCCTCACGTGGGGAGTGGAGATCCAAACCTCCATGCAAGGGGAAAAAAAAGATCATAACAAAAGCAGAGGAATAAAAACCAATGCAAACCTTTCCTTCGCATTAAATTCTACAAATCCATTTTCCTTCAGCGAGGAGGAAAAAATAATCCTTATTTACTTCCCAGGCTGCTATGTAAACTATGAGACCATATCCGACTGTAAATATGGATTATCTGCATGCTCGTGTTTTCTCTCAGTTGTTTATATGCTGTTTGAGAGAAAAAAAAAGGAAGGGTACAGCTACACAGTCAGAAGAGCAAGGGGTGAAAAAGGCACAGAATAATCCCTCTTCCTCTGACTACTACTGCTTGGTCCTTGTGAAAGGATGGGCTGGGGGAAGGAGGAACTACCAGCAGCTCTATCAAAGCTGGGTGGAGGCAGACCACCGGGGAGATGGAAACCAAGAGGCTCAGAGCTGCAGCTGCCTTCTCTGGGAGGAACATCTGTGAAATCCTGGGCAGCAGCAGCAGCAGCAGCAGTGGAGGAGGAGGAGCGGGCACAGGCAGCAAGCATTCCCAGGGATGCAGTCACACAGATAACTGTCCCACTGGATGGCTTCCCAGGCTGCTGCTGCAGCATTTCCCTCCCCCGACACGGATGAGGCAAAGACCATCGTGTGAGACAAGCAATCCAATGTCAGTGTGGCCTCTTGCTTCAGGATTCTGTTTCTTGTGACGCTTTTTTGATGGCCAAGATGACCAGAATGGGAACAGCCCTTCCTCACTGGTAAGACGTTGTTTTGTCCTTGTATAGGGACATTTATACCCCTGGCACTTCTGAGAGAAAGCAGAAATTAACTAGAAGACAGCAGTTACCTTGGAGCATTTGCTGTCACCTCATGACCAAATGTTTTTCTATAGGGGGCCTCTATCATTATCCAGATGGGAAGAAAAAGGAGGTACAGAGCTGATAGCCAGCTGGCTGAAGGTTCACATCTCAGTACAGGTTTAGGATAGCAGCGCTTTTGGTGCACAAACTTATGTGCCATTCATCTGGGCACACTGAAGCAACCAGGGATCTTTGCTCTTTGAATTTAGTAAAAAGACAGGAATATAAGAGTGTAGAAATTATATTCTCCCTCAGGCTGTATTTCTATATTTATGTCTAGATCCGTATCTTTATGTATACTTGCTAGCATAGACAAAACAGGATATTCACCATTCTCTGTCTCCAACAGCCAGTGTATAGCTTGGGTAACACCCACATATACCTGAAATTTATTTCACTCTTAACAAAGGGCAAGGACAGTCCCCAGAACATGCTATTCCCAAACCATGCCTGGACATTTTCTGGGAGGAAGTTAGACAGACCAGAGGCATGCCAAGGACCCTGCTAACAACCACGCCTTCATCCTGTTTTATTTGTCAGTATTGCTGCAGCCTTAGACGCTTAGAGCAATAAAGGTACTCAATGCCTTTGTCTTACCCCAGCCTTGTGTTCATCTCATTTTTTTCCTAGATCAACCTGCTATCTTTTTTTATGGGCTGAAAAGTCTTAGTGGGGATCCTCTTTGCTATCTGTATTCCATAACTAATATATTAAGACTGGAGGTCTCTAGAAGCAAGAGGCCAAGTTCAAGAACAAACTTAACACGAGATTTAAACAATGTTGTGCCCTAAATTATGACATTGAAAACTGCTGTTCACTTGTTGCTCAACCCTATTAAGCTCTGCAGTACTTTTCTACCTGGACTGTGAGTTCCCTGACACCAAAATTTGACATATGCCCTCAGAGCAGCTCTTTCTTGACATTAACGTGAAGCTTCTTGGCAATGGTATCTATATTATTTTTTATATAAACACATATATATGTGTAATGAAATAAATAATACATATTACAAAATCAAGCAGAATGTTTGAAATACTGCGGAGCTTGTCCAAATACTATCTTAATAGTGCTGGTGTTAGTTATCACATTGTACCTCATCAGAGATGTGTGAGAAGGCACATTTGAATTCACTGTTTCACCTGATAAACCCAGCCCTGGAGCAAGGGATTCCCTCCCTGACCGATTTCCTGCCACAGGGTTAAGCTTATTCCCTGCTGGCTGCCACCTTGGGAGGTGTCTCATATTTAACCTGAAGTATCAGACACACACAGCTGATGACCATTCCACAAAATGTAATTTCCATGGAATGTGCAAGGCATGGGTCTCTCCTATGGAGGGCAAAGGAGGGGAGGCAACTAGGCAACTATGAGGGCAACGAGGCTGGTGAAGGGGCTCAATCACAGACCCTCTGAGGAGAGGCTGAGGGAGCTGGGGGTGTTCAATCTGGAGAAGAGGAGGCTCAGAGAAGACCTCATCACTCTCTACAACTCCCTGAAAGGAGGGTGTAGCCAGGGGGGGGTTGGTCTCTTTTGCCAGATGACTTTCAACAAGACAAGAGGGCATGGTCTTAAGTTGTGCCAGGGGAGGTTTAGGTTAGATATTAGAAAGAATTTCTTTATGGAGAGGGTGATCAAACACTGGAATAGGCTTCCCAGGGAAGTAGTGGATTCTCAGTCCCTGGAGATATTTAAAAAGAGACTGGATGTGGCACTCAGTGCCATGGTCTGGTAACCACAGCAGTAGTGGTTCAATGGTTGGACTTGATGATCTCAGAGGTCCCTTCCAACTCAGCCAGTTCTATGATTCTATGATTCTATGTACCTCCTCTTAGAACACAAATACTGCAATGTAGTCTTCTGCACAGTACACAGCTGTATAAAACTCTTCATCTGGCTGTCTCAAAAGGCTGTCTGTCTTCTCTCCCTCCTACACTTTCCCACACTCTACCTTGCACTGGATCTTATCTGACTGAAAATTAACTACACAAAAATGCAAAACTCCAGAATCATGCATTTGCTCTGGTTTGACAAGTTTTTGGTTTGGTTTGGTTTTTGACAGAAAACTAAAGTTAGATCTAAATAACACTGTGAAATTGCATCTTTGTTTACTCTCACTGATGTAATTAAAGAACAAAATATGTGCAGTGTCCTAAAGTTCAATTATTTTTTCTGCACCAGTACTGATGGTCCCGAGCAGCCCACAGTTGCACTCTGCAGAATGCCCAAGCACAGGAAACAGCCTCTCACCATCTCCATCTCCTCTTTACTTCTCAAACAAGGAACAGGGAAACAAAAACATAGGGAAAAAAAGAAATGTTGTAAGGAACTGACAGTGTCAGAAATGGCCTCTGTGCCTCCCCTATTTGATGTCAGTACAGCATCTTGAAAGAAACAACATGCAATAGAAAGGGGCAGATGAGGACAATGGTTCCTGCAGGTGGGAAAACCCCAAGGTTTGCATCTCAGTCACACCAGTGGAGAAAGACACAGAGCCAAATTATAGTTGCACAGAGGGATGGAGGCCAGGACAGGGAGACCATAAGGACAGAATAACCAGTTTTCTAATTATTTTTTAAATAAAATTGTAGACAGAACTGATAAACTTACATGTCAAATTAGGTAGATGCCCAGTCACCTTAGCTGCAATCCATGTTAATGTGATCATAACTGCATGCATACTTTTGCACATTTTGCAAATGTGTATTTCAAAATGCAATCTTCAGAACATGTCCTAATCTAAATGGGAAAAGCTCAGGCTGACAAAGCAGCCAAAGCTTTGAAATGGTAAGTGTTCATCAATTCATCAGTAAGAAAAAAATCTTAATGCCCATTGAGGACTGCATATTTCTGTGGAACACCTGCTAGGAAAAGTTATATCCTACAAAATGCAAGCACGGGGAGATAGGCAACGGGTGTGTATTTGCCAGAAGGCATTTTGTGTCAAATTTATGTGTACAACCTACATGGGTATGGAAAAAAACAAGGACAGAATTCAAACAAAATCAGGGTTTATAAATCTTTTCTTCATAAATTGCCTACGTGCTTAGCTATTCAGAAAAAAAAAACCAACAAAAAACAACAACAAAACACCCCCCACATCTGTTGTGATACAACTATACTGAACCTTTACAGAACTATCATGAAGAAGACGCCATAAAGATCTACCCCACGGTAGCTTTGTTAATTACAATGAATCAGAGCCTTTGGGCTGGTGCCCATAAAGAATTAAAGCCGCCCTAAGGCACTCCGTAAAAATGCTGGCGCTTGCTTCCGTGCAGAGTGAATGCACTGCGCTAACAGCTGCTCTGAATCCAGAATCCCTGCTCCCAAAAGTCTGCCCGGATCCGCCCGGGAGCGGGGGATCCCTCCTCTCTGCGAGCAGCCGCCGGGGGGCAGCGCGGCCCCGCGATGCTGGGCAGGAGCCGGCTGATGGGGAAGCAAACCCGGCATTACCAACCAACACTGGCACGGGTGTCTGTCTCCCCGGCTGGTCTGAAGTGAAAATCCGAAGTAATTTTTCTTGACAAGTGAGCCTAGTAATGTATATATAAAGGTGATTTTCTGTCTTGTACTTTTGCTTTTAGCTAAATCTTAGCTTAGCTAAAGTCTAAGCTAAGTCTTAAGCTTAAGCTTAAATCTGTCAGGGTTTAACACTGGCCCGGCAATTACACCGAGTAACAGATGCTCTCTATTAATCTCTCTCTCCTCCTTGATAAAGAAAGGAGAGAGAATAAGGGAGAGAGACTTATGGGTTGGAAACTAAACTACACAACTTTAATGAAACAGTAATGATAAATAGGAAAAATTACTAAATATATACAAATATACAGGAAAATGGATACCACATTCCTCCCTCGTTTTCCCCCAATAACTCTCACGTCACCACCGAGGCTGCAGGGCAGCCCTGGGAAAGTCCAGGCTGGACTCCTGGAGTCGGCAGCAGTCGGGAACTGGAGGCAGGAACACACAGACATGGGCTGGCACGGATCAGGACCAGAGGTAGAGGAACGGACGGGATCCTTCCAGGATGCCAGGTGAAGGAAGGGAAGCAGGAAATCAGAAAAAAAAAAGCTAAAGTCTAAGCTAAGTCTTAAGCTAAGACTTAGCTAAAAGCAAAAGTACAAGACAGAAAATCACCTTTATCCAGGCCCAAACCAGGACAGTATTTCAAGCATTAAACTGAATCTAGCAGAGGAAAACAACCCAATTCTAAAGACTTCAAACTTTAAATTTCATACTTCCCTCAGCTAATTAAAGATCTTCTGCTATCAGTTCAGATGTGGAAAGCAGATAATTACAGAACCTCTACTTAAAAAAATTGTCATTCCAGTGACTACTTTGCACTACACACACAAATATGCATATATATGCTTTTTGTATAAAGACCAATGCATCTTTGTAAAACTAAAATCGACCTGACAATTTCACTTCATTCCTCAGTCTGGGTGCTCGGTCCTTAATTTGCCACGTTCATTTGCTTCTGGGTTCCCAAGGGAAGCACATAATAAAATGTTGTTTTGAGAAAGAGAAAAGGTAAGTATGCTGAAAGGCAGCTCATCACAGTCTGCAAAGGAGGATCAGTGCCACATTTGCAGAACTGTCCTGAATGGAGAGAAACAGTATTATCTCAGCTGGGGGCTTGGATCTTGATGATCTTTTAAGGTGCCTTATAAACCTAATCAATCTATGATTCTATGATCTCAAGTCTTTTCCTGCCCCCCATCTGCCTCTCCTCAGTGTGCACCATGTACCCACTCAGCAATGATTAAACGAGCTGTGTATTTCAAGAGTACAAAGGAGCAGTGTCACTGTCGTCATGTTAACATTAAAACCCCAAATGCTGAGGGCCCCACAGCCCTCAGAAGACTTGAGAACAGTTGAGGTTTCTCAGCCACCAGCTTTTTTATCTTTGTTTCACTTGGGATCAGTAGCCTGCTCACACAGGAACAAGGAACAAGTTTACTGCTATGGATTATCCCTTCAGTACCAAACGACATTGCTTTAAATTTAAAACAAATCTTTGAAGCATTTGTAAGACAAGCTGCAGAAGCCAGACTCCTGCTGCAGTGCAATCCTTGTGTGTGGAGCTGCAATGGTGGCAGCGCGTTGATACTCCCAGTCCTAATGACAGCCGGGTTGTATCAAGAGCTCTGCTGACCACTCATTTCGGTCAGATGTATACACGGAGCAGACAAGCCAGCGAAAAAGCTGCTAAGTTCTGAAGGCCATGAGGGTTCACACATCCGATTTCCAAACCGGACCACATCTCGCTTTGCTGGCAAAGGCGCTCAGCTGACGTGGTTCTGATCAAGCCTCTATCACCTGGCCAAAGGCCGGGAACCACGGGCACACCAGCCCCACGGACGCTGACAAGGGCTCGCAGGCCGACCCACGGCCAGGCCCCGCCGCTGCAGAGCCGGAGGCGATTCCCCGGTACAACTCCCTGCGGGCTGCTCCCGAGACAGGTCCGAAACAACACCCAGGGACGTTTCACGACAGCCGCCGTGCCGCAGCCGAGGGTAACGCCTCGCTGCGCCAATCCTAGGGCGGTGTCTGCCCGAGTAGACCACAGCGGGGCGGCCCAAAGCCGCCCGCCGGTCAGCGGGCCCATCAGCCCGCTCGCCCCGGGCGCCTCCGCCACCTCCCTCACCCCGCCACGGCCCAGGGGGCGGCAGAGGAAAGCGGAAGTGCGGTGCTAGCGCGGCCCCCTCCCCTTCCTCCCCTTCCTTCCTCCCCTCCCGCCGCCGTGACTTCCGGCGGCCGCTCTAGCCGGCCGCGCGTCTATGCCCGCGGCGCCGGGGGATGTGGATTGTCGCGGGGAGTCGGCCCAGGACCCGCATCGCTGCCGGGCGCCAGCGGCGGGGCGCCTAGCAACCGGCACCGCGCGCCGCCCCGCCCCGCCCGCCGCCAACCGCCCCGCCGCCCGCACGGTAACGGCTGCTGCTCGCCGACGGGCCGCGCGTCTCCTCCTCCTCTTTCTCCTTCCCTTTCTTCCTCCTCCTCCTCCTCCTCCTCCTTTTCGTCGCCGCCTCCGTCTCGGTGTACCCGGCCTGGCGGGACCTGCAGCCCCTTACCCGGAGGAAAGCGGCTCCGCCGGCAGCGCTCGCCGGGGTGGCCGTTGCGACCCGGCGTGCCGTGCCCCCGCTCCCTCCCGTACCTTCCCGGCCGAGGTGAGGAGCGGGAGGGGGGGGCAAAGGGAGAAAGGCGGCGGGGGGTTCCCCTTCCCCGCTTCTCGTCGCGGCTCCTTCCCCTCTGGGGCAGGCGATGCGTGGCTGGAGGCGCCGTGTCTGGGAGGGCAAGGGGGGCAGAGCATCTTCACGGGAAACGTTCCCCGGCAGCCGGCGAGGCTTCCGTAAAGGGCACCGGCTGCCCCGCGGCCCGGTCCCCTAAAAGAGCGTGCCCGTTCCCCCGGGGGCTTTGTAGCAGCCTCGGCGCCGCTCCGGGTGTGGAGGTGCAGAGACAATCCAGCGCTGCCGAGCGGTGGAGGCTGGCGTGGCCGGGCCGCCTCCTGCCTCCGCTTTGTCTCCGCTGGGCTGGCCGTGGAAGTTTTCGGATGGTGTGAAAAGCGGGAAGGGTTGGGGAAAAAAAAAAAAAAAAAAAAAAAAAGAAAAGAATTATTTGTTAACTTAAATATTGTGTCGCGGGGACGTGAAGGGTTCTGAGTAAGGTTCCCAGCTGTGGTAGTAGGAGGAGTGGTTTTGTGGCCTCGGTTGAGTGTGCAAGCGGTAGATGTTGGACTGGGAGGGAGGTGAGAGGTTTTCCTGTTGTGTTAAAATACATTGGAACAGCAAAGCGGAGTTTTATTTTTCTTAAAGAGTTTTACCAAGTTCGAACGGCCGCATAGCCGGTCAATTCAGACTTTTCACATATGAAGACCTGAAGGAGGCATTTGACTATTAGTGTTTGTTATGAGGGAAAGATGGCACAAAATTGGATGCAAATCTTGCTTCGAATATAAGTGGGCATTTTTATGAGAGATCTGAGGAAAATTACCTGTTACAGATTATATTAAAATACACTTTCTGGTCTCCTTATATGAAATATTTGACTTCTCCATCTGGGTTTGTGTTGAAAGACCCCAGGACCATGGGACCTGACAGCGTGACTGGGCATTTGTGTCCTACTTGCTTATGCTATAGCCATTGCCATAATTCTGTTAGCATCTAATTGGACAAATCCTTACGCTGACACTGGTTTTATTCATGGTTGGAAACTTATTCCTTCAAAACATATTTATTTCTGTAGGAAATATTCATGACAGTGCAAACCTTGAAAGATGAGAATAATAGCTTCAAGATGGCCTTTTTTTTTTGATTTAGGGACAATTTAAGTTGCCACTGGAGACAACAAAAGTAAAAGCATGCCCAGCTAGTCCAGCGGCTGTAGCTAAAAAAGCTGTTTAGACTGCAGTACCAGTGCAGAGGATTTTGATAACAGCTCTTGGTACTGGGAAGTCATTCACCTGCCACCTGACTGTGTAGTATCTAAGAATTCAAGCAGATTTAAGAGGTCTGTCACCTCCACCTTTTCATATGGACCTGTTCCCTGAGAGGAGCTGAACACAAATCTTAAAAAAATGTGCCTTCAGTGGAAGGATGTAATTGAATTTTTTCACTCCTGATGGGCTTTATATTGTGCTTTCTCTGATCTGGTTTGAAAACTTCATATGGATGTTCCTGTTAACTTCTTCAGAAATGGCTTTCAAGTATTAGTTTGAAAAATGCCTACAGGCTTAGTTGTGACAAATAACCCTTCAGCTGGTCATTTGGTGAACTGTTTTGGAGCAAGGTTAAAAATAACCAGTAGAAGATGCTTATACTTAGAGTGCTGGTGAAAAAGGTGTTTATTAAACTGTTCTGACATTAATGTAACCATTGTTAGATACCACCCATCTACCTTTATAGCTCTGAGTTTCTGGGATCAAAGGTAGCCAAAAGCTTAAAATAATACTTTGTTTATATGCCCCATCCCAAGTGCCTTTCCTCTCTCTTTGATGATGACGATGGTGTGGTTGGTTTGGAACTTTTTGAAGACTAAGAGAGCACTGGCTTTTTTTAGATTGTAAGATTTCAGTGCAGGGTGTTTGTCTTCATGTGTGTTTACATATTATCTAAAATAGTATGGCCATGGTCCTAACTGGGGATGTATGGGTAATGCTTTTCCTAAGAACTTGTGTGCTCATTCCTTCCTCTTAAGTTTATTTTAATCTAGGAAGTTTCTTTAGTTTCAGTGTAGAATCCATTACTTTTCACTGCGTGAAATACCCTTGAGTTATGTTTTGTTGTTTTTATTTTTATGTTCATTATGATGTTTTACCTATCTCCTTTTTTTTTTATTATTGTGGTAATACTCCAGATGTATATCTGAAATCTATGTTGAAAAGAAGGAACAAACTTTAAAAATTTTCATTAATAGAATAGTACAAACCTGCAGAGATGTATTTAAGTACTTTTTTTTTTTTTTCCTGCCCTCTTGCCTATCAGGGCATATTGTGTTATGCTGGTGTGAGAGAACTTGAAATCAGAATTGGCTAGTTTCTTACACTGGGGAGAGCTGAATGAAGTGCGTAGTTTAAAAGAAATGCTGCACATATAGACAAGTAAATTATTTTACTTTCAATTTTATCCTGTTATTAAATCATTAACTAGCAAAACACAATTTTAGAAGTGAGATTTGAGCTGCCAAAATTCCAGTGTTTAGATGAGAGAACCTTTGGGAAGAATTAATGAATGAAACCTAAGCTGTGCTCAACAAAATCAATTTAGGTATTTGCAAATTCAGAACTCGAAATAACGAGATGTCTTCTACTCTATCTCTCTGTTCTGCAGGTATAACTGCATAAATATGGAATAGTGACAAGCTTATATGTAAAGCTATTGCTTGATCTCAAGATGTGTTTGTAAAAGCATGGGAGCATTATTTCCCCCTTTATGCTGATAGAAATGCAGAAATTCAGGTTTTGGGAAATAATATCATGGATCAGGGCTATGCAGCAGAGATCCAGTAATATGTGTATCAATAGCAGAGAAGACAAGACAAGAGAATTCTGTGAAAGAGGACCATCAGAATGTTGCTTAGGATTACAGCAAGTTCCAGCTAGTCATACTGTTGAAGATACTATAAAAACATATATCTTTCTTTATTCTCAGCCTTTCCCTCTCTCTCAGCCTTTCCCTCTTTGCCTTTCCTAGTTGTGATACCTTTTTATTTTATATATATATATATATAGTGCCTGTATTGTTATTTTTTAACAATTAGTTAGTTAGTTAGCTTACTTCTGTTCACACTGTTCCTATGAATACAGACCTTTTTGAGACTTCTCAAAGAAAGGTGGCAGGATGTCTTTCTTTTCTCTAGTTTTTTTTCTTTGCTGTCAGTACAGTGTGAGACATGAAAATGACTGCTGAAGGCAGAGGTTGTAATAGGTTATGCTTGCTCACTCCTTGGACAGAAGTATCCAGGTCTAGAAACATTTTGGTTTACCCAATATTTCTAAACCATGCCTTAAAACAGTTCAACCCATACTGAATGAGAATAGATGTATTATTACACCCATTGGTTGTATTACTGACATGTAGATGCAGGTTCTCAAAGAACATGGGTAGTATTTAGCAGCAGCAACTAAAGAGGTCTCAATACAGATTAGAAAAACTTGGTAATTAATATTTGAATATTGGTATTTGATATTTGAGTGAAGAGTTTAACAGTTAAATGCTTCTGTATTTTAAAGCAGAATAAAGGCAGTGTTCAGTATTTTTACACTGTATTCAGATACTGCTTCTATAATACATTATATCCTTTATTAGCTACAGCTTAAATCATATTTCAAATTAAAAAGCTGCCCCCTAACTATCTGTTGTCTTGAACTTTCAGAATATAGCTAATGAAAATGGGAACACACTGCTGTAACATTGCTTTATTTTTCTCCCATTAATATCTATGCAAGTAGGTTGTACTCCTAACGAACATACACCACAAATGATGAAAACATCCTGACAGCTCCACAGCATATTAATGTTCTTTTTTCCTTCCTCTTTAATGATTATCTTTTCCCTTTAAATTTTAATTTTTATCTCTTTCAGTCACTTTTTGCTTTGTTCTGAATGAGCATGTGTATTTCCTCCCCAGATCTGTTTTAAGACAAGCCATCCCAGTTTTATGGGAATGTTATTGTACAGTATTATGGTTTACTCAGAGGTTAGCAGACTTTCAAGGCTGTTGTGAATCCCAGATTCTGTGAATCCCAGAATCTACATTCTTTCAGAATGTAGAGATTGAGGGTGCCAGGAGAAAGTTGCTGATTGCAGGTGTCTGTTTTTTTTACACAGCAGTCGTTCCTGGGTTCCAGTAAATGAACTCAGCGAGAGCCAGGAGTTGGAGCCAGGACTGAAAACAAATGCCACTCTGAAGATGCCATGGGTTCCAACTCCTTGCTCTGCACTGGCCCTGCCTGCGTGCCATTCAGAATCTGCACCTGTGCTATCTTTGGGTCTGGTGCCATGAATTGGTAACCCAATCTGTAGTAGTCGATCAAAACCAGATGGGATAAGTAATTTTTAACTTGAGGATTCATATACTTTTTGTTAAAGAAAAACAAAGAATCAAGGAATGCTAACTGGTTACTGCTTGCTTGCTTCTTTGCCTGCTTCGTCTCACCCCCACACATAGCCTTTGTTTTTTTCATTTTCCTCTTGCTATTTCTTTGTTTTCAGATACTGCTTCTATAATACATTATAATCTTTATTAGCTACAGTTCAAATCATATTTCAAATTAAAAAGCTGCTCCCTAACTATCTGTTGTCTTGAACTTTCAGAATACAGCTAACGAAAATGGGGACACACAGCTGTAACATTGTTTTATTTTTCTCCCATTAATATATATGCAAGTCAGTTTTACTCCTAATGAAGATACACTGCAATTCTTTGTCTTTTTTCTGAATTAACACCCATCTTGCCTTTTCTTACACTGGACAATTCAGCAATTACAAAATAATTCTGTCAGCCAGGAATAAGCTGCACAGTAGAAGTGGTAACCATCACAGCAGCTGACCAAGTACATTATGCACATCTGCCTTGGAGTGTAGTGTCTGCTGTATTGTCAGTGAGTTGGGAGTCAAGAAGCACCTTCAGTGAGTTCTTAATTAGAGACTGGTGTGATGTTTAGGAAGTCGTAGTCAGCTGAAAATACTGATAATAATGCTAATTTTATATCTTGAGGATTTCTTATATAGAATATAAGGCCAAAAGCATTTAAGTGATCCGAGTGCTTTACAGTTTGTATATTGTTCTTCATGCATGGTCTCCTGCTTCTTCCATGACAATGATCATATAGAAATTATAAAAGATAATATAGCTGACTATGTTTCTTTGATTTTGCTATTTGCTTTCTGTTGAGTTAATTTTGTATTAAACTCTACCAATTTTTTAAATTAATGGATGAAGATAATATTGCTATATTCAGGCTGTGTTCTACATAAGCTACTTCTCCTGGAGTAAAACTAAGACTTTTACATTCTTCTACAAAGAAAAATTCCTTAATGCTCTACAGAACTTTTGATATGTCCTTTTCACTGTATGCTTAATATTCTTGCTCTGTTCCCTTCTGCTTTCCCCTAATATTTCACCAGAGGTTTGATTTGCCCGCTGTCTTGCCTTTGGTATGCTTACAAAAGAGATGTCAGGTAGTTTCCAGCTGAGCTGAGTGGTAGCCCAACTCCCCCTCTTATGATCTTCCTGTTACTCTTAGTGTTCACAGGCTTCCTGGCTTCCTTAGGTTTGTTGTGCATGCGCTGGGACGCCGTGCTGTGCCTTCACAGTTATTCAGGCTTTTCCTCAGAAACACTCACTCTTACTCTGCACATACAATGCGTTCATTCTGTGCTGTTCCTGTGGGCAATGCAGAAGGGGGTGAGAGGCTGCTGCAGTTCAGCCCAGGCTGTTGCTGCCACCAGAACCTTTTGTATAGTTCACATTATGCTATTATGTTGGGAGAGAGAGGCCGAGAGTGCTGGATGAAGATGGGAAAGCTGTGGTAGTAGGCTGTCTGCAGACTGCAATTTGTGTGACCTGTGTTAGTTTGAAGTTGTTCAGTAGGCTCATCCATTCCTGCACAAGTGTCAAGCTGTTCAGAATTATCAACTTTACCAGTCAGGGAAGTACATTTTCCTGAGGTGTCCAATGATATGCTCAAAAGAGTTGAGGAAAGATTATCCACTCAAGCGATGAAGAAAGTTTCAGTAATCTTTACTGTGTCCTAATATAGTTGGTAGGAGTTGTAACATATTTAGCTGACAATTTAAGATATTTTATATGTATGTATCTATACAAACTGTATTTCTGCTAAGTCTGGCAATGCGGTTTCAAAAAAGTAATCTCCCATTTTTAAGCCTACGGGATGCAGACATTCCCCCTTCCCACACACAGTTAACTTAGAGAAGTCAGTGTAGCCATATCTGCTGCTTGTCTCTTTGAAGGGATGGATGTATACAATAGCATTAATAGGCAATTTTCTACTGGTATGTTTAATTTTATCATTTTCGTTTCTTAGGATGTGATCTTCATGGTGAGCTGGTGGGAAAATTGAGTTGTAAATCACCCCAATGGATGCGGACAGTGATGTTGCACTGGACATTTTAATCACAAATGTAGTGTGTGTTTTTAAAACAAGATGTCATTTAAACTTGAGGAAGATTGCATTAGAGGGAGCAAACGTGATATACAAGCGTGATGTTGGGGTAAGAAATTTAGCATACCTCAAGTTGCCTGTTTTTACAAATGTTCCTTAAGTTAAATATTCTTATGACTGATATCTGTGTATGGTGGATAGAAAAAAAGCAGTTTTATTTCTGTATTTCTGTCTTTATAAGCATGTAATCTGTAATACATTAAACGTACAGTAAGGGTAGCGGGTAAATATTGTCTCAGAAGAATGCAATAAGTGAGGTGAATATTGGGTGTGAAGGTATGTGATGAGACCTTTTACGCCTCAGGGTTTATTTTGCCTCCCAAAATTTGATGGTTTTATCAAGAAAATATATTCCAATATGAAATTAGCAATGTAGGAGTCACTGGAACAAGGGGAAAAAAAAAGCCAAGCACTATGTTCATGGGTTTCAGCTTTTTATTTGGAGGAAAATACCTTCATTTAATCTGTTTTGTGAACTCTGAATCACTGGCTGAGATATTCCATGCTTATTTTGCTCTTTTCAAAGCTGATTTTTTGGTTTTTTTTTCTCCAATTACTGAAAGAGGTGAAGGAACAGTTTAGGTATATCAGTTATTAGTGTAACAGTTGATTTGACTAACAGTTGGTTATTTTTGTTTCCATTTAGAAACTGAACTACCACTAATTCCCAATTCTTCATTTTTATTTTTAGAAAGTATTAATGAAGCTTAGAAAACCTAGGATTACGGCCACAATTTGGTCCTCAGGAAAAGTTATTTGCACAGGAGCTACAAGGTGAGTTCATTAGAATTTTTCGTCTCGCTGTAAATTTTTGTGCATTTCAAATTATAATGTTGTAAATTAAGGTGGCAAGAGTCAGTACTCACCATCATCAGTATTCCCTCACACTGGATCACACACAGATCCTTGCCAAACTACATATCTGGAAGGAAATTTTCCATGTGAAGTGTTTACCTCAAACTGGGTTGAAATCACTTCAGCCTTCTGGGAGAGCAGCAGGGAAAAGTACTTCACGAAGAAAATATTTCATTTGGGAATGCTCTAAGAATTGTATGTCTTTAGCCAGAACTTGAAACTTGGGATGGCATTACTTTTTTTGAGGGATATCTCTTATTCTTTCGAAAACGCACCTGAATTACATCAAGTTGTACAGTGTTGAAAGACTTGAAAGAAGCAAAAGCAGGCTCTCAGTTCAGATACATCTGAGACTTGCTAAATTCTTAACAGCTGAATTCCTTTAAACTATGTCAGCATTGTGGAATTAAGAGTAAGGTACAGTAGTTTGCATACTTTCTGTATATGATCTCTCAGAATGAAAGATGATTATTCAGGTTAACTCCAGACTACTCATTGTCTTTTAAGAAAGAGGATTTAGTGCCATGTATGATCAAACTATGTCTCCCACTTTAGTTTGATAAGTGCCAAGATACTCTTTAAATAGGGCATAAAGGAGACTCTATTTGAATGTCTAAGCAGTTAAAATGTAGTATGTACAGTAGGATAAAATTAAGGCTGTCCATGTGATCATAGTTCATGCTGTACATGATATAGCAGTTTATTTTGTAGTCTGAGTAGCTGTTGTGGTATGTGTGTGTGCAAATATCTATCCTATTTCTGTTAATGCCAGATTTCTTTTCTTTCTCCTTTATAGTGAAGAAGAAGCTAAATTTGGTGCCAGACGATTAGCTCGTAGTCTACAGAAACTAGGTTTTCAGGTAATTTTAATGAAAAAGGACTTGTATGATGCAAGCAGTGCTGGTAGTCCATTATTTAGAAAGGAAAAAACAAGGGAGCATAACAATTTATCAGTGAGCATGTTTTCACTCAAATGCCCTTTTTGTGTTGACATACATTTTCTAGATGCTGGTTAAAGAGAAACTGGTTTATTTTGTAGATGTAAGTTTCATTTGGCAGCTCAGAATAGTGCTTCACTGGCTAATGAACAACAAAATTTGTTTAATAAATGAACCACCCACAGATGTTTCTTGGCTAGAATTTACAGTGTCTTAAAAGATTTGTTTAGAAGAAGTGCTGAAGAGTATAAACTTAGTTGTCATTTGAACATTGTTTTCCTGTGTTTCTGACGGAATAGCAGGCACGTGTTTGTTTGTTAAGGGTAAGTTTGAGCCTTTTTTAGTTAAGGAAAGGAAAAGTGCAGTCAGGTTGCACATCAGGAAGTAAGCCAAGTAAAATACTTAGGACACAAAACTCCTTTTTTTTTTTTTTTTTTTTTCCTGGTTTTGAGTTAACATTACTAGTCAGAAGTGTTTCATAGTAAAGGTTGAAAACCAGCAACATGTGCAATTTAAAATGACACGGTTTAATACTCTAAAACTTCCTGGTATTCAGCTCTGCTGTTTACCTACTGTTTCAGTTTACAGGCAGACAATCAAATAGACACAGTGGCTGTCCTTTGGCAAGAAGAGGCTACCTTTGATAGTAGTATACAAAGGAAGTGATGACAGGCTATCCTGGTAATGCTGCATCAGATCTGAGCAGAAGTTAGACACTCTCATTGTTCCACCTGCATACATTCATTAGATCCAGACCCAGCCTGTACATTTTGTGAGTTATTTAGGGTTTTTTTCAATTTGGAGGTGCTTAGTACAGCATTATGAGTGGTTTCTGTGTTTCATTCTTAAGCTATACTGTAACCATATAGCACAAC
The DNA here is from genome assembly GCF_003957555.1 of Calypte anna. NCBI lineage: Eukaryota > Metazoa > Chordata > Aves > Apodiformes > Trochilidae > Calypte > Calypte anna. The sequence goes on along the minus strand of NC_044246.1, from coordinate 59,304,863 downwards.
TGTGAAGTATCTAGTCCAACAGTTACTGTACCATAGAAGGATAAAGTAAGCAATTTGAGTCCATTAAGTGCTGCTTATATGCCTAATAGAAACATTCACAAGGTTTTAATTTTGAAATCTCATCAAAATATTCTGATTAGTATTCTTATACTTTTTTCTTTTTGCAACCCATACATCTGCCTCACTGTCAAATGAATTTCTAATGTCTTTTTCCTCTCTTTTGAAAAGGTAATTTTCACAGATTTTAAAGTTGTGAATGTTTTAGCAGTGTGCAACATGCCCTTTGAGATCAGATTGCCAGAATTCACGAAGAATAACAGACCTCATGCGAGGTATGGTACAATTTTAAAGAATTATAGTCTTGGTGTACTTCTTAAGCTTTTCTTTTTTCAGTTCTAGATCTTATATTTTTTTACCTTTTATTTTGTTTTCTAGTTATGAACCAGAACTTCATCCTGCCGTGTGTTACAGAATAAAAACTCTCAGAGCTACCTTACAGATTTTTTCCACAGGCAGTATCACAGTTACAGGTATTTTGATGTCAAAAAGAAATATTTAACTTGTTGGGAATATTTAACTTTAGAGTCAGTAGTTTTAGGAAAGGAAAATATTTAAAACAGTCAAAGATATGTTGAAGGGATTTTGTTTCTCAGTTCTTGCACTTAGTTTGGTTTTGAGTGAAAGTGCCAGAAGAGTTGTAGAGTGCTGTTATTGGCAAGCCTTGACTTTGACTGAATGTGCATAGTCTTTTTTTTATAAAAAGTGAGATAGGACTTGAAGATGTAGGTACTTATTGTTTATTTAAATACTTTCATTTTATTCTTTTTTTTTTTTTTTTTTTTTGTCCTCATAGTGCTATAAAATACACTGCACGTAGCATTAAGATCCATTTCATAAATACATATTTCCAAACTGAAGATTTATGGAAATGTAAAGGATAGCATAGCATTTTCTCATAACTGAAGCCAACCAGTGCTTGCAGTTCTTCAGACTTGTGCCATCTTCTGTTAAAGCTCAACTGAGAGACAACCACCACCTGAAACACAAGCATCAGTGATTTTTCTCGTGCAGTCAGAGACGTGGTTGTCCTGGGTCTTGGAGGTGCCATGACATGTTTTTTCCTCTCTTGTCCTAATTTTCATTTTCCAATCTTTGTTATGTGTGCTCGTAAGGTGTCCACCACAGGTTTCCAGATATAAAAAAAGTAATATTTTTTAGAGAATACCTATTCAAATGGTACAGAGCCAAACAACCTTACATCTTTAGTGGGAATTCTGTCTTGTGGCTGTTACACCTAAGCATCTGGTTTAGGAGTTGGGTAGTGATTTTTATTGTCACACCTTAATTCCATAACAGATACCTAGGCTTTTTAGGGAACGTTTTTTACAAGATATCAGGAGGTGTTTTTTAAAGAAGACAAACTCCATCAGATTTGGAAATGTGAAGATAACAGGGCTTAAAAAGTATTTTAAGATGATAATGTAGGTTCGGAGCAGAGCAACTGATCTAACCAAAACTAGAAACTAAATTTAAAATATGTAAGAAGCTTGAGTATCACTGCAGTAATAAAAGGCTCTCAGCATGTCTTGTCAGCCTCCTAATGAGATTTAGCCTTTCTATAAGATTCTTATTACCCCACATACAGGACAAAGTCACTTTCATATTTCCCGAATTGTCCTTTCAAATATGAAGGCAAAAGTGGTAAACATTAAACATTTATATCCCTCTGGTTTATTTGTTAGAGTAAGTGAGATATATCAGGTACATGTTGTTTTTGAAGGCTTCTGTTTTGCCCAGGCCTTTCTTCTAGGGGAAAAAAAATGTCCAAGATCTTATGCTTCTTGTTAGTGAAGTGATTGTGATTACTTTCCAAGCTTACTGTACTCCTTCTCAAGTGCATTCAGATTAGGTTCTTCTTGATGATTCATATTTCTGGAGTACTAGTACTTGTCATGACATAATTTTAGTTGAGATACATCATTAGAAATGCTTTAAAAAGCAGGAGAGTGTGTTGTTTGTTTCTTTTTAATGGGATGAGTATAAAAAGATTTAGAGTCACACTGAGAAAATAAAATTAAGTTTCATATAATACAAAGAGGCATTTATTTTTCCACCTCCAAAATGACCAATGGGGAGTTGGTTTGGGGTTTTGGTTTGGTTTTCTTCTGCTACACTCCTTGAAATGATGATCCAGTTTTCACATCTCTTCAGCCCTGCAGGGAATAGCAATTTTTTTACAATAATTCTTTGCCTACTCATATTTTCACTTTCTGAAGGCCTTTTCTAGAACTTGCATTTCTCTAATAGCAGACATATTTAAAGAAGGTGCAGTATCTGCCCAGAAGGCAGGAATCTTTCACCAGGCTTGTTTTGTCTGAATGCTTAACTAACTTTGCTGAAAGTCTGAAGTGAGGTTAGAAAACTCATCAAAGCATGTGAGAAATTGCTGGTTTTGTTCATGTGCATCACTTAAGTTCTATCCAGGATTAATTTCTTCTGGCATGTTACTGCTTGCTTATTTGCAATCTTAATAATTCATTTCATGAAATGGTTGTGTACCATTAGAAAGCTTCTCTAGTTCTTCCTTCCTTATCTTTCCCCAAGCACTCATAGGTCATGTTAGATAACCTTTATATGCTTCATCCTGAGACAACAGATATTCCCTGGCTTGCAGGTTTTGTTCTGAGATCAGTGGGGGAGCTATTTGCAAAATTCAGACCAGAAAGTAATAGTTTTATGATTTTCAAACATAAAATAACCTTGCTTGAAACATACTTGGGTTAAATCCAGTGTTATTTAGCAGTAGCTTTTATTGGTAGGTTTTTAAAAGAATACATGAAAGTGGTTAGGCTTCAAATAATACAAATTCCTAAAAGTTTAGCTGAAATAGAAGTATTTCTGTTACCTCTGCTGCTCTGCCTTCCCTTCTTGGATGATTGCTTAAGCCAGTAAATCAAAAAGCACCCAAGATGATACGAAGTTAAGTAGGGGTATTATTTATCTGGAATCTAGACATTGACCAGTGTAGGAGCATCTTGCAGATTTCAGGCTAGAGTCTTCTGTTGTAAGTAAAAGTGAGGAGAGTAACACCTTTTTAAGTTGGGAGACATGGGTGAGAAATTATCTTTGTCTACAGTTTAAAATTGTGGTAGCTAACAATATTAAGGTTATTTAAAGGAACTATTGTTTTAATTGCAAATTCCCTGATATTTCTCTTCCTACTGCTTTTTTTTCTTCTCTCTCTCTCTCTCTTTTTTTTTTTTTTTTCTTCAACAAATGTCTCAGGGCCAAACGTAAAAGCTGTTGCCAGTGCCGTGGAACAGATTTATCCATTCGTGTTTGAAAGCAGAAAATAAATATTGTAATTCACCACTTGATGGTTAGGTTCTCTAACCAAGCACCTTTAAAGACTGCTGCACATTGGACTAAAAGGAAAACTGGACCAACTATAGCAGAGAAATGAAGACACTTTTACTTGCTCATGGCCACAGTATAAACTCCAGTTCTTTTGGATTTTACTCTTAACAGTGCTGTATTGTAAAAACAGAAGTTTACAAGAGATGAAATTGCTGCTTTTAAAAAGACATTCTATTTATTTTTGCAGTAATTTCTGTGTATTCATAAGCAAAGCTGTCACGATGTGCACTACCATTAAAACATTTTTTTTTTAGTTTGAGCTTGTGTTTTATTTGTGAATAGTCTTTTACATTTTTGTATGCTGAATATTGGGCACCAAAGAAGCTGTAAAAGTTATCTTTTTCACCTGATGAATGTGCACAAATAAAAGTTTGGAAAATATTTTTCTTCATACCTGTTCTGTTATATTCCTTTCCCTTTTTCTATTACAGTTAAAATTGTATAGTTGCAAATTAATTTGAAACAATGTAAGAGTAGTCTTTTGCTGATACCTTCTGTTTATATTTGTAGTATGTGTAAAAATTTGTGTGTGGGTTAGATTGAAATCTATAGTAGTTACGTATGTTTATCCGAGGGTGAAATTTGGTTTGTTTCCAGTTCTCCTAACTACATGCCAGACTTCAAGTATTTTCATGCTGTTATGAAAGAGAAGAATTTTCTAAATACAGAGGCCTACAGCAGGTGCTTTCCTATAGCTGATAAGGAAATCTTATCAACTAAAGAAGCTGCTGTAGAAAAACCAACTGCCTTGTCCACCTACTGGATGCAAAAGGGAAAAAATTACTATGTGAGCTTCAGTTTTCAGGAAAATCGTGCTTGGCTTCAACAGAAGAAGATGGTATGGTCACACCAATCCAGACCCAGCCTATTGCTGAGTGATTAACACACAGACCTTTTCCACTCTCTTCTTATTGTATGCTGTTTCCATAACAGGAGCTAGGACAAATGTAAGGTCTTGCACCTGGGAAAGCATAACCCATGAGAGCAGCACAGGCTGGAGAGCAGCTCTGTGGAAAGGGACCTGGTGGTCCTGGTGGACACCAAGCACAGAATGAGTGAACAGTGTGCTGCAGCAGCAAAACAAGCTGACAAGATGGTGGGTTGCATCAACAAGGGCATCATCAGCAGAAGTAAAGAAGTCATCATCCCATTCTACTTGGCCCTTGTTAGGCCACACCTGGAATATTGTGTGCAGTTTTGGTCCCTGCTATGCAAAAGAGATGTGGACAGGCTGGAGAGGGTCCAGAAAAGGGCCATGAAGAAGATGATTAAAGGACTAGGAAGCCTACTGTGAAAGAAAAGGCTTAAAGAGATGGTTTGTTCAACTTTGGGAAAAGAAGGCTTAGGGGAGACCTCATCACCTTGTTCCAGTACTTGAAAGGAAGCTACAAAGAAGACGGAGGCTCCTGTTTTTATGAGGGGTCACGTGGAAAAGACAAGGGGTAATGGGTACAAGTTATTCCTGGGGAGATCCTGATTGGACCTAAAGGGAAATTTTTCACAATCAGAACAATGAGCCATTGGAATGAACTCCCCAGGTAGTGGTGGATTCCCCAACCTTGGACGCTTTCAGGATTCAAGTGAACAGGGTGCTGGGCCATCTTGTCTAGACCGTGCTTTTGCCAAGAAAGGTTGGACCAGATGATCCTTGAGGTCTCTTCCAACCTGATATTCTATGATTGACCAAGCGCTGAAGCTTGATTCTGGCATGTATTATTATTGGTATTAGTCTTGGACTTGGAAGCCAGTAAATGTTTCACTCAGTAAGTGCACATTTGAAGCAGAAGAGAGGTGAATGCTTAAAAGTAACTGCAAATGCTACTTTTAAAAAGATACAATAAATATGTATAAATGTATGAATGTCTTTTTTTCCCTATCTCACTGAAGTGTGATATAATACTACTATTGTGTGCTGCAGGTAATACACAATCCTAGTGAGAGCTAAAGATTGTGAATTCTGAGCTGTTTGCTGTATGAGAAGTCACAGCTGTGAAAGAAAAGTGAAAAAACAGCCTGGAGAAGCAAATGAGCAGCATAGTATATTTAATCTGTTTTTGAGGGATGGCATCGAAGTTGGGGGGCTGTTGTGTCTTCATACAGATATGGAAAGGAAGTAACAGTATGGGAAATGGTTGTGTTGTGGTTTTAATCCAGAGGCTGCTGAATACCATGCAGCCACTTTCTCACACTCCCCCATGCCCCATGGCGTAGGGAAGAGAACTGGAAAGGTAAAGAGGCTGCACTCCCTCCCAGCTTCTTGTGCACCTGCCCGCTAATAAAGCCATGTGAAACTGAAAAGTCCTTGGTTTCTTAACAGCAACTGAAAACATCAGTGTGTTATCAACATTTTTCTCATACCAAATCCCTCACTAAATCCAAAACATAGTGATATTCTAGCTACTAAGAAGAAAATTAGCTATCCCAGCTGAAACCAGGACAGAAATACTCAACCCAACCCCTCGGAACAAGAAGAAGGAAGCAGCAATTTGCCTTAAGCCTGAAGTGATACATTCATAAAAGCCCTTTTAAGCTCCCTGTAGGCAGGAAAGACATAACCATGAAATTTCAAAGTAGAGTTTAACATTCGTGATAAAGAGCAGGGAAAAGGATGTTTGCTGTATGGCCTTCCAGTTTACATAGATGATAATGTGGACCTTGTCACTTGACGCTAGTGAGACTTTTGTAAGGAATCAGAGCAATGACAAATCATAGGGAACACTAATATACTATTATCTAAAAAAAAAAAAAAAAAAAGAAAGTATTTAAAGTATTTGAACAATGAGCAAAATTGTAATGGATTTTTCAGGAACAAAGCATAGTCCTAAACTGATGAATGAGGATTTGGCCATTATAACTACAATAGCTGCCTTAGATTAAGCTTGCTGGTTTTGCATCAAATTACAAAGCACTTGAGTGCTACCAGTGAAATTCTGGAGCTGTTATGAAGCATGCTTCTCTCCTAAATTTATGTACAGAGAAAGGAACATTTTGCCCTTTTGTTAGCACTGTCACCTAGTATGAAATCTTCCTGTTAAAATGCAAAGGTAATAATAAGCTACAATGTATTAAAGTGGGAGCGGTTTCTTTTGAGGTGCTGCTTAGATCCTGCTAGCAGTTTTAGGCCTTAGTAACAATCCATATGGTTCTGTCAGGCACACTGCTAAACTTGCAGGGTAGTATTGAGGAAGAGAATAATAGCAAATTAAAGGTTCCTTGAAATGTGTGCTCACCTGTCCTAGCTCCAAGGGAACCTCAAGCTGTTTGTGACAAATACACTTCAAAACCTCTGGTGATGAAGGGCAGTTACCCTTATATGTTTATACTCAGGGATATCACTCTGCTTCTCATCACTGCTCTAAATCAGTAGCTCCCTGCCTCGGGCTGGAATAAGCCTTGCTGCTGATGATTTCTACCTACATGAATATACACCCCCCCATCCTCACAGAGGCAGTTCTGTTTCCTTTGCCATAGTGTGCTGCCTCCTGCCAGGCTCTCCTGTCAACTCCTGATGGAGGTGTGCATTCCAGGTCTCACCTCCAATGTGAGGAGCAGTGCTTTGGACTAAACTTACCTGTTGATCAATCAGCTCTTCTTCAGTGGATGTATTTTCCAGAGCAATGTGTGGAGTCTCCAGGTGGGTCCCATGTAAAATTCCACACAGGGCTCAGCTGTAGCTGAGTTTATTTTACATTCCTTAGAGACAAAGGCTGGTTCTATTTATACAAACTACTAAGAGCTCTTTTTTGCAGTAGAATGATAACTGACTCATTGCTAGCTTGAAAGTTGTCATAGCCACTAGATCTTTTCCTGCAGTTTCTATCTCCATTTTATCATTTTCTGACTTGTAATTAGCACTGCCAGAGAAATGAGCACTAACACGCTCAGAACTCTATCCTCCTTTTTTCAGCCCCTTCTCATGGATTTGCAAGGCTCTGACTTCCAACCCAGTCTCTCAGTTAAATATTGCCTGCAAATTTAGTAAGTGTATGCAATCCTGTAATCCAATCCATTAAAGAAGATACCAAATAATTTTAGATATGGGACAATTTTGTTTTGTTTTGTTTTGTTTTGTTTTGTGGAGTGCTTCAGGGGTGCAGTTTATAAGACATGTCCATTTTTTCCCTTGTATTTTCATAGCTAATGAGGTTGTGTGTCATCAGATGTACAGGCCTTGTTAAATAAGACCAGTACAATTAGGCTACATTTATAAAATTATGCACAGGGCTAAGTCTTCAGGACTATACTTACAGCTGTGAGGATTTTAAAAGCCCTTGAATACAGCACCATCATCTTTTGGAGGTATCTGCAGTTAAACCAGTGTAGGAACTGTGTTTTCTTCAGAAAGATGGTATTTTTACTTACTTGTTTCCGTACTAAATAGGTGTGCATGGGGAAAGTTTAGAGGAGCTTGCTATGAGCCCAAAGCCTGAAAGATGGAGTGACAATGTTTATGGTATTCATAGAATCATAGAATCATAGAATAGGCTGGGTTGGAAGGGACCTCAGAGATCATCGAGTCCAACCCTTGATCAGCTACCGCCACAGTCACTAGACCATGGCACTGAGTGCCATATCGAGTCGCTTTTTAAATGTCTCCAGGGACGAAGAGTCCTCCACCTCCCCAGGCAGCCCGTTCCAATGTCTGATCACCCTTTCCGTGAAAAGATTCTTTCTAATAGCCAATCTGAACTTCCCCCGGCACAATTTAAGACCATGCCCTCTTGTCTTTTTGAGAGTTGCCTGGGAAAAGAGACCAACCCCTGCCTGGCTCCATCCTCCTTTCAGGTAGTTGTAGAGAGCAATGAGGTCTCCCCTGAGCCTCCTCTTCCTCAGGCTGAACAGCCCCAGCTCCCTCAGCCTCTCCTCATAGGATCTGTGTTCGAGTCCCTTCACCAGCTTGGTTGCCCTCCTTTGGACCTGTTCAAGGACCTCAATATCCTTCTTGAACTGAGGGGCCCAAAACTGAACACAGTACTCAAGGTGTGGCCTTACCAGGGCTGAGTATAGGGGCAGAATCACCTCCTTGGACCTGCTGGTGACGCTGTTTCTGATACATGCCAGGATGCCATTGCCATTGGCCTTCTTGGCCACCTGGGCACACTGCTGGCTCATGTTCAGCTTCCTGTCAATCCAGACTCCCAGGTCCCTTTCTGCCTGGCTGCTCTCCAACCACTCTGTCCCCAGCTTGTAGCGCTGCATAGGGTTGTTGTGGCCAAAGTGCAGGACCCGGCACTTGGCCTTGTTGAAGCTCATCCCATTGGAGTCAGCCCATCTCTCCAGTCTGTCCAGGTCCCTCTGCAGAGCCCTCCTGCCTTCCAGCTGAAGGCTGATATTTCCTGATCAAAATTTATTTGTGAGAGAACACACACAATATTTGCTACAACCAGACTGTTTGGGAAGCTTCAGTGCTGAGAAATATTTTGCAGAAGTCCTTTTCATTAAGTGTGTTATAATAGAAACCATAAGCAGTGTGGGCTTGGATTGCATGTGCACAGGTCTGCTTTCTAGAGGCAAGTATCAGAAAATAGTACCAACCAGAGCAAATGGGGATGCTATTGGAAATGTGGGTAATACACTGCCTGGTGAAGGCACTGGTCAGGAAATGGATTAATTTCCTGCAATATAGTCATACTAAAAATACATTATATTATTTGATGTAATCTCAGGCACTTGTTCATGTAAGAACGATGTTGATAAAGTGGCAGCATATTTGGAGGAATACCCAGAGTCACCATAATATTACTTGTTCTGACACTGATGTAGTAGTATCAGAATACTGATAGTTGTCATCTAACCTGAACATGAGGTAGGTGGAGAGATTTCAGTAGACATCAATGCTAAAAAAACTGAGGAAGCTACTAATACACAGAAACAGAGAAAATTGTGGGTTCTGACTGGTTTTTTTTGCAAGATAACTTTACTGATTTCAGAACTGATAGAATTTGTAGGTTTCATAAAAATAAAATATCACCGTTGATCTTACAAAAAAAGCTTTACAGTATTAGCAAGCAGGTCCAGCCTGCAGCCCTTTGCTGGTGTTTGAGAAGTTCTAGATCTTTTGCTTTTCTTTAACAAATGTTTACCAGGCTTGACAAATATTTACCAGGCAACATATGGCACTGACCATGTATCCCAAATTTTATTATTCTTTTCATTTCAGTAATAGAATGAGTTGTTTTGTCTAGCAAGAAGGCACTGATATTTTTCAAAACGATTCAGGTTGTGTATCATCATCAGGATGTTGTACTGAACTTTCCACATTAAAAAAAAAAACAAAAGGAAAATACCCCCCACAACCTAACAACCACCAAATCTTGTAGGTTTTGGCTATGTTCTAGTGATTGAATTCCTTATGCCTCCAAGTTAAATGTGAAAATGTAAGGTAAAAAATTCAGTCTTCTGTGCATGACACATCTACACTTAAAACGTTTGGCTGCCCCTTCCCCTCCCTGCCAGAGTAAATCTCTGACTTCACCTCCCCATATATTTTGTGTGCCCTCCTCATCCACTGCTCCAAACCCAGCTTTCGCTTTCTCCCCATTTCACACTGCTTTGAAACTTTCATGTAGCCTGAGCTCTAATGCATTTTGCATCCTTTTTCTGACTATTTTTAAGAGTCACAGAAATACTCTTACCTTGCTAATTCTTGCTGCTGCAGCACAGAGAAAATTGTTGCTGCTGATTCTTTCCCCTGCAGGGGCAAAGGGACTTCTCTCAGCCTCTTGTAGTCAGTAATGGAACTGTAGACCTCAAACTAAATTATAAGCAGGTGTTCAGTTTTTATTGGAAAATTCTAAATAATAGAAAAAAGAAGTTTTAAATGTCTGTGGAAAAGGTGGATACACCTGAGACCCAGGGGGGAATTTTAGCTTGGGATGGGAACCTGCTGATTCCTCATAGGGAATGAGAGCAAGAGGGTTTCAAGTGAGTCATCTGCATCTCAGATGAGCAGTCCCACTCTCTGTCCATGTACCCTGGGTGTACTTGGTCTCTTCTTGCTTGTAGACTATGTCAAAAGGTCTCACTTGGACCCTTATGAGAAGATTTTGCTTCATCTTTTTTACACTGTGTATGCCAAACCTGCATCCTGCTGAGCTTTAAGCACACTATCACAAGCATCTCTGAAAGCAGACTGGTCTCCTGATACCCAGGAGGTTACTGTGAGGACTGCTGGTTCTAGGGGCAGGACAGAAAAAATAAGGCAGCCACGACCTGACCAGATGGCAATTCAGAGTTTTCCTTGTTTTATGTGACATGGGTTTTACATAGTTAAAAAATCCTACATTGTGATATCTACTTACCTGACCTTTGTACCAAAAGTCCAAAGCTGGGGTTTTTTTGCGATTGGTTCCCTTAAAGATTACAATGCAGGGACATTGTGTTAGGGTGTTGGCCAGCCAGTAGCTTCTCATCCGAAGGTAACTAAATTTCCACTGACTTCTGGTAAATCAATAGTTTCTTGTAGTGAAATGAGGCAACCAGGTGCCACTAATTACCAGGGAGTGGGCATGAGCTTGTGTTAAGCCCACCTGTGCCTGATTAGGGCAGGCCCCCACTGCACATGAGCAGGATTAGGGGGCCAATAAAAGGTGAGGCTTGAAGCACAGACTCAGCTCAGTCCTGAGCAAGCCAGCAGAGAGGTTAGTTGAATATGGAGTAGTAGCACCAAGCCAGGCTAACCAGTCCTGAGGGCAACAGACTCAGAGCACTGTCTGTGCACTTCTGCTGGAACACCTGTTGGACCTTGGAGCACTGTGTCCTAAGAGAGGTTTATCTTGCTACAGTTTCTTTTCATGGTTTTAGCACTTTCTTACTGAATAGACATGTGTCTATACGTTTATGATATCAATATCTGGAAGTGTGACCATGTGGGAACCTGATCAGAACTGATCCATTCTGCTCAGAAGTAAAACTTAACACAAATCAGTAGGGTGCTGTCCTTCAGTGCAGGACACAGTCAGGTGGTTATGAGACAGCAAATAAAGTGGGATCATGTGCTTAGTTCAAAGTAGTATCTGCACTCCAGCTGACCGTGTCAGTCTTGCTCCCTCAATTAAATGCTGGAAGAATGCAACTCTGCATTCAGAGTTGAGACAGCCAGATCAGTTTTTTTTTTTCTTGAAACAAAGAACCATTTATTTATATGCTAATAAATATTTATCTGCTGATCATGCTGAAAACTCTCTAGGAAAAAAAGATCTACATTTTTTTATGGAAGCCATTTAGATAACCTTGTGTAAAGGTCTGTTGAGTACTTCAGGGTACACTTGCTAAGCAATAACCAAGATTTTGAGGTAATTCATGATTTGCAGTGATTATGATTTCTGAACTCCCTTTATGCTACCCTGTATCACACAATTCTCACTTTCTGGATCCAAAAGTCAAAGTCTAGTGTGCCATGAGTTGAAAAAGAAAATTATTTTGGCATCAACTCTGGTACCTCCAGCTTTCCCAGGAGGCCAAAGAAATCCTGTCTCCCCTTCTGTAAAACCACTTTCAATCTCCAGTAATTGATTATGCAAAGTCCCCCCCATTAAACAATTTGACTATGTTTGCTGAGGAGTATTTCCTAGGTTACTGAACCTTGGTCCCCCTGGGACACTGCATGTAAAGTTTCTCTTAAACATGCAGAACATGCTCTGGGTTATAAATAATGAATTCTGATGAACACTATCCTTTTTCAAGTCTTGTTAAGCTGATGCCTAAATTAATTGGTAAACAGTTCATACCCATTTTTTCTGCACTAACATCATCCATTATACTCCATACTTGTCTATTTTTGCTCTTGTCCTTCTTAACACACTGACAGAGACTTGTGAACCATTTTCAGCCCCCCCTTTTTTGCTAGACTAGAGAAACCTGTCTGTGGTGGCCTTCTACTGTTAGACTCTTCCTTCTGTACGGCAACCCAGCTGTTCTTTGCCCCTGTCCCTGGCTGAACTCTTGTGAATATGGCTCACTAGAATTGTGCACAATATTCCGGTTTCACCACAGAGGTGAGCGACACCAGAGGAGATGGTTTGAAACAGATGGAGCCTAGATTTCCAGTAAATTACCAACTAAAACAATCTTTAATGTTGACTGTAAACTGCCATTGAAAGAAGCTCTGCTAAGAAATGAGAGGGCATCTTGCATATAATGAAGTTACCAAGTGTCCCAGTGGGGTGTGAGCATCGCTGAACTTTTTTTTTTCTTTCTTTTTTTTTTTTTTAAATCAGTCTTTTGGCGAAGGCTGCTTAGCGATCCCCGGCTCTAGTAGAGCTGCTCTCTCTCTCTCTTGGCAAGCTCTACCGGCACCAGTTTCTCTCTGCGCTGGCTCACCCAGCACAAGGGCGTCTTCACGTATTTCCTGGAGAAGCCAACAAAGAAACCGCACACAGCTACCACATGAGCATTTCGCGCACACCATTGCACACCCGATACGCGGAGGATAAACCCGCTCCGCCAGACCCCCTCGAGGTGTCCCCCCGGACAGCGCTTCCCCGCCTGCCCAAACATGTCCGGTCCGGCCCAGAGCAGACCCCGCCCGCTGGCTCCCCCCCACCTCCGTCTCCAGCTACCCCAAACGCTGCGGATTGCTCCCACTCGGAATCCCCCCTGCTGCGAATCCCCCTTTCCGGATCGCCCCCCCACCCCCACGGCATGTCTGTCTTTCAGTGAAGCGAGGGGAGGAGAGGGAGCAGGAAGGGAGGCAGAGCAAACCGGGCCAGAAACGCCGATTTGTCAGTCCCCGAAGCGGGGAAAGCTGTGAGGGAGAGCCCGAAGGGCAATTAGCTGTAGGCTTTCTGCAGTGGCGTAATTGTTCTCAGTTAGGCTCATAAACAACCTCCTTCAAGCCTGGCTGAGTTGCAGCGGACCCCTTAGAAAAAAAAAATATCATCTGGTAATCAAAAAAAAAAAACAAACCCCACACAGGATGACACATGTCACCGGGGTATTCCCACATTCATTAACTTCCACCGTCAAAAAAAAAATACGTGTTTTATTTTCAGTCCGGGTATTTCCACCTGTGCCTTCAAGCCTCTTTTCTCGGGGTGTCACTTGTCTCCCCAAAGGGCAGCAGCCTCCTGGCAGGATGTCAGCAGAAGGGGAGTGACAGAGCCATCACGGCCCCCCACAGCCTGAGTGTGTGGGTGAACCTGGAGGGATGCTCCCTCAACACAGCTACCAGCTGTGTTGAGCCCTGACTCTCATCCCAAGCCAGCAGAGCTGCAAGAATTTTGTTCACTAAATTGTTTCCTCTATCATTTCTTCACCCTTTTATTCATTGTACTGATAAAGTTCTGAAATTTGGCCAAAACCAGCAAGTAGCTGCTGCAGAGTAGCTCTTGGAACAGATCAGGGGGGTTCTGCATCTTAAAAAACAGAACTGCTTAGGTTTTTCTGTAATTTTTATGGTCAAAATCGACTGAAAAGAATGGGGGTACTAGCAAATTGATAGGAAGAAATGCCAGTTAATTTATGGCCAGTAAGACCTTCATTTGGAGATTGTAAGTAAACAGCTTGTATATTAGCAGACCATTTAATTCTGTTCTACAAACTGATGTTTTACTTCCATTCAATGTCTGTAATTTCAAGGGCCATTTAGCTTCTGAGGAATGCCAAAAGACAGGTAGAAGAGTCAGAATACACAAGAGCAATCAGAATGGGTCCTATTAAAAGAGCAGGCATATGGTGCTCATGTCAGCAAATCTCTCTCACTCTCTCATTGCTCTTCAACCTTTTTATGTGGTGAGGTGGGGACCCAAAGCTCATACTGGAAGAACCTTTTTTGGGTATGAGTTTATAGAGTCCACAGTAACACAGGACTCAGTAAAAGCACCAAAAAATACCTATCTCAAAGAGCTATCAAAACTCACATGGTGCCTTGAAGTACTTGAAATAGGGTCTCTTCTCCTTCCCTTTTTCTGCCAAGACATACAGCCCAATATGTGAGGACAGAGATGTCCTCCTTTCTAGGAACCCCAGTCAGCAAAAGTGTTGGGGAGCCAGGCCTGTCTGCAGGTGGTCCTCACAGGTGTGCTGGAAAACACCATCCACTTAGGGCCAGTCCTTCAGCACCAATAAAATGACTGCTTGGCCACTGTACAAGAGCTAGAGCTTGAGAGAACCTGATTTTTCCAGAAAAAAAAAAAAAATAAAAAATTTCTTTTTCTTTACCATGCAGCATTGAAAGACTTTTTTTTTTCATGGGATGTGTACTCACTGTTTAGCTAGTTCCATGGATATTTGCTCTAAAGAGCATCCTTTAGTCTCTGGTATAAACACAATAACAAAAGCGAGGGATGCCAGGCTCATTACTGTGTAAATGAAGCACACCCAGGACAAGCCAATGAGCTCTACAAAGGAAAAAAAACCATGCAATATTTAAGTTTTGAATATATTTTTTTTCCCTGTTGACATATTTTTAGAGAATAGAGCCCTCAATGCACAAAAGTTAGAAAGAAGCTAGGCTATTATTCTTAGCTCAATTATTTGTGCTTAGGCAGAATTCGAAACAGAAGAGTGGTTTCGCTTTTTCTAATACTCCTTATGAAAGAAAATGTGAAGAGCCTCTATTGACCCATTTAGCATGAACCTATAGATTTATTTTGCTTGCACTCGCTGAATGAAAACCTTGAGTAGCTGTTGGTACTGGGTTGCAATAAGAGTTACATGAATAATGGAGTCTTTTCCCAAGAATGAACTCCTAAAGGGGCTAGCCAACAGTCAGTGGTCTTCTGAGCCCACAGACCAGGGCAGGTAGATCCTCAGGCTGAGGGATGCACTATGAAGTCCCTGGGAAGTAAAGTGTATGCAACCCAACAGGCTGCTGGAGCCCCCTTGGCCTTCTCCCCTGTTAAAACAAAGCCAGACAGTTGAGACATTTGTCAGTGGTGTCCTGAGCTAAAAATTGCAGCTGAAGCTGCTAATTCAGCCAGAATCTGCTGCACCAGGTAGCTAAGTACAGATGCTGCTGGCCACTGTGACCTCCACATGTATTCATTTGAAGAAAGAATTTCCAGTTCTGCTTCTCTGGCCTAGACTAGGAACCAGTTTGCTTGCTAAATTTCCATAAATCCAGATCAGACCCTGAAAAGCCAACGGAGTTATTGTGGCTTTGCATTCAGTGAAATGGAGACCAGGATTATTTTTAGGTGTGCATAACCAATTCATGCTGCCAACAGGAAGGAACCTTCTCATGTCACAGTTGGTGCTGAGGACCTCAGGTCTGCACGATCTGTTTTTGGGGACATTTCCTTAGGAACAGCTCTAGACTGGCCCAAGGACTCAGCAAATGTTGGAAGATGGGGGGCATTGACTGTGCTTTACTGGTTTGATTTTGACCAAAAGCTTGTGCAGTTCAGGAATGTAGTTCTGTGATGGAAACCAAAGTACAGTGAGTGGGGAAACTGAATGATTTGCTTCTAAATTTGATCTAAACAAAATGCTAGTGTGAACATAATGAGTTTAGCCTGGCATAATGTGAAACCCATTCAAAGATCACACCAATTTTCAAATCTATCTCAAAATCCATCTAACAGGATATAAACCATCTTGACTTTTGGTGGTTTAATTGCCTCTCTCTTGTGGAAACTGATGTAGAGCTGAAAGAAGCTTGGAATTCCTGTTGCCTTATATAATTTGATTTTCAGCATATATTTTCCTCAGAATAAGACTGAAAAATTGAATTTGCAGAACATCTTATGAAACAAAATTATAAAAAATATTTTCCAATTTAACATTTTTTTTCTTTTTGCATTTAACCTTTTTTTTCTCATGACATTATAAGTTACTATATGGTAATCTTCTTTATTGTATTAAAACAGGAAACATTTTTGCCCTACATTTAGCAAAATTTCTTTTTGCTAAAAGAAATTTTCCCAAAGCCAGGACATGCCTGTGGAAAGGAATGATGGCAATGGGATTGTCTATGCAAAAGTTTGATCATAAAATCTGCAGTCTGATCTAGTAAAGAACTTACACTGACTTCAGAAGGTGTATCCTAAATCCTAAATATTATGTATTTTCAACCTACTAAGGCAATGGTGTTTTTAAGAGGTGGGGTTCACAGCCTATGGAGTTGATGCACAAGGTGCCCTGGTTGCTTGCCCCCTGAGGCAGTAATTATTAGCACAAACTTAGAAAGATGTGGTGGAAATTGTGAAGTTAGTTACATCAACAAAAAGCACCTGAGCAGAGATCTGAATTTTCCTTCTTGGGCAACACTGTTGCTATTTTAGCGATGCTGTTTGTAGAGGAAGTATTTTGCACTCTGCGATAATATCAGCTTGGAAATACTGAGAGAAATCTTACCAGTTACAGTCAAAAATGTCAAGGATATGAGGAGATTGATACCCCAGTTCATGCTAGATGTCAAAGCCATGGCCCGTCCTCTGATTCCAACAGGAAAAATTTCACTCAGGACCAGCCAGGACACTGAAACAGAAAGAAAAAAAAAAATAAAAAGGTCTTGTCTTTGAAAGAATGGGTTTTCTTACTGTAAATTTAGGTAATCCATGAATTTAGCTGAAGCCACCTGAAAAAATAAGGTGTTTTCCAGAGACGTTAGGTTGTGTGGGCCCAAGCCCCAGAGAAACACCCATGCTCTGCAAACATTGTGTGCAGCGGTCAGCATCACTCTGGGGTATCATCCCTGCCTCAAGCCCTCTCCCCTGGACAGACTGGAGAGTTGGGCTGATTCCAACGGGATGAGTTTTAACACGGCCAAGTGCCGGGTCCTGCACTTTGGCCACAACAACCCCATGGGGAGCTCCAGGCTGGGCACAGAGTGGCTGAGAGCAGCCAGACAGAAAGGGACCTGGGAGTCTGGATTGACAGGAAGCTGAACATGAGCCAGCAGTGTGCCCAGGTGGCCAAGAAGGCCAATGGCATCCTGGCCTGTATTGGGAACAGCGTGGCCAGCAGGTCCAGGAAAGGGATTCTGCCCCTGGTGAGGCCACAGCTTGAGTCCTGCGTCCAGTTCTGGGCCCCTCAGTTCAGGAAGGAGATTGAGGTGCTGGAGTAGGTCCAAAGGAGGGCAACCAGGCTGGTGAAGGGATCCAGCACAAGTCCTGTGAGGTGAGGCTGAGGGAGCTGAGGGTTTTCAGTCTGGAGAAGAGGAGGCTCAGAGGAGACCTCATCACTCTCTACAACTCCCTGAAAGGAGGGTGTAGCCAGAGGGGGGTCGGTCTCTTTTCCCAGGCAACTCTCAGCAAGACAAGAGAGCATGGTCTCAAGTTGTGCCAGGGGAGGTTTAGGTTGGATATTAGAAAGAGAGGGTGATCAGGCATTGGAATGGGCTGTCCTGGGAAGTAGTGGATTCTCCATCCCTGGAGATATTTAAAAAGAGACTGGATGTGGCACTCAGTGCCATGGTCTGGTAACTGCAGCGGTGGTGGATCAAGGGTTGGACTTGATGATCTCAGAGGTCCCTTCCAACCTGGCTGTTTCTATTATTCTGTGATTCCCCACAGTGCCAGCACTTGTGGAACCAGGGAAATGAGCTCTGCCTGCACATCTGTGTGTGTGTAAGGGAGTTTGGACTAAATAATTCTGGAGTGATGTAACACTAATGGGAGTGGGGCAGCAAACCAAAGTAATCTTCAGCCTTGGAGCAGCACTGTGTATTTATGCCACCTTATAAATCGACACCTACCACACTGAGGCACATTTGCTTTTCCAGCTCTCCACTCCATATAGATGAAATTGTTTGAGGTGTAAATGAAGAGAGAGGGACTGATTTTTGGCCCCTTCATATCACACCACACCACAGGTGATCTAAATGCTGGTGTTGCTCGCCCACAAAAACAAATTGATACATGAAGAGCTGGCAGTGGAACTGCCTTGATAGCAGAGCAAAAGAAATCAAGAAGCAGGGAAAAAAAAAAAAACAAAACACCACATCTCTGCACCATTCCTGGCTATTAGAAAACAAAGAAGAAAATCCTCCACCCTCCTTTCTTTCCTAAGCACAGTCTTGCATTAGCAAGAAGTTGCTGTGTGGAGAAGCCATGAGTTAGCAGATGATCAGCACAAGAGCAGAGAGGTACATGTGGATGAACTGAATCTTCAGACCCTTTGCATGGCCATTATAAGCTGCTCCTCTGTGGTGGTGTTTCTGCAAAATGAGAGATGGGAATTTGCTCAGGACATTTGCACTGTGCAGTCTTAAAGTTACATTTTTAAAATGAGCCCCTTTATGTGTGAGTGACACTGCAATATTGTCGATATCCCTTTGGATTCTTGTGTGACAGTACTTTACCAATAGAAAAGAAAAAGTGCTGTGGAATGAGACAAGAAGGAACTAACTGAAAGGGGAAAAAAAAAAACAAAACAAACTTGAGACTTGAGTCAATGGAGCAGATTCAAGCAAACTCTAGACTTCTTTGTATCACTGATTTGAAATCAATATTTTTTTAGTTGTTTTTTCTTTATTTTATTTTATTTTTTTTTAAGGAAAAATATATGAAGAGCTTTTCTCCCACAGTGGGAGTGACCTGGCAGAGTGGTGATTTTACTCCAGAGAATGAAGACTGTGCTGCATATTGACTTAACACACATAGGCAAATGACCAGAACACAGTCAAAGCATCTAGCACCAGCTCTAGATAAGCCTTTTTTCTTTTTTTTTCTTTTTTCCTTTTTTTTTTTTTTCTCTTATTTGGACTTCATCAAAGTTTAATACTCACTTGTGAACAAGGCGCTTCTTTATTTTCTAGAGAAACACCTGGGACAGGTTTTGTAGGGTCACCACACACGAGGGGGAGCAAAGAAGAAGAGAACTGGGTTCTCATGCAGGTGTTTTTGCCTGACAGGCCAGTGAGCCCTGCACCTGAGCAAAATCAGGCCCTGGAAATGTGTGGGGATCTCATCACTGCCTTTTGCTCCTCCTCAGCATCAGGGCTGTTGAAGCCAGTATTGCTTGTCACACCTGATACAACATGTCACGACAGGGAGCAAGTAAGCAAAAGAGCCCTCCCGAGCAGTGCATGCGGAATCCATGGAATCTGTCTCCGTAAGAAAGCCTGGCATCCAGCCACTGAGCTTGACTGGGGAAATGGTTATACAGCAAGGCTGACAAAGGAGACATTCATAGTCACATTAGACAGGATTAAAATACAGTCTGAAAGAATTAAACAGTCTTTCTAGTCAGCAGAAACCAGCCTCCAGGAATAAGCTTTTTCTGTGGGTACTTTGATCTGTATTTGCTCCTTCTAGGATTTTCTTGCTTTCAACCAGCTGGCAGTGGCTGCTCAGAGAGACACCAGGCAAGGAGGATCAGGCTCCATGCACTGGCATGGCAGCCCCACCATCCTGGAGAGCCCTGAGCTAGATGGGCTCCAGCAGCATGGGGGGCACCAGGGGACAGCCCTTGCTACACCTCAAAATCTGTGGCACTGCAGCACCTCCAGTACCGTGCATTTTTCTGAGGACAGACTGGTCCTTCCAGACTAACTACAATTTGTCTGGAGATTTGAAACACAGTGTTTCTCTCTTAAGAAAGGAAAAATACTTGAGGATCTGCATCAGCCACAATAGTGGTTAACTGCTCTTATTTCAACCAGTTATTTAGTTCAGGAAGATCCCACCAACACACCAGATCTATTCTTCATGTCTGCTAATGGTAGTTACTTCCTCTGGCATGGCCCTGACCTCAGCTCAGCTGGTGAGCAGTGGATAGGCTTATTTGCAGCAGAGAAAAAGTGGTTGTAGAAATCTCACACTTATTACAGTCTGTTTAGCCCTTTCCCCAAGCTGAGGCAGTGATAATGATCGATTCTTTGCTTTTAGCACCTCTCTGAGGTTTTTTTTTACTATTTGTCCCCCTGCCAAAAAGCAGCAGCTGCTGTAGGTACAGCAGGGATGTGGCTTTCTCTTGAGGAACCAGTAATTAGGTTTGGGCTCCCATTTATAATGACTGCTGATACCTTGTGCACGGTGTGCATTCAGCACTGTAGAAATTTTACCTTCACGCTCCCAAGGTCACTGCAAAGTCAACTATGTGCTCTGCCTTCACCAGCCTAGACAGTGGCATTTTATGGGGAGAGTCAGCCTAGAGAATCCAAATCATGCCCTCGATACATCTCTGCTGTGTACTCTAACATTATTTCATAAGGATTCTGTGCTGGTAAACCCCACTACACACCCAATTGTTTTCAGTGTCTACTCAGCCACCTTTACCAGGTGCTCATAGAATGGATGGGAAAAGAGCTGGTGCTCTCCAGGCCAGGTGGAGATGGTGGGTAAAAGATGAGGCTGAGGGCTCAGGATGAGTCTCTGTGCCAGATTCAAGAACTAAGGGATTTGTTCATGCAGTTCCTGCAGGTAATAACTCACCTCTGCTGACCTGCATGTGGCAATCTCTTCATTGAAATGGTTATGAAGTGCTGGAACAGGCTGCCCAGGAAAAGGGGCTGAATCATCATCCCTGGAGGTGTTTAAAAGATGTGTAGATGTGGTGCTTGGGGACACAGATTAGCACTGGGCTCTGTAGAGTTAGATTAATAGTTGGACTCGATGATCTTAAAGGCCTTTTGCAATCAAAACTATTTTATGAATCTCTTCTTCTGAGGAAAATTTTACGGGTGAGTGGACTTTTATTGCAGTACAATCTAGAGACAAGAACTCCCACTGAAAATGCAGAGGAAAATACTGCATTGGATCAGAAAGCTTAACTTTTTAACTAAATCTCACAGAAACCTGACAGTAAAAGAGCAGAGGATCTAGGTTTACAAACAACCTCTTGACCGGATGGTGACATTCACCTCTATAGAGTCACAAGGGTAGTAAAGGCAGAAAGCATAATAGCAGTGGAAAATTTCAGCTACTCCCATTAAGGCTGAATAAATTGTATAATGGAGGCTAGTGCTGGGACTGCATTTTAGATAGCATAGATGATGGTTTCTTTTAGCACTTTACCTGATATTTACTGAAAGGAAAATAAAGCAAATCTTGCTTCATTGCTATCAGGGGTGGTTCAAGATGTCACTGTCACAAAAGTGTTCAGTTACAATAGTTATAACATTTCAAATTCAATGTTCTCATAGAAATGGAAAGGCCAAGAACTTGCCATATTCTGTTTCATGAGGAGAGCAATAGGAGAAAAAGGCTGTTTTCTATAAATAAATTAAAAGGACAATCAGTGGTGCTATGTTTAAATTACCTGATTAGAGGCTTAAAATGCACATAAAACCAAATACAATTAAAAAGAAAGCTCAGGACAGTTAAACAACTGAAGGAAGAAAGCTGTTAGAAGTAGAAATATGCCTCCTGTAAAGGTGTCCAAAGAAAGAAAACACTGCATAATTGCTGAAAAGTTACTTTTAATACCACCACCAGGCAGTCGAGTATTCTGAAAGTCTGCTGGTTCAGAGGATGAGAAGCCAGGGACAGACAAGGTGACACATGCCAGCATCAGAGGAAACTCCCCCTGAAAGAAGGGGTCACCCTGGCAGACTGCTGTAGAGAGTTGCTGGCTGGAGCTAGGATACAGCTAAATAACCTCAGCTGGAAGAAGGAAAGGAGGATAAATACAGAGTCTTGAGGAAGAGTTGTTTAGGTTTTGCTGAGTTAAGGAAAATAGGGATTAAAAAAAAAGAGGGACTGTGCTTTTCACTTTCAAAGAGCATTGGTGAAGTATCATGGGGTAGAAGAGAAATTATCCATTCAGACTGAGAACTGTTTGTAATAGAAAACAAAAGAAAAGCCTGTCTTGCCCAGTCTCTCAGGAGAAGGAGGCAAACAGACAGGATGGTACAAAACTATTTGGGGTAAAAAAAAAAAATGCAGAAGTATCTCAGAAAATGCCCTATACTATTCCTTACTGACACATGAAGATAAATACATACGGAGAAACCCACCTGCCAGTACTCACAACACTGTGCCACCACTGCTCAGAACACAAGTGCTGAGCCTCCTTGGGCAGTTCAGGGACAGCATCAGCTCCCATGTGGCAGAGGCCATGGATGCAAACAGAGGCTTGGTGATTATTAGGAAGAGACCCCTGATTTTGCCACCGAGTGTGTCTGTTGTGTATTTGACCAGTTGCACGAAGATTCAGTCAACTTAGAACTAGATGATGAACCACAGAGAAAGGTGGGTAATGGGCTCTAAAAAGAGCAATTAAAAAGACAAGGACTCTTCAGCTGAGGTGGCATGCAGATAAGGACACAATCAAAGTTTACAACACTGCGGAGACAAATAGAGGAGAGGTTTGCATTACATTTTTAAAGATACAAACAAAGAGAATCCAAGTGAAGTTACAAAGGATAGGAGTTAGGTGAAGTGGAAGGATTTGCTTTTTCAGACAATGTGTATTTCAACTATGGAACTCACTTTCATGACGTCCTTCAGACATGGAAAATATTAGTGGGTTAAGATTATTAAATGCCAGGTATTAATACATTATTTCTGTCTGTGTATTTAGGAAATTATCCATCAGGAGTTATTGCTCACAACAGTAAAAATAAATCCCCAACATTTTTCTTGAAGTTCCCTAAACCACAGATAGGCAGAAGGACAGGCTGTGCATCCTGCATGGATCTTTTCTTATGTATTTTCCTTCAGCATCTGCTACTTGCTGTTGTTGGAGGCAGACTGACTGAGTGACCCTTTTGTTTTAGCCAACCTGGCCAGCTTAATGAGCTTTGTGTTTGGGATACAAGGAAAGACTGTTGTGTACTTTCTTCCTTATTTCCTTACTTTACAGCTATGCAGTAAATAAAAAAGTAATTTTAAAAATTAACAGACTTGCATCAGAGAAGCATGACTATCTGAGAACATTGAGAAATACTGTGAGCTTGAAGGTACTCAACATTCAAATGAGGTACATGAATGAAAAAATGCCCTTGTTTTCACCTTATTCCTGCCAGGAGGCAGAAGCAAATTGGAAGCTACTCCGCAGCTCTCATTAATGAAATATTAGATTACCTTGGTATTAATTTGCTGCTTGGCATTTTTTTCTTTCCTATAGAAATTTTTTCCTTTCCTCTCACACACCTGTATTGTGTGAGATCAAATTCTTTATGGTGAGATTTAGAGAGCAGCCATGGCAATACTTGAAAGAATTCAAGTTTCTGAGTTATAAGCTTTGGAAAGAATTTAAGTGGTTTTACAGCTTAGGAGCGAAGTAGGCAGAAGTATGTAAGACTTTGAAAGGGAGGACCGGGTTGTTAGCAACAAGAGGTCCAAGGGATGATAAGGAAGGGATTATCCCACCAGCAATGCTGACAGACCATCTCAGAACATGTAGCAAATGTTCAACACTGGTGAAGGATGCACGCAAGGCACGAGATGAAGGAAGGAAGTCCAACTGGCTTTGCCAGAACTCAGTTTTTTTCCAGGTTTATGAAACCCCACAAGTTTTTAATTTACTTGGTTCCTGGCTCTGCTAAGTGTTAACACAAACAGCCAAATGGCCAACTATTTCTCTCAAATGACAACTTCAGCATTGCTCTGCCTTCATTTCAAAGGGCACGTTGCAGGGGATGGCACAAGTCTTTACAGCGTGTGTGGTGATGAAGAGTGTACCCATGAGGGCACATAGGACAGGGTCACAGCTGGGATTTGGGGTTGTAATGCACCAGCAATGTCCTGGCACTGCACCCACACAATTCAACCCCTGAAAAAGGCTTTCTCAGCAGTTCCAGTGAAGGACATGTGGGGGATGGCAAAAGTAAGAGAGAGATGTTTAGATTGGAAAGAAGAGAGGGTGAGAGAGAGTTTGTCCTTTTCTGAAGCAGGTGAAAGAGAGGCAATGAAAAAGAAGTGGACTGAAACTCTACCCATGGTTTTGTGCAAGATGAAAATCAATTACTCTGCATAATGAGAGCTATTTGTCTCTCTGGCTCTGCCCTATAGTATGAGACTAAAGTGGGTGCTCAAAAGTAGTAACTGGCAGATATGGAACAAATGAGCTGCTAGATCTCTTTAGAGAGCATATAAGCTGCCAGAAGAGTTCCAGCCTGCCAAGGGTCAAGTGAAGCCCCATGTGTACTCTCTAAAAGGAGTGTAATTTCCCTTCTGCTGAGAGATAGGGGAGGCAGAAGAAGCCTCAGCTAATCTCACACCACCGGCTGCATCTTGATCTCTGTAGGCAAAGTCACTATGTACCTCATTCTACAGCTTCCAAAGAACTTCTTTCCATTCCAAGCAGCTTTACAACTACTGGTTGCAAGATATCTGATATGATATGATATGAATGATCCAAAGGGAGCTGATGTGATGTGTGGAAAATCTTGAATTCTTTTTCTTTGCTTCTAGTACACTACATTTCTGCTGCTGATGGCTAATCCTTTAGGCTGGCTTGTTGAAGTAACAAATATTAGGACTAGTGGGATTTAATTCTTTTATCACTAAGGCTGTATCAGAGTACATAAAAACTGTTGTCCAGTGTTTGTACTATTTGCATCACTATCTAATAGATAGCACTCACATGTGTTTTTTTTTAAGGAACCTTGTAGTGGGCCATAGAAATGACCCTTCACTTACCTTTATGCTAGAACAGCAAGTGAGTTTGGGAGGAAGAGACTGTGAGACTAACACATTAACTTCTTCCCGTGTTTTTTGGGCCACTTGAGAAGTAGTGCAATGAGATGTATTTCACCTTTGATTTTCCCCAGCTGCCTTTCCTCCCTTAACCTTCTCACTACTGTGTGCCTATATTTTAACACTCTTTTTTTCTTTTACTGTTGTAGCAAATGTACTGCCTGGTATTGGTTTTCCTGTTTCTTGCAAGCCATTCAATATTCTTAAACCTTTTTTCAGTGATCTTCAATTACTATCCATTTTCAGCTTGAAAGAATAGTCTCAGACAAGTAGAGCTTTCTTATAGACAGTGATTCCCAGTTAAAGGATTGCTGGGCAAGAAGTGATAGATGTATAGGGAACCAGCAGTGGTAGAATTGTCTTAGTTAATATGATTTGTGTTCCATCTTGCCCAACAACAGTACTCAACAGCATATATATCAGTAAGATGCATCATAGCTTTACTGTAAGCAGGCAGGTAATAGTCTGCTCCAATTTTCAGGTCCCTTAATAGAAGTTGATTTGAACTGATGCATGAGATGACGATTCTGTTTGCAACTGGATTTCACAGTCACCATCTCTCTGTCTCTCTCATCCTTTATTCTATGGTCAGTTATGCTGTCTCATCAAGACAGAACAACTTGCAGGGCAAACAGCAGGAAAAAAAGTAGAGAGAAAAACAAAAAATGAAAACAAGCTTTCAAGGGAGAATATAATTATTATAATAAATCACATACCGTAATCAAAAACTTTTAATTAAAACCTGAAATGTGTATTCCCATTTGTAAGTGTTTATTTGTTCAGATTATTGAATCCAGGATAATCCCCTGAGGCATTTGCAGAGGAATGACTTCAGAAGCCAGAGACTCTAATTCACAAGGAGGTTGTGCATGAATTAGTTTCTACTATCACATATTTCACTTCTAAAAGGTATGTAGAGGAGGAATCACACAGCTGGGTGGGGTAAAAGTACTTGGTTTTCCACTATCCAAGTGCCACTGTAGGTCCCTTAGGGGGTGCACAACAGAAAAGAGCTGTTGGGACCCAGCAATCTGGGGAAATTCAAGCCTTTGCTCTTGCAAAATAGCCATTTTTGTGTATACTTTAGAAAGTTCTCAATGGAAAGGATAAGCAACCTTTAATAACAGTGACTTATTTCATGTGAATCCTGCAATGATTCATCTTTTTAAGTCCCTCACTGGCCACTGCTGACCACGGGTTGCTCTGGTTGCTGAGGGAGGAAGGGAAAAGCAGCAAGGAGGTCGGTGTGAATGCTCTGGGACCACCACCACAAAGTGTCTCTTAGTTCTTAATTGATAAAAGTTTTCTGCATTTAGGCCTGATTTTCAAAGGCAACAGAAGCTGGGTGCCCTCCTGTGTTCCCATTCCCTTTGAGAAAACCCTCCTGGCTTTCCTCCCAGAGCTCAAAGTGACACAGAAACTCAGATGCCATGGGAAGAAACAGTCTCCTTGCTCTCTGCACTCACTTCCCACCAGGCCATCTTCTGTGCTTTGGCTGCCAGTCTCCTCCTTCCACAGCAGTGCCACTATGTTACATGTTTTCACATTTTTGCCTCTCTGGCATAATGTTTTTTCACACTTTATAGTACATGGTTTAGTTGGATGATCTTTACAAGTGAAATAAAATACTGTCTTCTCTCTTTAAGTCCTACTGACATTCTAGTTTTTGCACAAAGCTGGCCCAAGATTAGATTACCTCTAAAAAATGCCTCTCAGCCCTCTCTCCCAAAGGAAAACAGATTTTAAGAAGAACATAAACCCTATATACTTTTTAACAGACTTCAGTATCAGAATGGTCTTCCCTGTAAGAACACAGTTAAAAACTAATGTAAAATCTACTGTCTTTGATATGATTATCAAAGGCCAGTATTATTTACTGGATGTTAAATTCAACACTTGAATTAGTTAGAAGGGCAAACATGGCTAATGACAGGCAGCCTTGATTAACATATGAAACCCTGTAGGAAATATTATGCTAGACTCATTTGACAGTGCACCATTTTACAAAAGATCACGTCTCTGTGGAAAAAAAAAAAAGGGGATAGTTACTAGTAAGAATCACAGCAATATCCATTTATCCATTTGCTAGATTTTTTAATAAAGCGAGTCTGGAGGTAAAATCCTTCATTTTGGCCTCCAGCTTCTAACTAACCTGAGCTGAACTTTAAAACTATACCTAATTTTAAGCACAGGACTTATTCCTCTTAAGTCAAGCAGTGCCTTGTCAATAGTTTCATTAATATGCAACAATTAATAGAGAAATATTTATATAATCCAGAGAATGAAGGTGCTGTTTAAGTGCATCAAAAGGCAGGTAGTCACCTGCCTTTTCTAGGTAGTTCTTGGAGTGCCAAATGTGCTCAGCAACAGCAGATTGAACCACGGTTCTTGTGGAAAGACAGGAATATTGGCTGGAGAATGGTGTTGTTACTCTCTCTTTTCACACCACCAAGGGCTCTACTCTTTCAGAAGGCAAAGCCCTTGCCTTGATCTGCTAAGTCTTTCCCTCATTCATATACATAAAAGTAAAGTTATGAAGAGGAACACAGATGTCAGTGAAAATGATGTCCCAGATTTCAGATGTGCACCTCAGTATAGAGTTTAAGTTCAGTCTCAGGGCTGACCAGCCTGTACTTTGGAAAATGGAATCCTACAATAATGAAACTCCCAATGATATTGCCATGCCTTGTTACTGCAAAAGCATTTTTTCTCCTTATTATGACCTTTTTTTCACATCTAAAAATGCCTCCCAAAGTTGTAGGCTCTATCAAGTTAGAGAAGATAAACCTACGTGTCTGATGTTTTAGAGTCCCCTCTGGTACTTTGAAAGCCTGCAATTCAGCATACAACTACCCAAAAATATCTTAAAGTGTCTTGCACTTCACTACTACCAATCAGACCGTGAAAAGCCACACCAATTATTGGGTTATCTGATATGTTATCAACGAGCTTCAGATAAACCTGGTTTGGGGCAAAGCAATAGGGAGAAGTAGGTAATTCACAGTCTTTGCTTTCTTTTTCATTTTTGTACACCCTGTCTTTCTACTGCATCTTGTTAGCACAGACACTGTGTGAAATAAAGGTCATAAGAGGCACCATTTGAAGAGCAGAGGAATAATGAACTAGATAAATAGTAAGAGTGTCACATTCAAACCACATGGATGCATGCATTAAAAGATGATGCAGGACAGTACTAGGAATCTTGTCATAAAACAGAGAATCCAAGATAATTTTTAATTAACTAAAATAGGACTTTCTGTACTGAACCTCAGTGGAACAGGCACATTTCCAAGGCTTATTATTCTGGTTCAGATCCAACAAAGCATTTAAGTACTTGCTTATTTTTGAGCATTTTATTTGATCACTACCACTATCTCCTTTTCCAGAGTAAACCACAAGACACTGTAAAATTGATGTTTCTCATTTCTGCTAAATTTAAAGCCAGGTCACAACTGCTTTGCAAAACATAGAAACTCAAAAATAAAACATTGCAAACAAATGACATCCAAGGCAATGTTGAGCTTGAATGCCTGTTATCATCGAATTTCTGTGAACTATAAATTTATATAATAACCACGTTTTGTAAAATCCAAAATGTTGCTCTGATGTCAAAAATACTGATGTGAATTTCAGAAAGCCCTATCTTTTACTAACACTTTCCAAACTAGTGCAAGGCCATACAGCTTACAGTATTTCCAAATACACGAATAACCAACGAAATTCACAGACACTCATCAGAATTTCCACACTGGCAGTTCTCTTTCCCACAATATTTTCCAGTTTCTGGTAGGGCATTTGACAGCCAGTATTATGCCCAAGAGCATTTTGTGGCAGAGAAAAAGCAGTTCTGTGCAATCTGGATCATAAGGTTGGCAAGAGATGCGACCTCAGTGATCGGGTCCCTGGGCTGTTCAGTGTCTTATGTGGAAATCTGCTTGTTTGTTACAGATGGAGTTAGAAAGTTAAGTTAAAGACACAGAAAAGGTTCTGCATTTAACCATGTTAATGAATCATACTTCAGCTCAGGTAGCTAGTTAATCTAAGAATTACAGGAGCAAAGACAAGGGGACTAGATTTGTCTTTAGTGTAATTCTTTGGGCTTTAGGAGAATGTTCCAAGTCTGGGTTTTGGCTTGCTTAATCCAATAAAATACATAAAGAACAGCTGCCACAGACCACAGAATATTGCATCAGGACAGTGACAGATTGAAAGAGGGACTTATTTCCTTCCTTGTCTCCATGGATTTCACTTTTCTTGTGAACCCTTGAGCTTTTTTCCATCCTCTTTGGCACTTCTTGCCTCATCCTTCTTCTGTCTTCCCTACTGTCCCCAACACTGTTTTAAGACTGCATTTAAATTACTTCAACATCTCACAACAAAAGTTCAACAAAAGAAGTGATTTTTTTTTTTCCATGGGAAAAGAGGAGAGGAGAGGAGAAGAGTGGAGAGTTGGAATTACCCAATTATCACCTAGGCCAATTGCCTGACCACTTCAGGGCTGAGCAAAAGTTGAAGCATATAATAATGTGAAATGCTATTAGACAGTCTAATTTAGCTTCCTGATTGCCCTAAACTCCTTCAGCAGCCAATGAGAAAAAGAAGAGTGTGCCAAAAGAGAGGTCAGAAAGCAGGGGTCTGAAAGCCCCTCTTAGGTGGGGAGAATGTTTCCCTTTGTTGATTATCTGAGGAATCTGGCTCTCACATCAGTAACATTTCCAAACATGTTGAAACATCTGTTCCATTTTAGGAATAAATTAGCTCACTTTTAAAGCATCCATTCAAGCTGATATAAATTTAACTCAGATATACTCAATATGGCAAATCTGCCCACGTTTATACTAGAAATGGGCATCTCACATCCCCGGATAGATTTTCATTAATAAAAACTTGCTTCTAAGATTTGCCCTCACTAGGGTCTTGCCTTCACTGATTTCAGAGTGTGAGCTTTATGTCTCATGGGGCTGATGACCATGCAGAGAGAGCTCCTGCAGCAGTGAGATGGTACATCCATGATAGAAGGGCTTGCTCAAGAGCATGGTCACTGTCCTTTCCAGGGGGAATCAAGGTTGGGGGACACAGATCTGCAATCCTGGGTCCCTCATGTGGCAGGAATTTCATCAGTGGAGCATCTTTGGTTGGTTGGCCTGCCACCCCTCTGTGCCCTGGGATTCCATGGGTGCTCAGATCTGGGTTCCAAGTATCCCAGATTAAAACTGAGTGGAAAGTGGATACCTTGTAGGAAGTGGAAAAGTCTTTAGGTAACAGGTAACTTGGAAGGGAAATAATTTCCCTTCTGAGCCTTGGCTGTAAGACTGAGGTCCCTGGTGAGAAAGTGCCTGTAGTGATCACAAGCTGCTGTTTTGTTAACTTGCCTGGATGCTGGTGAGGTTTGTCCATCCCTCTCTTGTGCTTGTCCCAGCAGCTTTGGAACTGCTTGCTAACTTCAAGCAGGCAGCTACATGTTCCCCTGCACCCATTCACAGAGAGCAGGGAGATGTTGGAGGTTCCCAAATGCGGGAGGAGTTTCAGCCCAAGGTGGCTGTGAGTCAGCAGCTGAGAGTCCAGCATGGAGAGAGACACTCTGGGGGAACTGATGTCCTCAAAACTGACACTTGTTTTGTGGGCTCCGTGCTCTCTCTCTCTGCACTCTCTCTGTGCTCTCCCCTAGCATATGGTCCTCAAACATGCTTTGCATTCACCATGGGTCTCTATTTCACCACCCCAGGCACTTGTGAGGTGCTTTCAGAGCCATCTGGTACCCTGCTCCATGGGCAGAACCCTCACTTTAGAAGTTAAAACTAAACACTGCTGTGAATAGAGCTCAAGCATGCTATTTTTGTTCATTTTTCCATTCAGGAATATTCACCTTCTGGCTGAGGCTTGCAGATGGCAACAGAGGGAATAAAATTCCAGTCTGAGAACACTTCCCATGGGCATGTAATTCCACTGTTTAAAAGGTTTGGATCAAACCCAGAATACTGCCAGTCCCTCAAGGACCCACTCAAAGGAGTTGATGGGACTATAATAGCTACATGGAAAAGCTGGGTTTGCAGTAAGTTCTAAACCCTTCCTCCACAACCCTGTTAGGCATTTATTTGTCCACTAAAAAAAATGGAAAAATATTTTTTTTTAGACTTTCTAGCTATGCGATATTTTTTGTGCAAAGCCCTGAGACCCAGACGATACTTCTTCATCTGCCCTAGGTGTGTTGTGGCCACAGCTCTGGGTGTGCTTAGTGTGCTCTGAGTGCTCAGGGCCAGCACATTCCTGCAGCCCCAAGAAATCCCCTGTGTCCAAGAGCCTATGATGGCCTTCAAGAGGAGGGTTCTTAAGAGTCTGGTCCTTGGAGAGCTGCACAAAGCCGGTGGTTGCTCTGGGACATGCAGTAATAGAACATCTTTGGTAGAGGCATAAATACCTTTAGTGATTCTGACAATTATTTAGTCCCACTTGTAGGTGCTTTTGTTGATTTGCATCTACATCCTCAACATGAACCGACAAGATGTCAGCAGAACTGATATGAGTAGCACCAGTAAATCCCAGAGTTCTTTGGTCAGCGGCCTAAACACCTTTGTAGTCATACAGAAACCTACATTAGGGACTGTCAGAGGAGAAAGAGCTCCAATACCATACATGCCACCCAAATGCATGTGTCCAACACCTCCCTCTGAATAAAAGTGTTCCTGACTCCACAGCGAAAAACAACTGTGATGTGCATGGAGGCCCTTGAGCTGCACCCCCACAACATGTGTAAAGAGGTACTGCTCGAGTGCTCTTTTGCTCACTCACTTTTTATTTGCTAGAACAAATTTAGACTGGAAAAACAGGTTCTCTGCTGGGTCCAGGCTGTGTTTGCATTACTTGCTTCTCAGTCGATGACTTGCAGGAGCCCCTCTGATTTTTGTTCAACAAAGAGGATTACCTCCAGACCACACTGCATGCCTGTATAAATGTGTGTGGTGCTACTGTCTCTCTTTTATCCACTTATTAGTGAGACTCATTCAGCGAATATATAGGAAAATACAGAGGGAAGCTGTCCCTATTTAGTCTTTGATCCTAAGTGGGGCAAAAAGAGATGATCAAGGCAGAGAAGCAGATCCTTAGTAGCAGGTGCCACCTGCCACCAGAATCTGAATTTTGTTCATGAGGTCTGTGAAGAAAGCAGCAGAGCTCTGGGCACCCACTCTGTTTCAGAAGAGTGAAAGCTGCCTCTCAACTGTTAACCAAAAGCTCATGCCCCATCCAACCCCAAGAGTCCCACATTTACAGCTTTATTTTGGAAAATAAGTCTGATACTCCAGGAGTTTGGCTTTCCTGGTTCCTGCATCTCAATATGTTGCAGCATTCAACATCAGTGAGTGAAGGACAGGGCACCCCTCTGTAAGAAAGAATTTCTATGTTTTATCCCTCAAGTAATCTGAACAGAACATCAGAAAAATGAGATGCTTTGCAACTGTTTCAGATAACCCTGTGTCGTTTACTAAATGGTCATGGGTGGCTGTGGCCCTGACTAGTGTCTGAGCCTCTGAGTGTCTTTTGTTAAATTAATTTCCAGGGTCACAGTGAGCTTTTAGGGGATAAATTGGTTATTTGCCTCCACACTGCTCTCATCTCATTAGCCTGCACTCACTGCTCCCTGTGCAAGGTATGGCAGCATTTCCCTGAGGCTCCGATTTCTTGTTTTGTCCCCTCCATGTGGAGCAGGTTTGATCACCTTTCCTTGCAAACGTTTTGAAAACGTTTTGAAGAACCCCTCTCACGCTCCTCACCTTCCATGTGGCAGCCAGAGTAAGGTTCCTTGTGGGCTCTGCAGGCACCTTTCCCTGTTGAGAATAAGTCCCCTCAGCTAATGACTGCCTTGAAACGCCTCTGCCAAGCACCCCCAGAGAGACAGCATGTGCTGTTCTGCAAAGTGATCCAATGCTGATTTGTTGCACCTACAAGAAGTCCTCATGATTGTGTGAAATTGAGTGTGAACAAGCAATTGAATTGCAGTTCCTCAAACATAATTAATCCAAAAACAGAGCAGCAGAAATGCTCCTTTTATCTCGCCTAAGGGTTGATGATATACAGAGAACCCCAGAATCAAAAGAGTGACAAAGCAGATGTTTGCTAGTCTGTGAATTCTTTTATAATGCAAAAATGGCTTTTATCTCTTGCTGTCTGCCTTTGAGTGCTCATCACTGTGCTTTGATAAATGGCAATAAATATATTTAGCATATGTTTTGTTCATCAAAAAGCTAATCTACTTCATGTAATTTGGAGACAAAAGAGAAACCATGAAAAAACACAACATATATGAATGTCTGCTGTGCAAAGCTGGACTGCAACTACCACTTCAATTAGAATCCAAAAAAAAAAAAAAAAAGGAAGGGGAAAAAAAAAACAACAAAGGAATTAAAAAAAAAAAGATGATCTAGCTCAGGTTGCATAGTCTGTCCTATGAAGTATGCCATTTTCCTAATAGCATTACATAGACTTTATCCCCACAGAATGTAATGCAGCATGGACTCAAAATAAAGTGGGAAGATTTGTTCCAGAAATGCCTCATGAGGTGGAAGGAAAAGAGCAAGATCCTCTCAGTTCTTTGTCCAAAAGAGGCTGATTTGATCTGTAAGTCACAAACACATTGCCAGCACCACCTTCACCTTAACCAGCAGGATGGGGAGATGCTGTCAATTTTAACAGAACATCATATTTTTAAAGGTGTGAAAGTGTCTTGAAAGTACTTACCTGCATTTTGAAATACCTGTATCTGTCCTAGACCTGGCCTTCACTTGTTATGCAAATATATCTATCTGTCAGTTTAAATTGCCTCACCATTGCTCTATTCTATGTGACTTGAACCTGCTGGAGCTAAGACCATGTCTGCTATTTCCCATTTGCTGCCTAAGAGCATTTGTGCTCTTAGTCAAGAAAGAGGTCAGAAAACATGTATGGACCTCTAAGACTTTCACATTAGCCTGGAAAACACATCTCAGTTTCTGTAGCCCTTCTGTAGAAGTTGATGTCATTATCATTACCGTCACCCCAGACCAACCCATTTGCAGCCAGGTCAACAGGAAAGCATCTTTCAACAGGAGGCCAAGCCTGAACATGTGCCCCTGCCTTGAGGGTCATTAAATATGTTCTTGAAACATCCAAGTAAAAGTTCAAGTAACATTTTCTTTTCAGGGCTGCACCCCTGGTTTTGAACCTATGTCACAGAAAGCAGAATCCAGGCCCAAGCTGGCCTGTAAGGGGAGGGAATAACGTTGCAATAACACAGTCAAGCTTGCTGCCCTGGCAATGAATGCTAATCTCACACTGCTCTCACAGTGAGTAATGTTTAAAATAAATAAATCCTGCAGGCAAGTTGCTGTTAGTGCAATTGTTGGGTTATATTTTTGCGTCAAGCTTTTTATCATACTAGTGCAGCAGAAGAACAGTGTGTTTGCAGGACAAGTTTCAGCCAGGGCACAATAGCACTTTCAGTCTGTTAATAAATAATGGACTCTATGGATCTGGTTTTTGCAGTGTGGTTCAAAAAACCAACCCCTTCATATAACAATATGCAAGTGCTATTGAAGCAAAAGAAAACAAAATCAAGACATTTTATTGCTAGTGCCAGGGAATATCAGACACCTCCTCCTCTGGAGAGAGTGGGAACCCTGCAAGTGGAATGGCAGCTACAGCTCTAACTCAGTTGTACAGTGATGTGCCCTTGTGCTCTTCCACTTGTTCTGGTCAGCACAGGTAGTGGTGATAATACTACAGTTTGCTCATGGACTAGAATACCTTGAATGTCTTTCCTATAACTAAAGACTATTCAGTAGTCTGAAGGCCAGATCCTTAGTGGGACTCAGGCATCTTTGCATTTAGGATTTGATGGTATCATACCATGTAGAAGGCTAGAGGTTATCATTCTCTTGACTTTATGAGCTAGCAGCAGCAAATGCCTACATCTTAACATTCCCAATGTAAGGATACGATAGACTAGGAAGAGGAAAGATAGCCAGGGCCCCCATAATTTTGCTGTACAAAGCTCATGGTAGTTCTCCACTTCACTGAAGAGACACAGTTAATTTCACTGAATTGAAGGGAGATCAGGCCATTAAACAATGTGAAAGACTTCCTAAAAAGTACACCCCAGGCCCTTCAGAATGGTCTGTGACAACACCAGCATATATTAGTAGAAGACACTACTTTGCCCAGTTTGGGAACTGCCTGATGCCAAGATGGGCATGTCACTCCAGCACTCAATCCACTTGTAAGTGAACCTTTACAAAGAGTTAGAAAAAAGAAACACTTACTTGGTCCAAGACCTATGGAAAACGCAGCAACATAAACGAGCAGGCTGGCCAGCGACAGCCATTTCAAGACAACAGGAACCTCCTCACTTTCCATGTGAGAGCCTCTTGTGCTTTTGCCTCCTGCTAGGGTAGTTCTGTTCAGCTCTGCTGTTCTGTCAACACCTGGGCCTCTCTGTGCATCAAATGAGAATCTTTCTGGTGAATTCATCCTAGCAAAGAGGTCCTTGAGACTTCCATTGGCGACACCAGTGAGGTTCCCTGGTCTCTGGAGAAATAAATCCTCTGGAGGTTGGCTTCTACAGACATTTGTGAAATTCACATGTATGTTACGGTTCACCAACCCCAGAGTCACCAATGAAACTGCCATAACAGAAGAGCCAATGCACAGAAAGGTTTTACTTCCAACTTGATCCACAAAAACTGTGGCTGGGACTGTGCTGACCACTTTAACCACTCCAACTCCAGTAGAAGCCAAGCTGGCAGCTTCATTGCTCTGGAATCCAACTGACTTCAACACAGTTGATGCGTAAAATAAAATGTTGGGCTGACCAGTTGTTTGGACAAAAAAAACCAGAGTGAGCCCTACCAACATTCGGGCCCTCATGTTGCTTCTTGAACGAAACAAGTCCAAGAAACCATACTGATTTTCATCTTTCAGGGAAGACTTGATCACAGTAAGTTCTCTAGTAGCATCTGATGTTTCCCGTAGCCTTTCCAGTACTTTTCTTGCAGCTTCATCATTATTTTTCATTACAAGAAACCGAGGACTTGGAGGAAGGAAATACATGGCAATAGCCTGCAAAGCACCTAAGGGAATCACAAGGCCAAACATGTACTTCCAGCCATGAGACACACTGGCAAATGCATAATTTGAAATATAGGCAAAGAGAATGCCTATCACAATCATGAGTTCATTTAATGATACAAGGAGTCCTCTTCTGTGCTGTGGGGCAATCTCAGCAATATATACACACGTTGCAATTGATGATAGTGATATGGAAATACCTATGGCAATCCGTCCCACAATAAGTATCCCATATGATTCATAGGGCAGCAAAATCAAACTCCCCAACACGAGTAAAGAAGATGCAATAATAATAGAAAGTCTCCTTCCGAATCGGTCTATCAGGAAGCCACCGGTAAGGGCTGCAAATAAGGCCCCAAAAAGTAAGGAACTTACAACAATTTCCTGCTCTCTGCAAGAGAGTGCCAATATGCTGCCCATCTGAAGGAGAGCTCCAGAGATAAGGCCCAACTCATAACCCATCAGAAGTCCACTTACAGCAGCAATGGCAGAAGTCAGAAATGTAAATGTTCCACAGCCTGAAATAAGAGAAGAAACATGAATTTCAAAAGTGTGACTTCTGCAACATTCTGGCAACTAATAACAACTTTATTTGATATATGAGTCCAAAAAATCTTTTTGAAACTTTTAGGTAAGGCTGTTAGGTTTATGCAAACCCAAAGGCTATTTCT